>NC_045511.1:38126740-38447700 GCF_009650955.1 Corvus moneduloides
TGGAGAGATAACAAATTTATGGACAACAGTATTTTTTGGGCATAGGAAAGAGAAAGTGCTTGGAATGGTAGTGTGAAGAAGCTTGCATGACCCCAGGATTCATGCTTTGTCTGTGTTTTATGGATAAACAAAATACTTTGCACATAGATTGCAAAGACCACTTTTTTGTAGGTACTGAATTATTTTTAAAAATTGGCAGTGGTAGTAAATTTTTATTTAATTGTGTATAGTACTGGACTATGCCTTGGTTTGCAAATAAGTGAGCAATTAATGTTAACAAATAGCTTTTCTTTCTTACTGTTAGGCAATTGGAGAATTCATTTTGGTTGAAAGGGATGTGAAAATCAAAAAGAAGGGAAATATCTACAGTCTCAATGAAGGCTATGCTAAATATTTTGATCCTGCAGTCACAGAGTATCTCAAAAAGAAGAAATTCCCTGAGGTAAAAGATCCTGTTGACAAGCAATGTTCATGATTTCCAGTGTTATGATCAATCATTCATTCTCTCATGCACTGTTCAGAGCTTGTTTTCCTTTCCTGTCTATTTAAAACATAACTTGGTGTAGGACTCCTAATGAGAGCAGTTGATGTAGCCAGATATTTCAGCTTTCTCCAGTATGGCACTATACCTCTTTTGCATTTTTTTTCCTTTCTTCCTTTTTTCTTTTTTTAAATCTTTCTTCCTGAATGAAGGTCTGAGTAATGGTGCTGGAGGCAAAACTGGGCATTTGGTAATCAAGCAGAGAGGAAATCTTATCTGGTGATGAAGAAATTTGATCAACGTGTTGTATTGCTGCTTCCTCACTGCAACATCTGAATAGCTGGAGAGCGGAGTGCAGATGGCAGTGGGTCATTGCTCAGTGGCGACACGAGCTGTGTCCTAAGGGTGCCTCTCACTTGGAAATCTAGTGTAGTTTCAAGGCCTGCTTTGTGGTTGTGTGGCTTCCTGGTGTCAGGAGGCCCCAAGCGCCAAGGAGTGCCCATACAATGTTTTCATGCCTTAGACGTTTCATCACTGGAGTTACTACGCTGACAGTGAACTGTGAACACCTACTTTTGTTAAGTGTTAGTGTCCCTTCCTGACTTCCTGATCTTGCTTTGAAAGAAGACTGATGTTTCATCTGACGTCTTTCCAGGCTTAAGGTGCTGTGTATTTAAAGTGTATTCCAGGGAGTAGAATAAGGAAATAATATCAGAAGTCAACTATTAACATTTTCTTAACAAAAAAATTGCAGAAGCTGGCAAAAATGGTTGGAAGAAGTAGGAAAGATCACTTCTTTTGCTCCTTTTATTTTTTTCCTGCTAGAAAAGACAAAGCCCCAGTGTTGATTCCTACTACTTGATTTTTTGCTACTAGAAATGCAGTGTTTTCCAAGTATTAGAGCCAGTGGAGAGCTGGGATACATTTTCAGTTGTTGGCACTACTGCTCATCTATGCTGAGGTCTTCTGCCATTCCTTCTGCTTGGATTTTCCTGGTTAGAAAATGAGGAGGATACTGACATGCTCTCTGAAACTACTTTGAGTATTATCAATGAAGCATGATACGGAGAAGAAAGATGTTAGGACTGCTACAGGGGCATGTGGGGGAGGTTAACCTGATGTTCTCTAGAGTTACTTTTATTGAAATGTTTTCCTGTAGGATGGCAGTTCACCATATGGTGGGAGGTACATAGGATCTATGGTGGCAGATGTGCATCGCACACTGGTGTATGGAGGAATCTTTCTGTATCCTGCTAACTCCAAAAGTCCCAAAGGAAAGGTAAGCCTGAATAAGCCCAGTTACAGGAAATGTTACTTTATGTAGACATTTCACTATCAAGATTAATATTTTGATTGCAGAACCTGTGTTGTGTAACTTGGTAGTTTGTATTTCTTGTAGGGGGGGATATGGCCATCCCTTGCACACTGTCACAAGTGACAGGACCCTATTGTCAAACACCTATTTTAGGGCTGCTGCTCACCTGTTTCAGCTGCAGTGACTTCTCTTTACCTGCAAACATACCTAGATTATGGAACATACCAGGGGGTATGCTGCTCAAACAGGCTCCTCTGCACCATATCAGCTGAAACTGGTGGTGCTGGTCCCAACCAAGTAGAAGATCACAAAGCAAACAGTCTGCATTACCCTGAGATTCCTAGTGCAAGCTAGTTTGTAAGAAGCCTAAATGTAGTTGTCCCATTGGGAGAAGCTCTGCCAAAGGGAAAACCATTCCCATCTTGTATGTGGTAACAGGGCTTCATCTGGAGGAACTGTGCCTGACTGGATCTGCCAGGACAATGGTCAGTCAGGGAAGATCACACACTTACAGGCTGACAAGGGGACTGTTTATTCAGCAAAGACCTTTGATCTGTTTTGTAATTGTCTGTAAATTATTGCTTCAGGTTGCAGATAAGATACAGTTATTCATTATAGAAACTTAGTGGCGCACTCAGAACGAGTGTTTTTCTTTGTTTTCACACAGTCCTATGTGCTCTGCCTCGTTAATGGTTGTGTCTTAACATACAAGCTTTATCTCTGTGTAAATAGCACAATGCAAACATGGACTATCGAGAAAGCACTCGGATTGGGCAAATCCAGCATTCACTGTGTTTTGTTGAAAAGCAGAATCCACACAATTTGAAATAAAGAGTATTTAGAACATTGATTGGTTTAAAATCAAATGCCAAATATATTTACATTTAATGAGTTTTGGCGTTGCCTGGCCTGACTTCCGCCATTTTGACTTTTGTCTTCTAGCTGAGACTGCTCTACGAATGCAATCCTATGGCTTTTGTTATTGAGAAGGCTGGGGGAATAGCAACAACTGGTCATCAAGCAATACTAGATATAGTGCCTGAGGATATCCACCAAAGAGTGCCTGTTGTCTTGGGGTCTCCTGATGATGTGAAGGAGTATCTTGAGATAGTCAAGAAGCATTCAGCTAAGTAAAGAAAGCTTGCTGGATTCACTGTGCACAGGGGATAAAATGTCTTACGGCTGATCCAAAGAACACACTGCAGTACTGTGAGATTGAGCTGTCTGACTTCTGTAGCAAAAGAGCAAATAAGCCATATTTTCCTAAGATTTTTTTAAAGTAAAATCTTGTGCAATTGCATTGTGCAATGAAAGGCATTAAAAGATTGCATTAAAGGAAGCATTAAAAATTAAAGCAATGGAAAACTGTGTTTTCTTTTTCATTTATCATTTTTGGTTACACAAGAGCCAGAAGGAAATACTTTGTTGCATTTGATATCTAGGGGGGAGAGACACTAGCTTTCTCAGACAGACTATCAGCTGTACATCTGACTCTGTCCTCTTTTAAAAGTCTTGGGAGGAAGACTTGGCAGTCTCTTACAGTGAGTGACCTTTCCTAGACCAGTGTCTATGCCTCAGAAGTTGCTCACTGTACTTTGGTCTGGGTTTACTCTGACCGAGAATTAAGGTTTGTGAAACATGGGCATTAGTGCATGTTAATTCTGACACATGATATTAATGTTGCTGCTTGCCACTCTATCAGATTCAGTTACACAAGGATTGAAAATGACATGTTAGGGTGGAGGGGGTTTAATGGGATAAAAGAGTATGTGTAGACAGCTTGTACATAGATTCTGCTGTGATGAGCTGGCTATCTTTGCCAGAAATTTACCCACTTACTTGATGAAAACAAGAACCTGTGTGTTGCTAGCAACCCCCACCAGATGTTCTTTGTGTTGTTTTGGGATTGGGGATTACCATGGAAAAGGATTCTGCTGTGCAAGCAGAAGGGAGGTGCGAAGATCCCCCCAAAGCATACTGACATTTAATACGCTCATTCAGAGCACGCTGCTAGGAAGAGCATGCTAGGGCTTGGGAGCTAGATGGGCTGTCCACCTGTCTGGATACAGTTTATGGCTGTCACACAAGCATTTTGAATCCATTAAAATCAGAAAATCTTTGATATTTCTCATGGCCCTGTCTAGGGGTGCTGTGAGCTATAAGCCTGCCTGCCTGAGGGCTTTGCATGTGTCAGTGCAGATAGCCTGACTGAGCATGGTTCTCCTTGTAAAACAAGAGAAGAGTGGGGGAGAACCTTGAGTCCATGGTGCAAGGGCACGCTCCATGAGGGCTCACACAGATAAAAACCTGGGGACCCTATTTCTGACAGGTCATGCTGGGGCATTTGGAGGCATACCAGCAAACCTTAGAGAGTTGTATATATGCATCTGTTCTCCAAATTGGTAGAGGGCAAGACATTTCTGTCCGGGAGTGAATGGCCTAGTTTCTGCTGAAAATGTTAATTTGGATGAGGCTTTGCTAGTGGAGATGACTTTCAGGGACCTGAGCCCTTAAAGGACTGAGAGTGTTGGCAGTAGTCAATTTGGACTACAGTGCCCCAATGGTCTGTTAGCATGACTGGGCAGAGAGTATCCACAGCAGATTTTTGCCTAGTTACCATAATTCCTTGTCTGTGTTCTGCCCTCAAGCTTGACGAGAATCCCGGACTGCATGTATCTATTTTTAATATACCATACTGGCAGCATGTAAAGGTTATAGGAGGAAAGTCAATACTGCCCGTGTTTGCTAGGTCAGTTCTCCGTGTTTTGGATTTGCCTGTAGGCTGACATTTTTACCCATTGTGAGCTGGGTTTATCTTCTAATCAGTAATATGTAAGCCCACATTTGAACAATATCCCTGGCTAGCCACCAGTGGGGAGAACTATTTAGTAATCTCCTTCCATCCCCCTTTCCAGAGCTCTCCCTGCCTGCCAGCGCAGAGCAGGAAAGTGGGTTTGTCACAGTGTCCACTGTCAGCCCCTGTGGCAGTTCTACCCACTGCCCTCCTCAGAGGCTGCACTGTGGCCTTTGGTGAAAGGTCACTAGCTCCAATTTCAGCTGGCACCATCCAAACAACTAACATTTCATATCAGTTAGAAAAGGTGTCACCTTTAAGACTCAGGACTGGCCCATACACCAGTGCAAGTGTGAATAATCCCCAAGAGCTCTTTATATTAGAGGCCAAATCTACCACAGATCTGTCAAATTGAGGTGTTTATTTTTTTAACCTTCCTATGCTATTCCAACCCCTTGTACTGAGACCTTCTCAGGCTTATAGACAATCATCACACATTTTTGACACACTCTGATTTCTCCCCACCTCCCCAAAATGGTAATTATTTATATAGCCTAATCATTCAGTATAATCATTTGGACTATTATCATTCAGTGAGATCACTGTATTTATTGTAACAGGGTGAAGCTTTCATGCAGTCCAATTGTGTGCTTTTATCCAAGTTTATTTCTCTTTTTGCTATACTATTTACTGCAATATTTATGGAAAGCTTGGTTGAAGAGTCTGTGTTCTTTATATTACAGTGTAAGTTAATTTCTTACTGAAGGACTGTTACTTGACCATCTCAAAGCATTGTGCTTTATACATAGTAAAAAAATCCAGTACCTATAAAATATATTTGCAGATTCAAAAAAAAAAAAAAAAAATAGAGGCAAATAATGGACTTATTAGCTCTGAAAACGCCCTTTGAACCACTGACTCCAAAACAAACGTTTGGTTAGAAGATGGTATGAACTTTGTCTTTTTGAACATTGCAAAAGATCACTTGGAATCAACAGAAGATCTGCATGTGATGTTTTGACAAAAGTTAAAAGTCACAGGCCAAGTGCTGCCCCATTTCTTATTTACTAATTTGATTTGGTTTACTTATGGTATTCCAGCTACACAGCAGAGAGATTTTGCATTAAATGCATTTTAGTACTGGTCAGGCTGACAGCTGCCATGATGATGAAATAATGTGCAGAATGTAATGTCTGTACTTTAAGCTAGCAGGTATTTTTTGCATGTATAACGTGAAACCTGTCCCCTTCTTTTATTAATCCTACCATGTGCTATCCCAAAGCTCCCTACATACATTATATTTTGTTTTCTACAAAGTCTGTTCAAAAGAAGGAAGTCTCCTAACCAGGCAAAACATGCTCTGTTAACGTTTGCCTTGTGATGTGTATCCTGTACATTTAACTATATCACTGGAGCAGAAAAGAGAAATCTTCCAGATTTTTTTCTTCTTAAACCATTGCCTTAGAGGAGGATGTAGTGCAAAACCAGCCTGTTGCTCCGTCTGAGCAACTCTGCTGCCAGTCCTTTCTCCATCTTGGAACGGGATTGGAAAAACCTCCCCAAAGCCAAGCATATGTGATGGAAGCAGCGCTGAACTCTGTCTTTCTACTCGTGGCTAGTGTTCAGTGCTGTCAGTCTCTAAAACCCTTCTTTGCAGCTGTTTTCAAAGTAGAAAACTTTAGCATTCAAATCCCTTTAAAACTTTAGAAGTAATGTATTGTTCATATATGAAGAGACACTTCAAGGAAAATCTGAAGGAATGCTAAAGATTAAAAAAGGAATGTCAAGGGAAATCCAAACTTTCTGGCTTCAGCTGCTGTTCATATTAACAAAAACACATCAGGTATATGTTTTATTACTGAATTTTGTTTCTGTCTTCCTGGCAAGATTTTAGTGCAGTAATTTGGTTTACAGGAATAACAATGGAACTTAATGAAACTTTTCTTCTGTAACTCTGGATTTTCTTTTCTTGCTGGTGGGCTTTCCATATCTTCTGCTTAAAAATAAGAGTGCTGCTAGTAAGTAAAATGAAGGCTACAGCATATAGTTGCTCTTACTGCCTAGTCAGAGTGGGAAGACAATGCTGTAATTAAAATCCATAACTCCAGTGTTCCAGATAGCATGTGTCTTATGCACAATCTTATGCACACATGGAGAATTTCTGTCTACTTTCACACTGGCATCATGTGCTCCAAGTATATTGCTTTTAAGGAGTTACTGGCAACATAATTGCAAATTTGGACATACCTATATTTACATGATGCTCTACAGTATGAAAGCCAACATAAAATTTCATTTTGTGATTTATGTCACTGACATGCTTAAATCAGAGAAGCTGAATTTCTAAGTTATTGAAGACATAATTACTTTATAACTAGTCAAGCCACAGCTAACCAATACTTCTTGTTCATTCAAGCCCTGTAATATTACAAACAACCCAGACCAGGAATTAAATCATTAAAATGGAACTGCAGCAGACCAGCTAGCAACATAAAGCACTTTAACAAATGCATGTCTAGATGCACCCCTTCAAAACCTTCCTTCAGGGCAGAGGCCAAAAGAGTGAACAAACAGGGCTTATGGGAAGGGAACTTCACTGTCTGGAGTCACAGTGCTGTGGGACTCTGTGGCATGCATGGTTACCAGTGCCTGGTGCCTTTATTTCTGGTGCCTTGTAAATTGTGCGTTGCCTTGGCTGTGCTGAGCCCATTGCTGAGCAGGATCTACAGGAAAGCCATTTCCAAGTATGCAGCCAGCAAGAGTTTTGCATTATAATCCGTCTGATGTACAGTGAGGATATGTAACTAGATCTGCACAGAGCTAATTTCAGTGCTAATTACTAGATGAGCGGTAGTTGCTCAGCTGTAGTCCTGTCTCAGGCTCCTTTCCTGCATCCCACTGGACCCATGGAGCCAGCCTGGTGTAGTTATTCTGAGCACCCAATCACGTGGTCTCAGAAACATCTTAATAAATTCTGACCAGCAACACAGCCAACAGCTTCACCTCAAAATAAAACAGCTACTCAGGATCTCAACACAGCAAGAAAGCAGCTTGTCCAGCCAAGAAGATAGGAGCTCTGGTACCCAGCAAAAATGACCGACAAAAGCCCATTCGAAACAGATATGCTGACACTCACGCGATTTGTTATGGAGAAGGGACGCCGCGTGAAAGGAGCGACAGGGGAGCTGACACAGCTGCTCAACTCCATGCTGACTGCCATAAAGGCCATTTCTGCTGCAGTCAGAAAGGCAGGCCTTGCCCACATGTGAGTCCTACCTTGTGCTACAGGGAGGAAGAGGAGGTAGAGAGACAGCTACTTGCATAGCAAGGCTGGGGAGTGGGCAGGAGTTCATAAATAACTTGGAAGTGCCTTTTTTAAGCTGAGTGAGGTCAGAGCCTGGATTATCAAGAGTGGGAAGCAGGAGAGCTCTCTTTCTGGAGCATTTTAATACTGGGCACAAGATAGACATTTAAACTAACTGCTCTTCTGTAGTATTTTACTCTAAAAATATGAGTCAGAACAGAACTTCAATGCACTGCTCACGTTGTTAGCTCTTGTACTTGTTGATACTGATCTATTTTTAAATCTACTGTGAATTTGCTGAAAATCACACCATGATATTTTTGATGCAGAATATCTCACTGTGATATTTTCTGCTAGCATCCAAGCCCTCTGCTGAACTGTGCAAATCAGGGCTTGGCTTATCTTGGGAAGCTGATTTTCTGCCTGTCTTCTGTATAAGCAATGCTCTAAAGCAGCAGCCCTGTGAGAAGCTCCATACACTGCTGTACCTGGGTCAATTTCTCTTTCTTTCCTCAAGCAGTATCCCTCAATCAGGGTTACAGGCAGGGGGTCTCAAAAGGCCCCCTGTATGAAAAACAAACATAACAATTTGGCATCTAGTGCTTTTGCAGATTGAGTAAAATATGGCCTTAGCAAAGCCTGGAATGTACTGAGCTGTTCCACACAGAGAAGTGCAATAGGCACCAGTCTAAGTCTTTCAGACTAGGTGATCTATCTGAATGAGTTCAGAGATATGGAATGCCCTAATAAAATTGTGCATTTAAAATAGAAAGTTCTTGATATGTATTGAAAGATATGTTTCTGAACATGCCTGAGTATGTACTTATACCTGCATGCATGAAAGAGACCAGGAATACCTCTGTGAAAAAAAGTCAACATTTATTATTTGTTCTGAGGTTTGGGGCTTTTTTTCCTCACACAGAAACACCAAAATGTGTGACACTAGGGTTGGGGGAATTTTTGTGCTTCTGTTGATTATTTGACCCAAGTCCTCAATCATCTTTGCAAATCATGAATTCAGTGTCTCAGAACTATTGCCCTCACTTTACAGGCACAGACCATAGTGTGTAGAGAGGACATGAGACATACTCAAAGTTAACCACAGTAGCAGGCTCCTATGCCCTTACTGTCAAACTATGCTTTGTCTCTGTGCTTACGACGTGAAACTGAGCTATTTTGCCTCCGTGACTTATAGGAAGAGTTTTTCTTACATAATTTTTATCTTTTAATAGGCAATCTCTGAAACAGTTAGTAACAGCAGAGAAACAATTTGTTTCCTCCAATAGAGGAGGAATAACCTTATATCCTTCCTCCCCTTCAGAAAAAACCAAAACCATTGATTACATTAAGGAGCAAGTGTTTCATTCCAAAAACAAAAAGCTTCAGATGTTGACTAAGAAATAGCTGAAGTATCCGAACACACAAATGAGTAACTTGCACCGATCAAATCACTGCAACTAACCATGAAATTTCAGGAATTCCCATGGCAAACTTTCAACCACTGTGAAAGTGGCTTGCATCCATCTGCATTTGTGCAGTGAAAGAGCTCTTATTTTTCTACCCCCTCCAAATAGGAGGCTGTGAAGTATCTTCTTTAATGTTAAAGCAGTAAGCATGAATTTTTAACGAATTTTCAATTCAAAAGTGGAGGAGAACTTCTTCCAAGTCATAGACCTGACCTGGGATTGTGCCTGACAACAAACTAACTGGAGAAGGGGTACTTACCACTCCCTGAAAATCATGGTCCTTTTAAATCTTAAACTTGGCACTCAAAAATAGAATGTCCCAAACACAAAATAGTTCTGAAACCACAGGCAGCTTTGGGCTTTGAGTAAAACAAAAGACCTACTCCACTCCCAGCTAAGGCCTGCAACAGACCAACATCATCCTAGGGACTAATTACTTGCCTCTTTCTCCTCCTTTCTCCACCCCCCCCTACTACTATACTATGTCAATGTCATTAGCATACCTCTAAAACCAGGATAGGGAAAGGAAGCATCATCCTAATTCGGCTGAGGATCATGGAACAAAACAGACCTTGATCCTGAGATACAGTTCCATATGGCAAATTCCCTGGGGATGTCTTTGAAGTCCTAATTTGGGGTTGGCTGGGGACTGAGTGAATGTGGGTTAAAGGACCATCACAGAGCTCTCAGCAGCTGGTGGCAGAAAATAATGCAGATGCTCACTGCATTTTCTGCTTCCTTGAAACTGCAGCCAGCTGCTTCATGGAACTGCTAGGGAAGCCTGGCACTTAGCACCTGGGCTGTAGGCTCTGCTTCTGGCCTGGAGAACATCCACACAGGACCAAGAGGACACAGGTAAAGCCCCAAAATTATACCATTGTCCTTTCTCTTTCTCATGCATGCTTTTAGAGTCTTATAATGCACCTTAGCTGTTTAATCCAAAGATTATATAAAGGTGTAGGAAGATAAGAGGAAGGAACCACCTTGACTTGTTGGGGTTTTTTTCCTAAAAGCCTGTAATGTTGGCCTCCTTCAGGTTGCTTGACGATTTTACTGTTCCATAGGTTTGGTATAGCTGGCACTGTGAATGTGACGGGTGATGAGGTGAAGAAGCTGGATGTATTATCCAACTCCCTGGTGATTAATATGCTCCAGTCCTCCTACAGCACCTGCGTCCTGGTCACAGAGGAGAACAAGGAGGCCATCATCATCCCGAAAGACAAGAGGGTCTGTGCCTTAGGGCGGGGGGTGGGAGGGGTGGGGGTTGTCGGCTCAGGCAGCAGCAGGTGGCACTCTTGCTTCAAGTATGAAACCTGGCCCTGGCCCCCAAACCCAACCCTTCCCAAGGGAATTCAGAAAATTTGCACCATTTCTGCGCTGTTTTCATTAATAACTGTAGTGCATGGCACGATTTCAACAGCTAAAAGAGACGTGGAGAGTAAAATTATTATTAAAGTTTTGTGAAGGGAGGAGACTAATTATTTTTAAGCTTGTTAACACATCCCAAATCCCAGGTGTAAGTGTACTATTACATTCCCTGACCACCGGTGCAATGGTTTTGGATTACATTAGTATTTAGCAAGATAAAATGAGATGAGAGGCTGGCAGAACTGAGTTTTATGTTACATGTCCAAAGGAAACACCTGACTGCTTCATCAGGCTTCCCCCAGGAGGGGATCCTATTACAGCGAGTTGCTGTTCACGCTGATGTAACCCTGCCCTTTCCTGAAGATTTTTTCTTTCTGCCTTCTTACTCTCAAACCTCACAACACAGCGAAATCCTTTCATTCGCAGCAAAAAGTAGCAAAACTAAACAAATCTATTCGGGGAAGAAAGATACTTGCTTCCAGAATGAGTCACTCCTTTTGCTTTTAAACTGCGCTGCTTTTCTTGCACTGCTTGGCAGCAGAGGACTGCTCCTCTGTCATCTATTTGTACTGTCTAAGCAGAAACATGTCCTCTCCAATTTCTCTGGCAGGCCCTTGGGGGTCGGTGCTGTGCTGCAGGGCCAGCTGGGTCACCAGTGCAGCCTCCTCTGACGAGACATAGCAGGCATGTTTGGAGGGCTAAATGCAGACACAAAAACATGTTTTCAAGTAAAAGGAAATAATAATGCAAAACAACACATTATGTAATGCTTCCCTTGCCACTTCTCTTTTAGGGTAAATATGTGGTGTGCTTTGACCCCCTTGATGGTTCGTCCAATATAGACTGCTTGGCACCAATAGGAACAATATTTGCTATCTACAAAAAGGTAAGAGGATGGGCAAGTCACACATGGCACGATTCACCTGGTGAAAGAAAAATATCCTGCCTAGTTTCTTTCCTAGGTCCCTTAGGTGTCTCTGGGAAAAACGTAGCCTCAGAAAGAGTAGACGAACACTTGTTATTCACGTGTGCTAAAACGCTGTCTGAATTCACAGGAAGGGGACAGCCAGCCCCATGGAATTGTTAGGTGGCAGCACTTCCCTCCTCCGCACACAAAGGCCCTTAACTACAACCATCTCACCCGCAGGGCAGCTGGTTAGCTCCTTCAGTGATGCTTGGCTCAGTGTTACGGTGCCTCTTGGACACGCACTGCGAGGGGCTGGCGGCCCTGGACCGTGCCGTGGTCAGCAGCGCGGTGGCCTCGCAGCGCCAGCTGCTGTGCCTGTCCTGGATGGGGGTTCACAAGCATGGTGACGATGGAGGCTGAAGGAAGCAATCACCTTCATTCATCCGTAGCATGTCTGCTCCCATGGGGCTGCACAGAACAGCAGCTACGCAGTCAATTACAAATGCTAGTAGTTACAGGCATGCCAAGTCTTGTGATTTGTTTGCTAATCTCCCAGCAGTTCGTGTTTTTTCCGAAGCCTGAGCTCGCGGTCATATGACTGTGGGAGACCCTCAGCCATTGCTATTGTGAAATAACTGTTTACACTACTTGTGACTTCAAAAAAGTCTTTGCAAATTCAGATGTTACACTTCAAACAAATGAAGACATGTTTTTAAAGTCTCTCTCACCTCTTTGCTCATAATTTTCAGCTGGCTAGTCCTTGGTTTTTACATCTTGTAGGTAATACAATAGTCATCACTGTTGAGAATATGCATCTACTAGTGAATCAAATAGTTATGGCACAATCTCAAGAGGGTCGTGGCACAAGCCAAGTCCTGGAATTTGGCTGTCCACAGTTAATGGTTAGTGCAAAACCACACCATAGATGCAGTACAGGCCAGACAACACTGAGATGGTGCCTGGGTATGATTTTGGAAAAAGCATCCCTGGGGCTACCTCCAGTACCATGGAGTATCTTGCTTTTTGCAGGGAAAAGAGTTTATTTGTGTTCATGAAATCCAGGAAATGTGTTCTTATGTTAAGCAAAGGGACTGCCACCCTTTTCATCTATCTCTCCAAAGATACCCTAAATGACAACATCAGCTCCCAGTATTTGCAGTAGGCAATAGCTGCATTGTCCAACATTCTTAAAAGTAGTAAGAACCATCTTACAAATACTAAACATCATCTTTCTCTTTAGAAATGCTGTGTTAACTTAGTCTGTGTTAACTTACAGTTAACTGTGTAACTATAAAGGCAAGTGCTCAGCGTGATTAATATAGCTTAGAAGATTGAAATACCAATTAGATTTCTCTGCCATCTTTTACTTACCTATAATATGTATGAAGACTACGGACTGCCCAGGATTCTGCTTCAGAATAAGAACATTTTCCAGATTTCCAAATGCTCAAGATTTCAAATAATTTTCTGATCCTTTCACAGTTGTTGTATTGTATATTAACATATTTGTTATAAACAGTTTCTAATTTACCAGTTTCCATGTGGGTAGACGCCTTTCAGAGCTTCATAGAAATAAAATTACATTGCTTTGTACAAATAGTTCAGATCCAAATGAAAATGCTGCTGTTAGAATGGAATGAAGCAGCATTTGTCAATTAAAAGATCAACTTTACAAGAAAATTTTCATTTTTCTCTGGAAAGTTAGAAACAATGTTGAATTTACAGGCTTTCACTTAAATAGCACTTTCCATTAAAATGCTAATTACAAAGTACAAGTTAATTAATGTACCTTCCTCTCAGCACAGTATCATAGCAACACTATTACATTTAAACACTACTAATTTCAAATCCTTTGAAATTATTGAATAAGTGCTTTATTGACTGTTACTAAAGGGCAGTGTGAAAGAATGAAAGTGAGATATTTATTCCAGTGGATAAGTATCAATTAAGAAAGAAAACATAATTTCATCAATTTAAAGTTCATTAACAACACTTTTGAAAAGGTAGACCAATTGTGACTCCAAATGATGAACCGTAGCACCGACCAATTCTGAGATGAGCGCATGACTAATTTTCTCACTATGTCTCACCTTAGGTTCATTTCCAAAGGTACACTCTTCAGAGCAGAAACATTTGGCTTATTTTAGAAAAAAAAAGTAACAGATAATAAGCACCCTTATAGAAAGGCCAGACTTGGACATTATATTTCAGTCCTGAAAACAGTTGTCTGATGGCTCCCAATCCAAAGCCTCCACCATGGTGGGAAGGACCATTTCCTCATGTGGGAAAAGCACTGTATCAGTTCCTTAGTGAAAGCCATGAGGAAATGAATACTATCTCAGGTTTATTTCATTTTCCACCTGGCCTCTGATTTCTGAAACAAGGGTGGTGCTGTTGAAAATCAGAAACACCAGAAAAGTGGGGCTGAGGGAGGAGCCTGGCAGAATCAGCAGAGGATCGGGCCTCGACAGCTGCTGCCGCTGAGGGGCTGTCAGTTGCCAAAGCATCAGGATGTGGTGACAATAAATATTTTTTGCTTGGGTTCTTCCTGGGTTTTCATTCCACTCAGCTGAACCTACATCTCTTAATTCGTATTGCACAAATATGCTATGAAACTATCTTGCTTTGTTTCACTCTGGTTTTAGTTTGTAACTTTGCCCAATGCCTCTGATGTGTTTTATTTGCTACCCTTCATTGTCAGGAAGACAATGGCCTCCCCTGTACATGGTCCTTCACAGAGAAGGTGTAAGAATTCAGTATAAACACAAAGGATACTCACGAAACACGTAATACAAATGGAGACCTGGAAATCAAGTCATTTTAGTGCTGCTCGCAGTGGTAATGAGAATTCCCTCATGATCAATGGCAGGAAAATCACACACACAAAAAATTTCAAACTCAGATATCACCTGAGGGTACCCCTGTAGCCAAACTCTGCAACTCTTGTTTCATCTGCTTCACACCAATAATGGATTACAGTGGCAGAGTCACTACAACTCATTATTTGCAGTCCATCTGCGTATTTTATTGCATTGCATGAAGGTATTTCACTACCACCATCATATTCAAAATATAATGGACAGGAGATCCATCTGTGCACCAGAAAGAAGAGAAAATAGCAATTGTCAGAGTGTACTGGCCAGCTTAATTCCCTGGTTTGTTTAATAGTACATGGTACTTGGCAGGACAAAACTCTTGCAGTACTAACATTGAAGTATCAGCTGATATGTAGCTTTTTCACATTCTAACTAGGTCTGCAAAATGTTTGTTTCAAACTGAGCTTTTCTCCTTCTTTTTGGAAGCTAGCTCTTGGAAACACAGTTGTGAACAAGGATGAAAAAACAAGTGAATTAGGCCCAACTGCCTATACCTTGAGGGAGGAGGTCCTCTTTTTTTTTTCAGAATAGTCAACATATATATAGTTTCTCAGCCATATTAACATAGAAAGTGCATTTAATAGGACTGAAAAGCTCATCTCAGAAAAAAATATATTTAAAACCGGTATATTTATAACCAGAAGTTACATATATTGTGTACACACTGTATACTAGAAAACAAACCACTTTGCTCTATTTATACAAAACTGTTTTCTTTGATGAGAAGAGCATACAAAAAGCTATGACAACTATAATATGTTTGAAACTGTGTAAATACATGTTTAATTCTGCATTTGATGTTGCAAATAATTAGTCTGCTATAGACAACCATTGCTTTTGGTGGTGAGATGCATGTGCCATAGGGATGTAATTTTGAAAGAGATGATGCTATGTAGGCCATAATAGTTGGTATTGTAAGGATTGTTTCGCCAAGTATTGGCTACTATTAGTCAATATTCAAAGCTCTGAAATATGCAAACAAAAGCTTAAACTACTCTTCCTTCATTATCTGCATTATAACCTCTCAGAATAAGCAGCTTGATATAATTTCAAGGGACTGACTACCACATATATTTGTACATGCTATATTTCAGCTTCCATAAAGAGCTGGCTGTCAACTGGATTTTTTATTTCCACAGGAGAACTTGGCAAAATAATAATAATAATAATATTTTGAGCAAAATACACTTTAAAACTGTAAGTGAAGAAACAAAAGTAACAAAGTCTTTCAGCTGAAAATAAAAACATTTTGATGTGAAATTACTGTCTTCATGTACCAAGAAAGGTGTCATTTTGGTGTCCCACATCTCAGTTTTCCTCAGGGTGTTGGCATACAACGATGAATGGGATCACCTTGCTAGGACCCTCATGGGCAAATATTTTATTTTCTACACAAGAGAGTCTTCATGCATCTTTGCATTTTTTTAACCAAATGTTCAGGGCTAGACCTGCTCTTTCTATTTAGCTGCTACTCAATCTAAATAAGCCCTTGCAGTCACTGAGAAACTGTCTGAGTTTGGAACAATAAAATACTAAGCCATAGACTGAAGAAAGAGGGGGTTTCTCATTTCAATTTCTCATGGGCTACCATCAAAACATCCACACAAGACCCACCACAACTGGTGAACTTTTAAATAAACATTGATATCAAAAAAACCCTCCCCATTTTGTAGTTGCAGGAGGTGAAGGCTGGAACCAGTCTTTCCAAGTATGGTTGGCTGTCGTCCTTCTTTAGCCCACCAGACAAACTCTTGTAAGCCGTGGCTGAGGCACACCCCTTGGGCTGGCTGGAAATATTTGCACCATGGCTGCTCGGGCTACTGTTGTTCCATGATAACCAAAGTGCCAAATCAAAATATGAATGTCAGCAATTGATTTAAAGCATGAAGTAAAATGCCCCTGAATGTTCTGTGTAGAGTTATATATGCATACCTGCACACGTGCACACTTTACATCATCAAATGCATGTTATTTTGTATATAATATGATGAACACGTGTATATAATACATGAACATTTATATCCCTTCAGTTATGCGTCTCTTCACTCAGCAGAGACCAAGGCACAAACTCAGTTCCATCATGATGTGCCTTATACCCTTTTATTCTGTACTATGGAAGCATTTTGTCTGTAATGTCAGTTACAGCATTTATCTCTCAGTTATTCCCTCTGAGGGGTGTCAGTGTGATAGGTTATGTTACCTTTACAGAAAATTAGTACCTCTGCTCTGTCTCAGATTTCTGATGATTCTTAATTAATAGTCTGGGCTGTAATGCTAAGGGATCAGCTTTGTGTCAGGTATCATATTGATTGCGTGACTTGTATAAAATAACAAACTCTCAGCGTCCTGTCCCAGCATGTACATGTACCAGTACCAAACTTGCCCTTAATGAGTGGGAACAATCTCTGTTTTGGTTGTTGCAAAGGCCTGTACAGACAGAAAAAGGGAATCTGTCACACATTGTTATTGAAATGTTATTTTTATTGTTCATTATCAGAATTTAACCTTTGGTCCAATGGTAATATTTCCTCACAGGAAACAGACAATGAGCCCTCTGAAAAAGATGCTTTACAGCCCGGACGCAATATTGTTGCTGCAGGCTATGCCCTGTATGGTAGTGCTACGCTGGTTGCCCTCTCCACAGGCCAAGGAGTGGACTGCTTCATGCTTGATCCGGTACAGTAGTGGTGTTGATCACATAGGCACTATCTTTTAGAGCTTCCTGTGCTTGGTTTTACTTGTTTTTGTTAATCCTTGTCTCTATAATCTGTTCACTTTACGCACTTCTTTTTTCCATGTCCTGGAGCAGCCCAACTTCTCTTTACAAGTATTTAATAATACATGAGCATGTTGATTGCAATACCTTCTTGGTTTTCTTCTACTCAATAGAAGAGAAATTAAGTTAAATTCTTTGGGTTTGAAACCCTCTTCCTTCAAACCAACACTTCAGAAAATTTAATCTGTACAGCGTCTTTGTCTTCACTTAAAGGAACCTGTGTTTATTTTATTCTTGATTTTTCTGTCTGAAGAAGAACATCAGCATGTTCACTGTTTAGCCTGAGGCAAGGACCATTTTTTTGATAGCTCATGCCCAGTGATGTTTCATTTCCTGAGTGCAGTACAGTTGTATGGCTGTCACCTAATGTGCATACCCAAAAATTTGCAAAAGCACGATAATGCCTGTACAACTGAACATGTGCCACTCTTCAGTGCCCAGGAACACAATGAGTGTTACTGTGGGAATGTAGGAAGATCATTCATTTGTAAAACCAGAATTAGATGTGGGCAATTACATAGGAGTTTTGTTTCTTATGTTGTTTTGTTTTGGTTTTTTTTTAATAAAAGGGTGAATTATTACCAAAACTTCTTGTAACCTTTGTAAATAGTCTCATTCCTAGTGGGAAGAACTGGGGGATGAACTGCTTTGGTTGAGACAGAGAAGGTAGAAATTTAAATCAAACTGCAGACAGCAACACATGAGGGTAGCTGACCACATTCACTTTAAGATATTTAGACAAGCCAGGCAAGAAGGGTTCAAAAATTAGAAGACAGCGTCATTTCTTAATTGAAATCTTATGATTTGTGGACAGAGATTCATTATCCATCTGCTATCAGGGCTGATTCATGTTCTTTTGATACTCTATACCAATTCAATTTTGTTTATAGTACCAATGTGACAAGTTTTCATTAATTTAATGCAAATTCTCTGCTTTTGTCTCTTTTGAAATACTGTGAGGTTATACACCAGACTGGTGCTGAAAGGATCAAGCTGTGCTAGCATTTCTGCCATCTCTAGTGTGACAACTGTTACGGAAAGTCAACAAAATTTTCTGCTGCATGCTAATATCTCATTTATCCTGTCCTGCAGGGTCTTGGTGAATTTATTTTGGTGGACAGAGATGTTAAAATCAAGAAGAAGGGGAAAGTATACAGTCTCAATGAAGGTTATGCAAAGTATTTTGATCCTGCAATGACAGAATATTTGCAAAAGAAGAAATTCCCTGAGGTAAGAAAATATTAGCACTGTACCCAATGTACCATGCACTGGCTAGCACTGCATTCCATGCAGTCCTGGCTGATGGAAAAGGATTTGAAGGTCTTTCTGAGTTCAGACCCATGTAACCCTTTTATACCATCAGGTCCATTTTAGATATGCATCTAATGGAGCTTTTTATTTGGCATCCTGACATCTTTTATAACTTAGACTTCGGTAAATAAAATCATATCTTGTTTGTGTGAAGGGAAATGTGCTGAAGAGCCAGATCTTTCAACAAAGATCTGGAACTGTGCACACCAAATTTGGGGATACCCTCATTTTTTAGCTTTATCTGAATATGCAGTTCAGTCATACGTGCAGCTGGGCATTTAGAGCTAGATTCCATGTGCTGCTCAGAAGGTGCTTGCTGGAATCTGGGTAGCATCACCTTCACCTTCCTGTATCTGCTTGCATCTGAAAATGTAGTATCATTCTTACATGGTCTACTTGCATCATATGGAGCATGAACCAACCTATAGGCTGGGGAGAAAACCCAAACACATGATGTGAGGCACAATTTCACTATATTTGGTTGTTAAAAGAGGGACATCCCATGTCTGATGAACTTCCTTGGAGAAATACAATTTTGTATGGCCTCTTATCAATGCTAGGAGGACAGAACACAAGCTCTCAATGTGGAAAGCTGGAAGCTATATGAAGAGTAATTCATAATGAAATATTGTGATGTGGATCAACCCAGGACTTAATTTGGTCAGGAAACTGGTTTATAAACTCTTCCTATTAAAAAAAATCATATTATTTTTAAGTTATTAGTTGTCATATGTTGTCATATATTTGTAATATGGTTTGTGTTAAAACCTCAGGGTGCTGTACAAGGGAAATATAATGAGTAATCATTTAAACTATAGTCCCATGATAAGCTCCTCCTTCTGAGCTAAACAACCTGGATTTACTCCATCGGCTATAGCTGCAAGACTACTGACTGAATATCAAATGCCCTTTTTCATGTTACCCAGATTGTAACTACAAAGAGTGTCACATCACAGCATTCTTAATATATTAACTTTGAATATTTGAGGTTATTTTGAGACTTCAAAGTCTGCATTCATTTCAGCTGTGAGAGAAGCAGAAGCCCAGGACACAACTTTCATACTTCCTGAAGCCTAGTCCAAGGGAAGGACATCTGTGCTTCTCATTCTGCTCATATTATAATAGGCTATGTATTCAGTATAATGCACTAAGACTGGACTTATTAATTTGTGGTTTTGCAAAGCACCAGTGTTACTTAAAGTAAAACTCTTAAATGCATCAGCCCCATGCAACAAGGAAAAGACTGAGGAGATTTCAAACTCAATGGAAAGACCAGGCAGAAGTATTTCACCACAGGATCAGTGAGGACAGCTGTATCATGTGACTTACTAAATCTTTAATTTAGGACATACCAGAAAAAACTCGTTTGCAAACAGTATTTTATCTCCAATCTGTGCATTTGATGAAAACCTATTGAAATTGTTGGTCTAATGCAACAGAAGTTGGCAGATGTTTTTGTTGCAGCACAGAAGTACATGGGTTATTTGGGGCAGGGGAAATCTCCTTAGTTGTACTGAACAAGCACATTTTTTGCTGCTCTGAGATGTACAATTGTCTGCATGAGAGGGGCTGAGGCATAAATGTTATGGCCACGAAGCACAAGGCAGTGCCCTGCCCATCTGAAGCTTGTTATGAATCTGAGTTTCGGAAACAGCATAACTCAGTTCCTTGATTTGGAAAGGACATTTTATTTGCACTGTGGGGAGGACTAGACAGAAAAGGTGCTACCATTCCTATGTAGCATGAAACATGCTTTCTGGCCTCATCTGCAAACCTAACCAGCTACAGCCACATGGGTGATGTTCCTACTTTCCCTACCGGAGCCAGGTGGAGTTTTCACAGCTTTGGTCTCTGTCCCCTTCTCTCCAGCGTGCAGAAGGATAGTGAGGATGTCTGCTGGATATCCTCTGCCTGTGACTTGAGGAGGAACTGACATGTGGGCATCAGGGAACACCTTCTTATTCAGGCAGATCATCCACCCTATATTCTTCTGGCCACTAGAAGCCAAGAGACTAGGCATCAATTTTAGCTATTTGTCACTTTCTTGCATTTTTCTTCCTTTGATCTTATCTGTATTAACTCATTTCTGTGATTCTTGGTCAACATGCTGTTCAGATGTCTCTCTGACATTGCCACAAAAAACTGAACAGTTAAAAATAAAACAGGCAAACAAAAGTAGAATATTGTCCACAACACATCCTATGTTCTGTATCATTGTCATCGGCAACGAAACACTAAAAATCAACTATTCATGAGTAAAAGAGAGATTTCCCTTTACTGTCTAACATCAGTGTCTCAGATCAGACAGTTTGGACTACAAAGCTGCATTGACCCTCAAAGTTTCTTGTGGATCACCATTTACCTACGGCATCAATTCTGAATAAAAAGCACTAGAGAAATGCTGGTGTCGTGCAGGTCAGACCTAAGCCTCCTAGTATTATCATGAAGTGAGTAATGTATGTCTAACCACATCTCTTCTGGTATGAGAGTAAAGCTAACTTTTTATTAAGCATGACAAAATCATGCTGCTGCTTGACCAGTTTGAAGACCAAATTTCTGTTTGCAAATTTGCCTGTAATGCAATGTGTTTACTCCAGTCTGCAATGCTTAATGGGCACTGCTGGGCCAGAAACTGTCTCTGCACAGATTTTACTATAACTCCTCCCCAAAAGGGGTTCTTCCTCCCATAATGGCTGCAAGGCCCTAGCTTCTCTCTGGCACTGGTTCACCCATGGAAGAATTTGGAAACACCCTTTGGACATTATCACACTTTGCTATGACACCTATTTTTATCTTTGCTTCCTACAGTCAGGCACAAGAGAAGCTGAGTCCCATCACAGTTTGCTGATGATGGGACCTATGCACTTGAGACTCCCTGGCTAAGGATTTGTCTCAGCAGTATCATTAAAAACTTGCCATCAACAGCACATTTCACTAGGAAGCATTCTTCTGTCAACTAGCCAAGCTGTGTCTGAGTGACACAAAAAAGCTAGTAAAACCACTACACTTTTGTCACCGCATCTCTATGTGGAGTAAGGGATGCAAGGTGTTGCTGTTGTGGTCTTCAGAAAAGATTTCTTGCCCCCCGCCTCTCCTAGTCATCATATTTAT
This sequence comes from Corvus moneduloides, assembly GCF_009650955.1. Taxonomy (NCBI): domain Eukaryota; kingdom Metazoa; phylum Chordata; class Aves; order Passeriformes; family Corvidae; genus Corvus; species Corvus moneduloides. The sequence continues at coordinate 38,148,450 of NC_045511.1, forward strand.
GTAAGAAAAACCTGGTCTTGTTCTGCTGTGGAAGAACAGGGCTGCCAGAAATCAGTAGAATAAAGAAATTAAAAATTGACTTCTATCAGAATGTGAAGAAAAAAAATTACAGGACTTATCTGTTATGAATAATTTTTGATCATTTGCATCAAGCAAAAAAATAGCAGCAGAAGGGGTAAAATGAAGAGTAGCCACCTGTCTACTCAAACACCATGGACGCTGACCAAGGGAACATGAAGGTTCCCCAACTCTTTCTTTGGCATTGACTGAACAATCAGAAGGACTTATTGAGCAAACAAAGAGCGCGGCATTACTGAGAACTTGGGATGTACCTGTCTAGCATTCATGCTCTGTCATGCTGTTTGAGAAGAAAGCCTGGGCAATACGCCAACATGCATACAATACCTATTAACTTCCTCATCTGTAAAAAAAATGCATGAGCAACAAAACTGGAGAAACAAGAAATAACATTTCACTAACTAAGGAGTATTTATTCTTCCCATGCAGACAGCTGTACGCTAAAGGAAGTAAAAATTTTATTTCAGTATGTGGTTCAAGTGACAACCTTATCAAAATGGAGGAATTTATCTTCTGTATTTTTCTCAGCAGATTCCCAGCACTGTGTCCATAGCAGGTGGATATCTATCTGGGTAAGAAGCAACTAAAATTGTCAGTGGCATCTCATCAGCTTGGAATATCCTGAGTTGGAAGGGAATCCACAAAGCATTCTTCACATAACACTGTCCATGTACACACAAATTATGTAAATAATCTGCATGTGAATAGGAAACCTAGCACATTCCAAACCTGTCAGATGATGTGCACACAGGTGGCTCAGCTGTGCAGCTTGTGGTCAGTATATTTTATACCTGTGGTTTGCAGATGTCTTATTTGATAATGTCATTGAAGCAATCCTTAGCAGTCTGGTTCAGGGGCTGCTTGTTGATATGTTACGGCTTTTCTTAGTGTTCAACAAACTTTTCTTAAGACTCAGTTCATCACCTTTTGAAAACACAAAAGAAAGTTCTTCCTTTGCTTGTATTTTTAAAGGTAATTTGAGACTATAATTACATCTTTCCCAGAGGTTAACTGAAAACTTACCTTTGTTTCTCTTTAATACCTCTTAAGGTGTTTGGTTTTTTCTGATGTCAGATTTTCACTTTGCAAAGTCACAAGTACAAACAACTGTGAGATGGAGGAGCTATCATTTGAAGCCTAAACATGCAATTATTTGAGCATAAGCCACAAAAAAAGAGGGAGCAAATACTTAAAAGCTTTGTTCACTTGTGCTTACAATCAGTAGGACCAGATTTAAACAAAACTAAATGTAAACGCTCTAGTCTGTGTCTTATCCATCATGTCTTTCACAGTTTGCATTGTTTTCTTCTGAATTTTTGATAGTTCTCCTAACGGGTACAACGAGAATCATGAACAAGGGTTATTACATAGCCTGGAATTGGGCTCTTTTCAATTTTATTATCAGCTATATCAAATATCCAAGTCTTATCTTTAGCAGCATAGGAATTAACTTCCTAATGTTCTGTTCCTTTATAATATGTAATTTCATGAGAATCTTTTCCCATTTTAAAAGAGAGTACTTATCAAAACTTCACACTTGCATTGAACAATTTGAAAAAGTGATCTCAAAATAGAATTATGTTTTTCTTTATTTTCTTTCCAATTTTTCCCCCAGCCATCCTTATGATTTTACTGGGAAAGGTGACTAACTTGTGGTATCTGAAGGTCCTGGAGCCGGCATTGCTGAACAAGTTCTCTATGTATTTTTCTGGATGTAGTATCAGTACAGAATGAGCTTTGCAGAAAGTGCTAAGATCTTTCATTAGAAAACTGATCCACATGGAAAAAAGCATGCCGAGATCTTTTCAGACTTTTATCACTGTAATACAAAAACATATATGTGTATTAAATGTGCACAAAGTTCAGTCTCTAGTAGTGTTCTGGGAAGATGAAAATTCCTCCCCAGCTTTATTGAAGGCAGAATGAGAGATATGAAAAGACCAGCAGAATTCTTCTCTTAAAAAGCTTTCCTTCAGTTTACATCTGTATTTTGTATCTCCCCTTCATAAAAGTATGGGGACATGTCATTCCATTTCTTGAGCGGAGCTTATTTTGTCTACTGTATCTACTTCTGTTTGTTCAAGACACCTTGCTTGTGTTCTATATTTTCTACCTAACCATTTTTATGGCCAGCAGACCTGAGACTGACATGAATACTTCCTTGATTGCTCTTGCTAAAATGACCTCTCCTTCAACTACATCGATTTCTAAGCTGAGAGCAAGGAGAATTACATTCATGAATAAATCACTATCTCCCAAATTAAGGGGCAGAATGAATGCTATGACCAATTTCACCACTTGACAAATAAGCTAAGAGGTAAAAGTTGGAGTCCTCTTGGAACCATCTGGACATGTAGTGGGGTGACATCCCTCCTCATGCTCAGGCTTAGGAACCAGTGAAAGATCAAAAATCAAATTACTTCCTCGTTCTGATAAGGTGAAGAAGTTTTCAGTTCCTTGGTTTTTCACAGGCTGGGGTTTGATTCCAAATTGTTCACTCAAATGACAGGCACTCTGGTTTGCATACTGTGAATGAAGCTCTTTAAAACACTTATTTTTGAAGCCTGTAGACGATCACATCTTAAAAAAGACTAAGCTTAGGACTGATTTCGGTATTTGCAGTATCCATAAGCAGCCATTGATTCCTGTTTCATACCAAAATTACATTTTTCCATGCTACTATCTGTCTAGCCTGGTAAATATAATGCTTTACTCTATGTTTTTCAGGATGGCAGTTCCCCATATGGTGCCAGGTATGTGGGGTCCATGGTAGCTGATGTTCATCGTACATTGATGTACGGTGGGATTTTCATGTATCCTGCTAATCAGAAGAGTCCTAAAGGAAAGGTATATAATTGAATTCCTTTCTGGTGAACTTAGCCAACCTAACACCTCTAGTATTACCAGAGCAGTAGTTCAGCTAAATAAAGAAATAATAAGTTTCTACTGTGGAAAAAATTATTAATGAAAATGATAGTGCAATCGAATTTAGGAAAGAAATTTGGGCAGTTGCTAATTTAGGCCAGAAATCTTCCTGTGTGCTTTTATATTATGAACTACTCAAACGGTTTTCACCACAACGAAGGACTTAATTAATTTTCTAAAGATAATATTTCAGTACCATAGAATCCCATTGAGACACCTGTGCATAGCTGGTGGATACAACACGGACCCAGGGAGGACCTCTGCTCTTTAAACTGACAACTAGAGTTATCCCACCAGCCGATGGGATACGCTGAGCCCCAGAAAGGGTTTTGTCCAATGCTAGAAAAACAAGTTTTCCTACGTTATGTTTCCAAAGGGCAATGAGCTTATATGACCAGCTCTGCAAACTCGGGCTTCTGCCACCTGGTCAGAAAAGGTGATTACAGTGGAAGGTGGGCTTCATGCATGCTGAGATCAGTATTTTGGGAAAATATGAATTCCCATTTGGACATCTGTACAAAATGCACCATGACAATGCAGTGCAGTGCAGTGCAGTGCAGTGCAGTGCAATGCAGTCAGTCTTTGACCATTGTCAACCTCAACTTCTCTCCTGTAGCATCAGATATCCTTATCATCAGCTTTCTAAACAAATATCTTTTAAGAGACCTAGTCACACAGCTTATCTGTGGACCAACAGTAAACTACAGGTCATCCTTAGGAAATTATTGGCTCAAGTATATAATTATTGGCTCAGTACATAATAGATTGGACATGGTGTTCTGACTGCAACACCACATCCTTTCCTGATCTACACCGTACTTAAAACCTTCTACTTAAATGCTTTTGCATCCATGCCTGGTATGTGGAGGAATCTGCCCCATCTCCCACACTGGTGTCAGAATATCCTGATGTCTACAGTCTCTAGGGAAAGAGGACTACTGGTTCCATCATGGTGAGCTTGTATTTACCAAAATACCAGCAGATCCAAATGGTCCTCAAAGCAAAAACAGGAAAAGAATTCCCTTCAAGATACACAACAAAAAATATCTGCATGTTTGTCCAAGCAAAAGTTACTTAAATTCTTGAATCAGCATCCCAGGGAAAAAAACCCAAAAACCCCTCGCTAAATGATGTGGATCTGTTTGTACATGAGAGAAAGAGACCAAAAAGGAATTTGCTGTGTGTGAAAGAAGTGGGTGTGCTGACTGGCCTCTTCGAATTAAACTTTTTGCTTTGAAATCTGTATTAAACCATTGTTGAAAAGAGAGAATGAGAAACAGGACAAAAGAACAAAGGAACGAAGTACATAACTTCATAGAAATAAAGGTTTCCACAGGAGGTGGCCCACATTTATTATTGCATTGCTCTGGCTTGCACAGCCATAGTAAAGAGAGTAATGGAAGAAGCAAAACATGCTATCATTACAAATAAAAGTTTTCTTTCCTTCTCAGAGTGCAGGTGTATATAGTTGTTTTCACATATATCTTTTCTTGTTGGAGAAATAATGCTCTTGTGGCAAGTGTCCCTTGTGGCATGTCCCCTGAAAGACAGTCTACGCACTTGGTTAGAGAGCTGAAAGGAATCAAATGCCACTGGAATTATCAAAAGTCTTTGGAGCAAATGCAAATGACATGCATGTAGGCCCTAACATACGCAGCTCCTTCTTTAAGAAGTAAAACTAAATGCTCAGTAAACACTACAACAAACAAATCCTCTTTTCAAATTATATATTTTGAATAACATTTTTTATAAACTTAAGACTTATAGTTCTCTATTAGGTGAAAAACGTTAAACCTATCTGAAGACAGAGCCCATCTGAAGATCCCTGAGTGCAATTGCACTGCTACCTTAAGAAAAACTGCATTCCTCAAGTTGCATAGTCACAGCTTAGCAACAAGAAACTTGAAAGGTGGTTCCGTGGTGATACCACTGCTGTTTGCTGGCTCATGATCTTCCAGATTTGGGCCAACCAACAGGAAGAAGAGTGAAAGGTATTGGTCCTATGTTGCCTGTGAGATGGAGTCCTTGTACCAGAAGTAGCACTTCAGTGGGCTTTAAAGATAAGGAAGAAGGTAATATGGTGCTATTTAAGTTTGTGGTATATCATGGTTTTATTACAGTGTGCTAAAGGCACGATGGGTAGTGAAGTACTGTGTTCAATCCGTTTCTCTGTCTCTATATACAGTAGCATTCTGTTACACTTCCTTCTCCCCAGAAAGCATTCCCTCTTTTGCACATGTAAAGAGTCCGTTAAACAAAATATGTGCTAATATTGTTGTATGTGAGCACTTCAGAGATAAACCCACAGAAATAATGTCTGCTCAGAACTGACCAGCTATCATTGGTGTTCATTTAAACACAGAAACTTTTGGTATATGTCCTAAATAAGTTTGCATTCCACCAGAACACACTCACACCAAGAGGTAACATTTTAAAAAAATGTAAACAGGTATCAGGGTCCAAACCAAAAGGGAAAATTTGCTTTTAATAGATAACTGCAGCTCCTTCTGAAGCAACTGTCTGTATAAGTTCAGGCCACTAGTATCTATCTACATTTCTGAAGAGAAGCAATAAAATCCTGAAATTTGAAACTGGGAGCATCAAGTTTCAAACTCCAAAATATCCTGACTAAACTTAACATGATTATGCCAAGCTCTGAGTTAATACATAAAAGCTCCGTATGAGAAGATATTTTGGCTTTTCTTTACCAGTACTGTTAGCTTAGCTGGCTTAACTGTTTTGCTGATGTCTGTGGGACACCCACTTTGACATTTTTGACAAAATACAGCTTCACTGGTACTGCATATCAGCTTGGAAATAATAGTGGTGATGTCTGGATGTATGGTCAGTGCACTGCTCCTCTGAACAGAAGGCTTTAGGGAAGGTGAGAAGAAGAGAGGGAAGGAGGGGCTCACGGAGAGACATTGCTTCTTGGGTCAATTGAAGTTTGGGACAAAATTTTCCAAAATCACAAAAGGAAAGCTAGCTTTTGGCAAGTCCTTTGATATAATTTCCCCCAAAGGCAATCATGTGTTTCCTTGTTCTTTCTAGCTCCGACTTCTCTATGAATGCAACCCTATGGCTTTCATCATCGAGCAGGCAGGTGGGATGGCAACTACAGGGACTGAAGCAGTGTTGGATGTGAAACCTGAGAATATTCACCAGAGAGTTCCTCTTATACTTGGCTCTCCAGACGATGTGCAAGAATACCTTGCGTGTGTACAGAAGCACCAGAAGAGCAGCTAAAGGCTTTCCACATCAGACCTTGCTTGTCCATTTTCAGTCTCCAGGAAAAGCTTTACCTTTCAAAATGGTGGATTCTAGCAATTACCACCAATTTCTCAGTGAAAGTCCCACTTTACAAAAACAAGAAAAATAATGAGATTTCATTTCTCCTTGCAGGCAAGTGTAAAAACCCTTCAGTTGTGATTTATGCAGGGCAAGTGCAGAGACAGAGCCATGATTTCCAAACAGAAACTACTTACTTTATATAATACTAACAAAAGAAAGTAAATTGTGTCAGTATCCCCATTTGATCTGAAGCTTTATATCTGACATCACATGGATGGCATTGTTTGCGACAGGATTTCCACATCAGTATTTGCAATGCCATTATCTGGATTTTCCGTCAGAGGCTTTCTTGCAGATGCTTTTTATCTTGACAGCCCTAAGAAGAGCAGAAGTCTCATGCTGTCTGAAACAGTATTTTTAAACTGTGAATTATATATGTTTTGGGTAATTAATAGAGATGAAAAGGCTGCAGCGTTGCCACGGTATTTAATTTCTCATAAGAACAGGAATTATCGTGTATTATTTACACACAACTTTCAACACCACAACTTACAATAAACCATTGCTATGGATGTGACACCAAATCGTGCCTGTTCTGCTGATCCATTGTCCTCTGCAACAGAAGAGGGTACAAAGGCATTATTATACCTCCATTTTCTCTTACTTTGAAAGGTTCTTATTTCAGATTGATGCTTGCTCTTCTACACACGTTATATTGCCATTCCTAGTCACTGTGGTGTCCTGTCCTCAAGTGGAAGGGAACACTCAAGTTTTAGAGGCTTGTCATCAAAGGGAGCAACTAAAGTTAGACAGTCAGCAGAAGCTTACAAAGTTTCATTAGTAAATTCCACACTTGGCATGAGAATTGGTACAAAATAGCTCCTGATCTCCTAGAATAAGCACAAGGCAGTGGGGTTTGGATAAAGGGGTAGGGTAAAAGGGGAGAGAGGGGGAGGGGGAGAAAGAGAGAGAAAAAGAGAGAGAGAGGTGAATTAAAGAGGAGGGGGAAGGCAACAGAGGCACAGAGAAAGAGAGTTCTGGCTCCAGCATGGATCTAGCTGATGGGGAGTCCAGGGACCTGGGGGTGCACATGTGCCTGGGGTTTGTGAGGATACTTTTTTCCCTGCCATGGAGATAACTTTTTCATTTTCTATACAAATTATACAAAGTCTGTTCTTTCAGGCCTTTCTGGAAATGGGTCAGAGGGCTTCAGGAATCTTGGGTGGTTTTCATACCTCCCTACAATCCACACCCCCTTCTCAGTCTCATTCCTGTGTTTACGCTGTGTTGTCCTTATCTCCACAAGGTACAACAAGGATGTTTGTCCTGGAAAAGTGCTGCCCTACATCTGTATGGCCACCTTCACGAGCCACACCTTATTCTTTCTCACAGCGTGTGTTACCAACAATCATTGGCTGTTATTATCAACAATCCTTGGTTTGCTCCACAACTATCTGGTTATTGCTGTTTGAGGCATACACATTAGCCCTTTGTCTTACAGAGTCAGGATCCTGTGTGAACATCCTGAGAGCTACCTTCAACCCCTTCAAAGACCTACTTAGAAGAATCCTATGGGATAGGGCTCCAGAAGATAAGGAGGCCCAAGAGAGCTGGTCAATATCCAAACATCACTTCCTCCAAGCTCAAGAGCAGTGTAGCACTATGAGCAGGAAATCAGGCAAAGGGGACAGGAGATCTTCATGGATGAGCAGGGATTTTCTAGAAAGAAATTTCTGAGATGTGGAAAAAGTGCCAGATCCTGTGGGAGGACTATAGGAACATCATCAGAGTATGCAGGAACGAGATGAGGAAGACCAAGGCCCACTTGGAATTTAATCTGGCAAGGGATACCAAAGGCAACTGAAAGGGCTTCTACAAGTACATCAGGAGCAAAAGGAAGATTAGGGAAAATGTGGCGCCAGTGCTGAATCAGATGGGTGTCTTGGTGATGGAAGACACAGAGAAGGCAGAATTACTGAATGCTTTCTTTTGTCTCAGTCTTTACTGGTGAGGCCAGCCCTGAGAAGTCCCAGACCTTGGAGGCAAGAGAGGAAGGCTGGAGAAATGCAGACTTCCCCTGGTCATAGAGGGTTGGGTTAGAGATCAGCTAGACAGACTTAACACCCATAAATCCGTGGGCTCTGATGGGATGCACCCATGGGTGCCAGGGGAGATGTTGCTGGCAGATGTTGCTAAGCCAACCTCCATTATCTGTGCAAAATCATGGAGAACAGGAGAGGTGCCCAATGGCTGAGGGAAAGCTGGTGTTACTGCCATCTTCAAGAAGGACAAGGAGGAGCCAGGAAAATATGTGCAGTCAGCCTCACCTCCACACCTGAAAAGGAACAGCCCATTCTGCCCGGGCATGTAGAAGACAATAGGGTCACTGGGAGTAGTCAGCATGGATTCACCAGGGGGAACTCATGCTTGACCAATCCGATACACTTCTGTGGTGGCATGGCAGGATGGATCAGTGAGGGGAGAGCAGTGGATGTTGTCTGCCTTGACTTCAGCAAGGCTTTTGACACTGTCTGCCATAACAACATTAACTTGCAGGTAAGCTCAGGCAATGGGGGTTAGAGGAATGGACAGCGAGGTGGATCAGGAACTGGCTGAATGGCAGAGCTCAGAGGGTCGTGATCAGCAGAGCAGAATCCGGCTGGAGGCGTGCAGCCAGTTCTCCAGGGATCAGTACTGGGACCAGTGTTGTTCAGCTTGTTTATCAATGACCTGGAGGAAGGGATAGGATGCACCCTCAGCAAGTGTGCTGGTGGCACTAAACTGGGGGAGTGGCTGATCCACCTGAAGGTTCTGCTGCCATTCCATGGAACCCTGATAGGCTGGAGAGTTGGGCAGAGAGAAACTTAATGAGTTCAACGCGGGCAGGTGTCGGGTCCTGCACCTGGGGAGGAACAGCCCCAAGTGCCAGCACAGGCCAGGTGTTGCTCCTACAGAGCAGCTCTGTGGAGAAGGACCTGGGACTCTTGGTGGATCACAAGCTGTCCATGAGCTGGCAGTGCCCTTGTGGCTAGGAGGGCCAATGTCATCCTGGGGTGCATTGGGAAGAGTGTGGCCAGAAAGTTGAGGGAGTTGTGCCTCTATTTGACCCTGCTGTGCCTCTATTTTGGCCCTCCAGGCCACATCTCGAGTGTTGTGTCCAGTTCTGGGCTCCTCAGCAAAAGAGAGACAAGGAGCTCCTGGAGAGGGTCCAGCAGAGGGTCACAAGGATGATTTGGGGTCTGGGGCATCTCTTATGAGGAAACGCTACAGGAACTGGGCCTGTTTAGTCTGGGGAAGAGAAAACTGAGAGGGGATCTCATTAACGCATATAAGTATCTCAAAGGCAGGTGCCAAAAGGATGGTGCCAGACTCCTTTCAGTGCTACCCAGTAACAGGATGAGGAGCATTGGCCATAAACTAAAGCACAGGAAGTTCCACCTCCGCATGAGGAAGAATTTCTTTACACCGATGATGGCAGAGCACTGGAACAGGCTGTCCTGGAGTCTTTCTCTGTGGAGACATTCAAAACCCATTTGGACAGGTTCCTGTGATGCCTTGAGAGGCCACCTAAGAACAGAGACAGGAGTAAGGGAATAAGGTAGGTATTTATTTGAAGGGCCTTCAAAGGTACCCCCTGGGGAGCCAGAGGCTACTGCCAAAATGGACCCCAGTGTGGATGACAGGTCACGAGTTCTTCACACTTTTATAGGTTTGGTTCATTTGCATATCAGGGTTAATTCTCCAATTAAAGCTTCAGTTAAAGATGTAATTTCCCCAAGCTTGCCCCGCCCTTTAGAGGCTTTTGGTTTACTTATTTCAGGCCTAGGACAGTCAGAGTGTCCTTGGAGAGCAGGCCTGGAGAGGCTTTGTTATGTCTACCTGGCATGAGAGAACAGCAGCTAACAGGCCACAGGAAACTTCAGAGTTACACACTAAGCAGTACAGGATTTGAAAAATACGAAAGTTAAAACCTAAGGCATCAACTGTGTTATTTGCTTTGTCTGACTGTGCTTTGGAAGGGGGGTTGGACTGGATGATCACCAGATGTCCCTTCCAACCATAACGATTCTGTGATTCTGATGCTTCTAGGCTTGTACAACCATCCATCCTGCAGGTGCTCTGGTGCTAGACCTCAGACTTGACATTGCCTAAGGAGATCAGAAATCTGCTGTGAAACTTGCAGTCATTGACCAGTGAGAGCAAAGATTAGCAATTAAAAGAAATGTGTGATTACATTAAGCGATAAGAATGTGGAAACTAGGCTTTAGGTCACTTTGAGTATTAGACACCTTTTTAACCCTCCTGTCTCATTATATGCACATTTTTTTAGGCAACCTCCTTGACAATGTAAGCAGTTCCTGTATCCTCTTCTCATTTGCACCCCGATTCACACCCCCAGCTGTGATGGTACAAGACTGTATTAAGAACACTCTGTGAATTACATCAGGACATAGAGAGGAGTTAAAAATACTCCTGCCAAGAAAATCCAACAGTTATTTTTTAACTTACAACTGTGTTCTATTATTCATAAAGAAGAGGCACGCTGAACAAAAGCAGACAGAAAATTATTCAGGATGAGCATTTACCCTTAGTTATTGCTAACCCAGGGGTGAGGATGTGATTTCAGTGCTGTTTCAGGTAACAAAGTACTCCTTCTGCAGGTGTTTATCTGGCACTTTTTAAAGCTGTGACAACTGCCCAGAATCAGCAAGTACAGAGTGTACTTGTTTATTCCGTTCCTCATCATGTGCTTCCCAAAGCTCTACTATCAACAGCAGAACATAAACAACACTTAAATCCTGGAGACTGAAAAGGAAGCAGAAAACAAGACAGTTTAGATAATAACAAAAACTTTTTACTGCATGATGCAGTTGTGCACTCTGATTATGAAAATTAATAAATCAGTTTTTCTGTGAAAACAATGCGCACGGTGTACATACACATATATATATATTTATGCACATATTATATACATATATAGTAATTCTTTCTCTCAGAGTGTCTATATAGGAACACAAATAGATGTTGATGTCACAAATTTATTGAGAAACTCCATTGCATTTTTTAAATTGGAAACCTATGACCAAGTGTAATTTGAGGCCAGTCTAAGTAAGCTAACAATTTTATATCAGAAGGATTACTGGTAAATTGGTCCTGTTCCCAAGTGGCCAGGAGAGATGATAAAGCAAGGAGGTAGCAAGAACAGATATGCAGCACTGCTCAGTGTAACCACAGGGCCTCTAAAAACCACCACTTAGGGACATGCCGAAAGTTTGTTTTGCAGTGGGTGTACCCAGTCAAATGGCTAAGATCTGTGTTCCTGCTGGCAAGATATATACACCTGCCTACTGCAACGTGTCAGTCATTCAGTGCCCTACTTACTGTCAGCCTTACAGCACCCAGCTTGCCTTCATTTAGGTAAGGTTTCACAGCAGAGCCTGGACTTAATCTCAGCTGCTATTTTTCCCACATTTTGGTTTTCTTCCTCAGTTTGCACTCAAAGCACCCGTTTAGTGGAGGGGCTAGTGCTGGGACACTGCTCTGACTAACAACTGCTGCTTGGGTGGCTGTTGATGCTTAAATGACAATGCTCCTAGTTTGTGGTACTTAACACAGAGATCCATATCTGCTCTGTATAAACAACCCATACAAACCTCAAATGCCGATTAAGAAAGGAGCAACTTCATTCAGTGTGAACAGTGGATATGCTTTGCTGGAGTCCTGCTTCGACCTACCTCACCTACCTAAGTACTTGTATGTTTTCTGCTATGTGTAGCACAGCCCTGCAACCAGACCACTCCACAAAATCCTTCTTAAAGGCTCAGGGTGAGTTTTAAATTTTCCCTCTGCAGTGTGGTATTAGTCCAGACCATTTCTGCAGAGCTCTCTGACACTAACCACAGGGTGAGGGGACACCACCTATGAAGCCCTTGCAACACTGGGCCACAACTGCCATCCATGGCCAGCTGCCAGGGTATTTGAGGGCACTCAGACTGCTGAGAAAGTAAGACATATATTTTCTTTTTTTTTAAAGAATCAGAGACTATTTAGTGGTTGGAGTGGTGTGAAAGGGGACACAACACAAGCTGCCATCAAGGCTGCTGAGAGAAGCAGGCACTGTTCATGATGAAGGTGTTGTGAGTCTGCCTCCAGACACAGAAGCCAGCAATGCCTGATATTCCTCAGATACTCATCAGCCCAATACAAAATTCAAAATAAATGGAAACAACAAGTACAGGAAGGAACAGACATGCATCTAAGTATTAGTTCACATATATGCCTTTGTACCAGTATTCAATAGCTTCTTGGCATAAAATTATGTATGAATAAATCAGCGCCCACTTGACTTCCGGTTGCCTTCGGAGAAAGATGCAGAAACTGTACTATTTGAACTGTACCAAGTATATAAAATACACGACTGTTGTTAAAGCACTGGTTGCCAAACTTGTTGCCAAACATAATTCTTCTTTCCAATTATTGGGAACTTTTGCACCTATTTCAGAAGTAAAATAAAGGCAAACTACCTAAACCTAGTGGTGTCCAATAACTCAAGAAAACACAGCAACCCCACCAGGCTCTAGTAAATGAGCAGCTGTTCACAAATTATTTTGACTGGAAACTGAGTTAGTCCGAGCAGCCAGCCACAGAGAGGTGGCCTTGTGACTGCAATCACAAGATGGGGGATCAGAAAACAGGTTAGGGCTGGCAGGCTTCCCACCAGTCCCGTGGCACCCAGGCTGCCTGTGCTGCTGCCCTGCCAGCCCAGCACTCTGAGGAGCAAATCCTGGACACTCTGCAGCAGGACCTCACCCATCCCTGAGAAAGCAGCTGAAATGCAGCTGCTCTTTGAAATGTAGGATCAAATGTGTCTCTGAGAATTTGTATCCAAAGTTGATGCTTTATTCTGTTTTCAACAAAACATACACACGGGGAGTTTTGCTGTTTTTTTAATAGAGCCAACTGATATTTCTGGAAAAGTCAGGCAAAAGCTTTTTCATTTATAAAATGCCAGCTAATTGGAGACAGAGAACAAGAAAGAGCTCTTAGCTTACATGGATTATACCACACAGACTCATTGTGAGAAAAGGGTGGTTGGTGCCCATGGAAGAGAAGAGGGGGTTTAATAAGAGGAAGGACAATAAAGTCATTAACGTCTATGAGACTGCAAAGGTAAAAGTAGTTATTTTCCAGAGATATCCAGGGCCCAAAAGTGGGAATAGCAGAGAGTAAATGAACACTGAGACAGACAATCCGCACACAGTTACCCAGAGGTACTGAACACCTGAAGTTTTGATGAGACAATCCCTACCATTCAGGCTTCATATCATCACAGACAATGTTCATAAACCCCATGTACTGCTATCAAAAATACCTCTGGTTTTTGTTCCTAGCTTTCTGCAAATACAGATGTGGTTTCAGAAAGCAAAAACAAAAACCTCAAACCAAGCATGCGATCTAATTGAAGTGAACTGATTTTAATACTCCACAGAGACAGGAATTTCCACTGAGATCTGCCCTGAGGAGGTTGCTTTCATCCCATGCAATGATTTGCATAATGGTTTTGCAGGATTCTGTTCATCCAGGAGCCCAGCAACCTGTTTTCTGGTAGCAGCTTTTGTAGTTCTGACCACTGCACTTACTGAAGGCAGTTTGGTGAGGCAGCTTGCAGAGGGTGTTGGCCAAGACAGCAATGTACTCCCACGTTGATAAACAGAGTTTGGCCTAAGAATTGTTGTCAGCTGCTGAGCAGACCACCCAGTGAATATTTTATCACTTTTGAAAGGACACCTCTGAGGGAGATAATGCGCCCGCTCAATTACTGGGTCAGCTGTGCTCAGGCTGAATGTGCATGGCCAGCCTAATCCCAGCCCAGGCATGACCGTTCACGATGTCTCATCAAGGCAGCAGACGCTCCAATGCACCGTCAGCACACGCCCGGAAAAAAAAAGAGGTCAGCTTCTCTCCACGCCCAGCTGCCACAGCACCGGCCTTGTCATCGTGTGCTGTGAGGAGGGCACAGCTCTGAGACATTGTACCGGGTGACAAACCATCTGTCTTTTGCCCTTTTGATCGCCAGGTTTCCTGTTTTGTTCCTGCGCTGACAATTTTCTCCCTCTTTTAACAACACAGCATGATTTTTTTATTCCGGCACAGAAAGACAAAAGAGGAGACTCCTCAAACATAAGCAGGGAGGATAAGTGGAAAGGGCCATGCAGACAAACATAGATCTGAAATTTAAACTCAGTAAAAGAACACAAATGGGGATGTCTACTTTTAGCTCTTTTGAAGATATGCTGGGAGAAAACAAAGCGAAAGGGGGAGGCTAGCCTTCTCTCAAATGCACACCCACAGCTGCTAATCAGTTGTATGGCCTCTGGCAGGCGGCCTCACTGCTTTTGGCTGACTCCCACTTCTCAGCTCTCTGTCAGTTTAGATTAAAAACTCAGTGTGGAGGGAGTTTCTTTTGCTCTTGGTTTGCAGAATTACTAACAAAAACGGGCTGTAAAGTTCGTTGAAATGTCTGGAATACCGCAACAGAAATACCACTTCAAAAGTATTCCTGATGGGCATCCTGTGTACCCAAGGTTTGCTTCTGAAATGCTCTATTATATTGTGAGAGAAATGTGACAGAAACGCTCGTAACAGCACTGAATCAGAAAACACAGGTCTGCTCCGATTCTTCCTGTGACTAGCAAGCAACAAATAGCAAAATGCAGCAGGATTTATTCCTAAACTTTGCACAAGGCATTGGAATTTCTATATAAACAGACAGAGATGTTTCTTTTAACTATGAGAGTATTATTATAAATCCCTAGAAGCCAATACAATTTTAAAACACAGCTGATGTTTCCAGTATATATTTCCTGTTCCAAACAAACCCTGCTGTCAGTTTATGCTTCATGCTTGAATGAGGAAAGCAGTACTTCTAAACATGGCTGAGCAGAAGGAATGTTAAGACAGCTATTGAGAAGAACTTGCATTCACAATTCTGGAATTGCTGTACAATTATGGTAAAAGATTGTGCTGTGTGGTTTTTTGGTTTGGGGTTGGTTTTTTTTTTTTTTTGCTATATCTAGCAAAAATGGGCACCTACAGATACAGCAATGAACTGTTACAAGAGTTTTGTGGGTAGCCTTATCTAGAGGCGTTTTTGTGCCTTGTTACCAGCATCATGAACAGATACATTACAGAGACATGCTTAGAAGTACACTTCCTTTGTGGGAAAAAACACCTTACTTGGCAGCTCTGAAGCCACCTCATTTGACCTTCGGATTTTAAGCAAAAGCAAGTGTGTTCCAAAACATGCTACAGCCTCAAGGAGTTCTTATTTCAGCATCAACTTCTCAGACATCCTAAGCCAGTTTCAATGTCTAGTAGCCCAGCATTTGTTTTAAACAGTTCTATGTCATGGCATGCATGCTGTGCAGGAAGCTTTCACTAGTAATTAAAAAAAAAAAAAACCCAACAAAAAAAACCCCCAAAACTTACTCATTAGAATATTTCCATGGCAGTTCCTGAGACTGCAATTTTTTCCTAGTAGAGGCAGGAAGCAATAGCTGTAATAACTTCAGAGGCCCCTCAGTGGCACCCCAGAGGAGCACACCTAAACCATTCTCACCCTGGAAAAACACACCATAGCACAGACAAAGAACATCAAAACACAAAGTTAATTCCAGGTGAATGTCCAAAGTGTCACTAAGCATATGAACAACACTTACAGGGTTGGAAGATCATCTCTTCCTTGCTGAGATCTCAGACCACCAACAATCCTTCCCGAGAGGACCTCACAAAGCCACTCTTAACCGAACAGCCTTCTGGAGGTGGGGAGGGGAATAGCTCACTCTCTGACTCTGCTCCATCTTTGACCACTTCTTCCCAAACCAGGACTGCAGAAGGTACCAGGCATCAGCGCTGTAGCACCACACCTGACAACACACAGTGTTACTTCTACAACGTGTTTCCCAGCATTACTTTATTGGGAAAGTCTAACAGGTTTCACTCAGAAGGTTTTGGACCTCCTAGAGGTGGTGAGAACTGTCAGTGAACAAAACAAGGAAGTAGCATTGTAAAAAAGAATCCAGTAAGTACTTTACAAATGCCCATCTCCAATGGCTTCTTTGCTCCTCTGCGTACAGAGGTTGGCGGTAGCTCTTCAGCAGGAAACAGGCAGGATGGAAACAAAAACTGTTGCAGAAATCGTATTTTAAGACCACGGAACAATAAATCTTTGTGCAACTGAGCTTGAGAAAAAAAAAAGCAGTCAAGTTCACTTGTGAACACAAACGAAGGTGGCGTCTTCTGAAATTCTTCTGAGACTCCTAATCTATCTAAACTAATCAATCCATGGATCAGGTCTTCACCCTGCAGCCAACCCTCCTGCTCCCCCAAACGAAGCTCCCGATTGGGCTCCCTGTCTGTTTTCAGAAGAGCCTTATTGCATATCACCTAAGTTCAGTTTTGTGAATTGTGAATGAAATTTTGTTTATGACTATAGCCTTTCTTCCAAATGCTTTAGGTGCCCCTGCACTTACCCAAAATTTCACTCATGATTTGATGAAACCGTGATTAGGAAATAATAACATTCCCATTACTAATTTAAACAATTATTTCTTCAAAATAGTGTATTAGTTAAGTCAGCATTTCCTGCTCTGACTTCCCAGCAAAAAGACTGAAGAGTATTGGACAGACAGCAAATAAAAATAGGGGCTCAATCTGTCATACATCTTGGTAAAGTCCAAAGAGAGCTAGAAAGCAGAAACATCACGTTACATTATGACAGCCTTCAGGGTATGCTCAATTCCTTGGTTAATAGCCAGAAACTGCAGTCAATCTCTAACGTAAAAACTGATTAGCTGGCATTAAGCTTAAGAGATATATGACAGGATTTGTTATTTCATCAAGGAGATTAACTAAGGAGCAAATGCTGCATAACTGATATTCAGAAGCTAATTTTTGGATTTTTTTGAAGTTGATATTCCCATTCTCCTATGTCTCTGACTGTCTCAGAACTACATTTTCTGATGCTGTTATGCAGGTTAACAGTTCATCATTCATTATAGAAAACCTCCACTGATACAATTCATCACGTTTGCCTTTCCTGTAAGGTTTCCACAGCATGAGATGACAAATATTTTGTTACCATAGTTTTCTTCAAAGCATTTTGAAAATTACTTTAGTGCATGGCTTGTATAGCAGAATAATAAAATTATTTGTTTCACTTTTAATGTCTGGAAATTGATTTAACATTAGCAAAGACAAAAACCAATCACATTAAAAAAACCCCACCAAAATTCCTTTCTACTCAGCAGTCACAGATAGGATGAGAAATTGAGTGCTCTTAACGTAAAATAGTTTCCTACATGACAGTTAAATTAATTTCTCACCAGACTTTAAGAACTTCACATCTGAGTGAAATAATTTAATTTAATGACTTTTCTTGCCTCAAGAGCACATGTCTTTAAAAACTCAGGTTCAATGAGTGACAAATACATTGAACAAGTGGAGCAGAGAAACTGCTAAGAGACCTTTAGGACAAGAACAGTCTAAGAAGCATGAGCACATCAAAACCAAATGCAAAAGAGTTTTTTCTTCCCAAATTTCAATTAAAAAGTGCATTTTCACAATTAAGATGCTCGCAAACAAGGACTGCAAAGGTTTATCACTGTACAGAACTGCCATCTAGCACGGATGTAATATAGTGCCCAGCTCATGTATTTAGATACATGTAAGACCCCATTAACAACAGTAGCTGTAACTTAAGACAGGGCCTGAACTAGGCAGTATTGATAGGATTTTTTACTGATAATACATGTGCACTAGTATCTTTTAAAGTAACACATCTTTTAATAAATGCAATTTCAGCTATCAGGAGGAATATAAAACCAAAGAAAGCTTTGGAGAGAAAATACTGGGACAGTAATCAAGAGCTTTAATTACCACAGTTTTCTGGGAACAACTCTGGAGCTTTCTGTGGCCACAACATAACACGTATCTTCATAAAGGAGGAACTCTGACCAGAGACAACTTTCCCCAACACGACAGTTACCACTATGGAATCATTTGCTACTTTACTATAGTATTTCTGAAGTAAATAAAATGGATTTACAGAAGATAGGGCCACTGCAGTGGAATCACAAAACCAGATTTAATATTGTTCTTGAAATGCGTTATTTAGATTTCTAAGAAAAAACTGACACAAACAACTGCAACTTACGCAAAAATTTTAGTCTTTATAGTGTCACATAATGCAATTCTGGGTGAAGCTGAATTAAGATTGTGTAAATATTGAGTTATCTACGTGACCTGACTTACCCTGTCCCTTTCTTTATTATTCCATTCTGGGGAGGATGTTCAGCCAGAAAAGTCAGCAAGTTTTAATCCACACAAATAGCCACATTATCTCATATTTTTTCTAAAAAAGTCAAAGGCTGATGCCTCTTTTGTGAGCTACATGCCCATTCACGTGCAGATACTTTGGAAGGTTATTTTCTTTTCACTTCCCATCTGTTCACAAAAAAAAATCTTGTTTTCTCAGCAATTTTTTTTAACCCTGGATTTTGCAACAAAACACCTTTCCCTGTTGCCCATTTTTTTAGCAGTTCCAAGTCCCAGCAGCCTTTGTACTGGTCTCACCCCTGGTTTAGCCAATAAAGAAAACCCAAAGCACCAAGCACTACCATGCTCACAGTAACATCAGCTTCCAGGATTAAAAAGTGTTCAGAGAGACAGGTCTCAGTCTGGCAGAAAGAACGAAAATCATCTTCTGCATAAGGAGCTTATATAGTTACTTTTCGGGCAGCATTTTGCTCCTGGATTCTCATTCTGAATGTACAGACCATTGCCATTTCCTTCTGAGTATCAGCCTTTAGAGGACCACCTGGTAAGCTCCATAATCATTTCCTCCACAGCTTCCCCAAACAGCGTGGATACCCTCCATAACTGGCTTAGCAAGTCAACTTAGTAGCTAAATTCTAACCAGTATTTCTGCTCTGTGGCTTGTTAAATAGCCACTGGGCTGAGTGAGGCTCTTCCTTTAAAAAAACAACAAACCAAACTTGTCAGGAAATTCAGGTTGAAAGAATTTATCTAAAAGCAGCACACAAACAACTCACAAGTATCCATAATAATGACAACCGAACCTTGTTTTTCTCTTTAAAAGAGTTTATTAAATGCAACCTAAAGATTTGCATTATCAACAATAAGGAAGTTAATCTTCCATGAATTGTGGTCTAAGTGTTCCTTTGTGAACATGGCTAACTGGTGCTAGTTATGCTTCAGAACTACACCTCCTTCACCTACAGCCCAAGAGCAAGAGGTGATGTCAATACCAAAAAGCCAAGCCTTCGCCCCCTGCTGCTTTTGGTGTTTACCAATTCACCATCCTCTGCAGGAACTACTGGTACCCAAAACACACCTGAACAGTAGTATGTAATAGCTAATGCTCATGTTTCAGCAGCAGTGATACCTGCAGAGATAAGGACATACCGGCCACAGTGTAAATCATCTCAGTTAAGTCAGCCAGTAAGTACCACATGTAACACAGCAGCCCAATGTCACCTCCCATAGGGACAAAATTTCTCCCTCACCCCCCTTCTTTCTCCAGCTGAAGCTGGTACAGAGGGAAAACAGTATCTAATGCCCCACATATCTCCAGAAACAAGCCCTCTGAACTGTCCAGGCGTGCTTTAGCTGTTCCTCTGAAAATGCTCAAAAGGACACAACTGCTCAAACTACACAAGCGTGGCACTTTGACGTGCCACTAAGAAAACACTAACAGAACTGAAAGCTAAGTGAAGATCAGATGCTGCATGCAGAAGATGACAAGACCAAAGGTATTTGTTATGAGACACAAGGAACCAGAGATATTTTTCCACTTCCCATTTTAACTAATCTGTATCATAAATTCTACACTCCTTTTTATAAAAACTATTAGCCATTCCCAGATAGGGCTGCATTTTAGTGACCAATGGAGGCACACATACAGACTCCACCTAAGAGCACAATTTAGGACACCTATTTGACAAAAGTCCCAAGTAGAAAAAAAAACAAAAAGCCAAATCATCTGTACATAGTGGAACTTAAGTATTTATTTAAAAAGTAAACCTTTGGACACACTGCAATTAAAAAAGAAGAAAAGGAAAAATACAAAGAATTTATTGGATTAAGCAGTTAAAAGCCAGCAATATTACAAGCTGTTTACATACCAACATTTACATTAATTTAAACAAGTGGCATGTCACCAACATGTAAAATATACTTCAAGAGTTTCAAAAATCAAGTTGAGTTTTGAAAGACACAAGGCTACCGCATGTGAACATGGGTTTGGTCATTCAGTTTAAATCCCCTCTTGTACTGAAATGTTCAGTCTTCAAATTATACAAGTGGATAACTAGCAGCTGTTGCTATTCCACAGTGATTCTTTCTGTCCTTGGCCATGTAGATATATCCTTTGTCACCCCACTTCTCACCCCAGCTGAAAACAAAAGCAAAGGGCTTGTTTACATATTCAGAAGTTACTTATTTACTGCCCTCCCCTGTAAGTGTTTAAAACTGAAAACTGCTGCCCTTCCACATTCGCAGAGAAAATCCAAGATAGCTGCAGCCAGAAACTAAAGTGTTTTCCAGCAATTAAAAGCATCCCAAGCTCACAGAAATGAAGAGTGCAGCCATTCTCTCACGAGGTAGTCACATTGATGTGCAAACCTTGACTACAGGTGCCTGAAGCTCAGACACTGCTCCCAGGCAATTTAAGGGAAGTCAAAGGCTGCAAGCAGAATCTGAGGGTGGTGCCCCAGTAATGCTGAGAACATGAGACAAGCTCATGTGATGTGCCCTTTGGCATTAATTTATTTTCTCTCCAATTTAGGACATAACTCCATCTTAAAGTTCAAGTATTATCCTATTTCACAAAAGTGAGCACCACTCTGCTTCCAAAAAAATCCATTACACCCCCACAAGCAGGCTTCCTCCTGCTATACTCCTTTAATATCTACTAGGTACACAGGCTGTTTCAGCACTGAGCTCCCTTAAATTAACTGAACAAGCAGAATAAGATGGCTGCTTTGGGCCCACTTTATTAGGCCGTCAGCAGCATGAGTTGGATTTTACCTTTGTCATACCATACAACCTGAAAACAGTCTCCAGATTTCCCACACACAGCTTTTAGTTACTGTTGTCTCTCTACCTCTCCCCTTAAAAGTGACAAACTACTTTCTATTCTCCCCTGGACACATGATACTGATCTTACCTGTTCTTAACAATCCAGTATTTCTTCCCATCTACATCTTCCCCCTCAAAGCCATAACCTACAACCAGAACACCATGGTCCAAGTCTTCACTGCTGCAGTCAGGTTCATAGTAGATACCTGCAAAAGTGTAAGTTCACTCATGAACAAAATCCTCTGTAGAAAACCCTTCTCCCTCACGAGAAGCTTTGTGTATTTCAACTTAAATGTTGCACAGCTTTTTGAAAGTTAAGAGGAAGGAATCATAAGTTCATTTGATCATGGCAAAAACTGAGGGACAAGTAGACACATAAGCAAGAGAAATACCTGTGGAAAAACATAGAATTAAAATAACTTCTGAATTATGTCCTATGTCACAGGATCATACCTGCTTATTTTTTTGTCTACGAACTGTAGGGTAATGAATACTGAGTAATTAAAAGAAACCCAGTTGTCTGAATGAAAGTAATTAACAAATCCCCACCTGACTGATAGAACTGAAATGAAGAATGGCCTGCATCAATAGCGACAGACACTGGACCCACAGCTGCAACTGCTTTCATGAGAGCTCTTTCGTGTCCTTGAGGGATGTCAACAAAGCCAGTGTCATTAGCAGCATTGTATTCTGCCTTGTAGCGACAGTCTTCATCATCCTAAGTAGAGAAAGCTGTAGTTATTACACAGTTTTCCATTTAACACACAGGTCAGCACAGAACCACCAGAGATTCTGTGACTTCGCTGCTTTGAAAGCAACAGACTGAAGAGGATCCAATTGCCTCAGCAGTGCTTTGCAAGGAGGGGAATACAGAAGAACTGCTTCCTAGTTTCTCAAAAAATACAGAAGTAGTAAACGACAGTGGGACCCAAAAAAATCCCCCCCAACTTTGCTGGGGTGCAGAGGGCCATCACATTCTGGAACTCTGCCCTCTTTGGTGCAAATATCTTTACAGGAAGGAAAGAAGCCCAGAATGCATTAATGGGCAATGGAAGAGAGCCAAGTATTCATTAATTACAAAGCAATCCAGAAACTGCTCATTGAGCAAGCATTTAAAATCCACAATTTTAGTATGTCCTAGTTTGAAAAGCTGTACAGAATGATTTGGAAGTTAGGAATTTGTATTACATGACCTTACATTTAACATTTGGGGGTGATTTGTTTGTTGTTTGCTTTCTGGGGGTTTTTTTTGGTGGTTTTTTTTTTTTTTTTAAGTGAAGCCTGAACTGCTGACGTCACAAACATTTACCTCAGGAGAGAGGTGAAGCCTAGCTTGGAAGTCAGGTCACGTGAAACTGAAACAGATTCTCACAAGCACATCCTTCTGTTATCTGCATTATAAGTTAGTTCTAAAGTTGTTTCCCCAACTAAAGGAACACAGACTGTAGCTCAGTTGCTTACTTTTTGTACTCAGCAAGTTAGGCACTTCCTATAATCAACTGGGATCTCTGGAAAAGCCAAGATTGGGAAAAATTGAGATTACAGAGACACAGGTGAACAGGAACCCTGATCAAGGTTGTTCACAAAAAATGGTATTTTGCTACTGGCCATTTAAACAACATAAAACAAGCTGCAACAAAAGATCCTCCATAGTGAGCAGAACTCTTAAGAGGTGAAAACCACAAACAATGGGCTCTCAAGTGATACCACAATTGACTACTGCTCTTTCATCCTCTTCTATCTGTTTAACATTTGATAGATCACTAGAGGGATTTTAAAAGCCTGTCCACTATCTCCATTTATGCACATTTAATCTAGAAACAGAACTCAAGGCATTAACAGCAACTGTTGTTAAAAATCCAAATAACACTAGCCACAAGAATTAGGTGTTCTATAGGTAGCAACTCTGTAATAGGTCAATTATGGGAAGGTGAATAGCTCTCCTACCACTAAATAGCACTGTTGACAAGGGCTGGGTTCTTGGTTTGGTGTGGCAACCAAGATAAGGCATGATAGAAAGGCAACAAGGAGGGGGAGGAAAAAGAATACTTGCTCCAGTTTTTCTAACTGGTCTGTCAAGATTTTGACCTCAAAGACCAGTGCAGTATGTGATTCCTGCTGGGGCTAGCAGTCATGCTAGTTCTCTTAGAAAAGATGCAACAGGACTAACAGATGTACTGATCTCTATACATCTGCCTTTCTAGGTATGAGTTTCCCAACACACAATTTTTTCCACGCAAAAGACATGACACCTGCAATGTAAGCTCAGCTACTACACCCACCTTTGCAGTGTATGGGTAGGACTCCTCTGAATCAATGCCCCCATTATCCTGCACGTATTGGAAAGCCTGGTCCATGAGACCACCATTACAGCCTTGATTCCCTTCAGGGCGAGAGCAGTCCACCAGATTCTGTTCACTCAGTGAAACAAGTCTGCCAGTTTTTCTGAAGTGCTGCCCTTCAAGAGCTCCTGTTGTGCTGAAAGCCCAGCAAGAGCCACATTGACCCTAAAGTAAAAATTGAAATCACAAGTTACAAACCCAGTTACAAAATGGTGCTTAGTTTAGTAAGCTTGTACCAGGCATCATTAAACAGGTACAGTGTTTTTCCCCTATGAAAGTGGATGCAGCATTCAGGAAACTGGACGTGTAACCGGTTACAAATCTACCATGAGACAGTACCTGGTCTTTAACTGGAGTTACATATCCCTTCTCTCGCCAGTCTACTGATCGTGGTGCTTCCAAGAAGTTGGGCTCAAGAAACTGGGATCCTCTGTATTTTCTTTCTGTCTTCTTGTGTACATAACCATTCATCAGCTGTCTGAACTCCTCAGTTGTCTGAGAAACAAATCAATATACAGACTCACTATGTATTACATGCCACTACTTAGAACTGTATATTATGTCTCTATACATACCATATCTCCAAACTGATTCATTCCCAACTTGTAGCTGTGTTTTCCTAATGCATGATCCAGATTATGGATTTCAATCATTTTCAGATTCTTCTCCCACACCACTCTCCTCCAGCCTTCCTCTCTCTAAGGGGCCAAAAAACCAGCGTATTTCAAGAAAACCATTCTAACCAAGTTCACTTGCACGACAACAAGCTTTTTAAGGGTCCTAATACTCGGGCAAATGTACACTACTCGAATGGGAAGCCTGAACAGCGTTTAGGAGGTGGTCTTTTGCCGCCTTCATAACAAAAACAGCAAGTGCAGTGCAGCTGAGTCAATGCACAAACACAGGAAAGGAACCAGGGAAGAGAAGGATTATGCTTCCCAAGAGCTGCCCATAGCCGGCGTTGTAACAAAGCAGACATGACTCAGCTGGCGGGGCCCAGCTCCGTGCGCTCAGCGCTCGCCCAGCAGCGCGCGTACCCCGGGGGCTCACCTCATGATAGTCCTTCTTGTGCCACGACTTCCACAGCTGCCAGTGCCCGTCCAGCTCGGGGTCCAGCCTCGGCGCGCCGAGAACCACGCCCAAGCAGAGGCAAAGCGTGGTGAGGAACGGGTTCATGCTGGCAGATCTGCCAAGGACGGAGGAACAGCGGTCAGGCAGGGCGCCCTGAGCGCGGGGGGATGCCACACCCGAGACCGCCCGCGCGTCCTCTGTCAGCGACTGGCGGGAGCCGAGCACCCCGCGCTGCCCGCCCCGCCCTCGGCCGTGACTGTAAACAAGATCGGGCGGCGGGGCCGGGACGCGGGGAGCACAGTCGGCAGCCTCCCGAAGAAGCAGCTGGAATGGCGGACCCTTCCCGGCAGGACCCGCCCCACGGATCAACAAGGACGCGGCCGAGGCCGGCCTTCTCCACGCGTCCCCGCCTCGCAGCCCACGCTCACCACGCTCAAAGACCGCTGCGACCTCCTCTCTCCCGTACTCAACGACGCTCGGCCTCCGAGGCCCCTCTTATCCCGGCCGCGGGCGTGCCCGCCCCGCCGCGCTCATTGGCGGCCGGGCCGGGCCGGGCCGCGCCTCCCGCCGGGCCCGGGGCGGGGCGGGGTCTGCCGGGGCTGCCCCGCATCACCCCCGGGACGGGGCCGGCAGCGCCTGGAGGCGATGTGTGGCTGCTCTGGGCCCGTGCTGCACCGCCGGAGCCGCTACGTTGGCCAGTGTTTGTCCAAGGATTTACTCCGAGTGCTGTCGGGCCGGAGATAGTGGCAGCACGCTGAGCCTGGTGTAATTTAACCCGGAGGGACTTAAAGCAGGCAGCTGGCAGAACGAAGGAAAAACTAAGTCTGGAGGCAAAGAGACACGAATGGCGGGTTTTGGCAGCCCTAGCCCTGTCTCTGTGCTCCCGGTGTGGGCTCCTGCTCGGATCAGGTTGTTGAGGCGGCTCCCGGTGGTCTCTGGCCCTGGGTGCCCCCCGGCAGCCCGAGCCCGTTCCTCCTGCCTGGGAGAGCTGCTGCCTTTGCATCTCTGCCACAGGTTTTGTTGAACACGGCCGGCAGGGCCACTTCCATGAGGCTGGCACCAGGCAGGTGTAAGGAAGCATCTCCCACTGGGCACAGCGATACAGCGGTGACACTGCTGCCAGAAACATTTCCAGGGAAGTCCTTTTATTCCCCCATGTTTTAGTATCTGAAAACTTCTTTATTGTTTTTTTTCTTTGTTTGGGGATGTTGGTTTGGTTTTTTGTGTTTGGTTTGGTTTTTCGTTTGTTTTCCTCTTTTTTTTTTTTTTTTTTTTTGCCTCTGGACGCAAGCTCAGTAAAAAGTGTTTTAACACCAGTGTGGCTAGTGTTTATGTGCATAGCATCCAGTAACACCTGCTGAAAAACACTGTGACACCAAGTGTTGCAGCACAGATGAGATACTAGAAGGTTTATAACATGGACTTGGTTTTCATGTAAGCAGTAGGAGACAAACTGATTTTTAACAGGGAACTTGTCTACAGTAGTAAAATAACTGCAAGTTGTGTGAGGTTCATCCTTAAACCCTTGTAGGGACAGCATTGCTGATAGCTTTAGCTTATAAACTTGAGAGCATGTATTTAGTATAAAAATCAGGGCTTGCAGACTGTTACACAAGAGTGAAAAGGAAGAAATCATATGATATGTACTTCTCGCTTTTTTGATGCCTTAAGACACACAGTGTGTTGCTAAACCAAGCAATACATGTTTCCTTACCCACGTAATCTCAGGAGCACTCTTTGGCCCAAGGAAACCTCACAGAGCCAAATACATAAAGATATGTTGGAGGGGTTGTCTTGTCTTTTTAAAGTACTTCTGCAAGTTCCCTATGCATTTGTATGTTTCCAGCATGAAACTTTTCACTTCATAATCAGTACACATTCAAATACCTCAGGAGAGTTAGATGTTACATCATCTAGTTTGATTAACTCATAATTAGGGATTTTTAAAAATTTTGGGTTATGGGTTTTTTTGAGATATGTGTGGCATTTGAAAATGCTTAACAGCTTTTTGCTGACATTTTTTGTGCAATCAGATTTCTTGGTCTCATTTAAGTTAGCTTCGTTTGTGCAATTGTATCTAGTATTGACTGAGCATTGAAAGGCTAAAAGTAAATTATCAATGAACTATGGACAAGGAGTTCTTTTCTTAAAGGACAAACTGGCATGACAGGAGGTAATGTCTAAATTACAGAAGGTCTTGCACCATAAGTCAGTCACATGCCTGCTGTTCTGTAATGTGCCCTGAGATGCACCAAGACAAACTGATGCTTTTCTGGATGATATGAGGTCCTGTCTCTTTGGGGAAGTCACCATGCAGTCAGCTAACATATGATACTACTGTGCTGTCTCTCCTCCTGAACACTCTTGGTGCATGTACACACACACAGAGGAGTCAGATACCATTTTTACTATGAAGTTTATTTAACAACTGTACATAGGGAAATCTTAGCTGAGAATTTGTTGAAATAATTGAAGGAGACAGGAATACTTTCACGTTCAGCATGTAGATTTAGGCTTGTACTGAGTCATAAGTGTTGTGTGGATATATCAATTCCTTAGATATTTTGCTAAGGAAGTTTGAGAGGCCAGGTGGAAAAACATAAGCATATGCAAGGGAAATCAGCACCACAACAGCCATGGTCAGAATTTGGTCATCACAAGAGTGCCATTTATAAACCTGTGATAGGAAGCCGGCCTAGAACTACCTCCAACTCCTGGATGCACATTTCCTCTCTGAGAATTTTATTATACTGCACCAATGTCAACACTCACAGCCATGTTGCAGCAGCTGTTCATTATTTCAGGGAAGGTAAAAAAACCACCATATTACACAGCTACTAGGCATCCCTCTGTCACTGTCCCTACTGCTTCTGTCTGTGCACCACGATATGTTCACAAGCCAAACTGTAAGCCCAGCGCGGTGATGGTCTGCTAAAGTGAACAGAGGGTCAGTGGCAGAAGTTACAGTTAATAACTGGGCAGATACTCATAGAAATAATTTTCCATCAAACTCTTATGCTGCAGCCACACCAGCCACCGTAGCCTTTGCTCAATTGAAAACATCTCTGTGAGGACTGAGCAATGCACCCCTAGGTTAGCAGAGAGGAGTGAAATCAAGAGCTCCTTCAGTTCTTCTGCTTAAAAGCTCAGCTGATGCCTCCTCAGTTCAGAGGAGACCTAGCTAGCCATGCTAATCACAGTAGTCAGAGTTCTGTCTGCAATAATCCAAAGATCAAAACTTTGAAGGAAGATACTTGTCCATTACTTTAAATCTCCCCATTTCAGAGGATAACTTTTGAAATTGCTTTGAAAAAACCTCAGCTTTTGAGGAACTCTACATATGCAAAACTCCGGCTCTTTTGCCAAAGGCATACCACTCTTCCAAGACGCAGGAACACCACCTTTTAATAACTAATCATGTCACTATTGCAACAGCCAAAAGTTTGCCAGCTGCACTGTAGCTATTAGGCCCTACAAGTTACCAGATAACGCAGGCCATGCATTTCTAAATAGTGCCAAGAACTTGCATAGCAGTGTGTTGCCTCTGAAGCTGATGAGTCAGTTCAGCATTGAATCTCCAGGGATAGATCTCATCACATTGCAAGTGTGCAGCACAATGCTCTCCCTTTGGAACCAATCTACTTATTTGAATCCAGGATTTTGAAACTTTTTTGGTACTTCAAAATCCTTGCCCTTCTTTGTTCTCCTGGTACAAGTACACAGAGGAAGGAACCAATCTGCATCTGCCAGAAGACAACCCAGCAATCAGAAAAGCTAAGCTCCTTTGTAATGGCAATTGACTTGCCAAGCTACAGGAGGCTGGAAATATGTGAAAAACATCTGAGCAACGTAAACAGAATAAGCTATGTCACACTCAACTGTGACAAGCAAGCTGTGAGCACAAGCAGCTCCCCCAGACCAGCAATCTCAAGGTAACTCATGAGCCATGATCTTAACGGAAGTAAAAACAAGTAGTTTGTTTGTGTGCCATGTTATCTAAAGAGCAACAGTAGGACATTTATTTTATTTAATCAAAGTGTTGGATGGATTTTTGCATTACTATTGAGACTAAACTCAGGATTTTTATTCCTGAAATAAAAATATTGAACTTGCTTACTTAAAAAGCCGTGACTGTGAACGTTTGTCGTATAGCTTACAATCTAGTTTCTGTCATTTCACCCTACTACACTATGGCATAAGAATAGACTTCTAAAGGAGCATGGTCTCAGTCAAGATGTACTTTAAAATGTTATGTAGCCTAAAGTGCAAATTATTGTATTTCATAGCAAGCTTTCACTGACCAGCTTCTATTAGATGGTACCAAAAAAAAAAAAAAAAAGAAAAAAAAGAAAAAAAGAAAAAACAAATTTAAAAATTAAAGTCTCATATGTACTTCTGTTTAGCCAAAAATTTATCCAGCTTAGAAAATCACAGTTATATTGCAGAGAACACTGTGCTGATTTTCATCCCAGAGTCTGGTTTGTGTGTAAGAAATGCCAGTCATATTTGTCTTTAGGAAAATGAAACTTTAAAAAATACAGGCCAACTTTCTTTTCTAAAAAATAATCACGATTTTCTTCTACCTTATGGCGAAATTCTTCTTGAAGGAAAAAAGCACAGTAAATTTCCAAAACTGGAGTGACTACTTCAGAAAGCTGGGAGGATGTGAGAAGACAATTGCAGTAGAGACATCCCTATGCTGCTTGCTTTAATATTCATTATTAGTGGCACAGTCGGAAAAGTTTTAGAAACTGCAGATATTTTTAACCTAAATTGATTTGAGCATGCCAAATAAACACGAGCAGTTTCTCTTCTTATATGCAGTTCCATGAAAATAACCAGCTTTCTCCCTGGCCTAGGCATTCCTCTCCACAGATCTGAGGTGGCTCTGGAGTTTATAATGTCCCTCTGGGATTAACAATGTTCGTTCATAAGTAACCTCTTAAGAATCTTTGTTTTGTATTCCCTCTAGCAAAATACAAGATTCAAACTGCTTCAGCTGGAGCATAACCCATAATGAGGTTAGCTGGATCATTATTTGGTTAGAAAAGGAAGCAGCACTTTCTTCAAGAGAGCCCAGATAGGGTTCTCTGAGTGTTCTGAAGACCTGGGAGATGGCTGAGGAACAGTGACACAATCCTTCTGAAACACTTCATTGTTTTCAGCGGTCTTGTGATCTCCAGAATCACCATTTCCTCACCCAAGTGCTAGATAAGAAACCGCATTCCAGCTTCTCTGCTGGTCCACAAGGCAGAGACGACTTCGTTTGCATCTCAATGTCTTACCTAGTCACAGGAGTTGGGAAATGATGCAAGGGATTGCTTGCCTTGCAAGAAAGACTGGGTGGGGATCCTCCATTACTCAGGGCTAGGGTTTCTCAAAAGCAGTATTCTGTTTCTGTGAGGCTTTTTGATGAAGGTATTTTTTTGTATGTGTGGGGGGGAAAAAAGAGTTCTTTTGTTTTCTTTTTTCTTTTACCTTATTTTTTTTTCCTAGAGGTTAAATACTGAGTCATGTTTGAAGTCAGCTTTGAAGCCAGCTTTGAAGCTTTGACCATGGTGTAACTCACCTACTTAAAATTTTAAACTTCAATTTGATTGATTCCTCATTCATTACTCAGGGTCTCCTCCTGATTTCTGACAGGTAGTAATTTCTGTGTTTTGGGAGATTTGTGACTTTGAAAGCTAACTGGGGGAAATAGTGGGAGTATGCAGGGAAGTGTCATCTTGAATTGTTGATGTAGAAGTTCACAAATATAGAATAATTTTCACATTTTATTGATGTTTCTTTAAAATTTTAAGGTAATTGGTGTTTTTTCCTTCTTATACTAAGAAGGACATTAAAAAAAAATACTCAAAAGTACTTACCATTTCCTGACTCTCCTATTTTAAAATTTTATTCTAACAAGCTGGAAGTTGTAAAACCAGTCTGTATTGCAAAGTTCCTCTGACCGAGATCACTTTCTTACTGCCCATCTGTACTCTACAGATCACAGTGAAAGCTTTTTAACAGATTTCAAAGAAGGTGTTGGGAGGATTTCACATACTATTTTATTTGAAACCACATTTTGTTTTAAACAATGATCCAACATTTCTATTTTGAGAGGGAAACAGTAATAAAGTTCAGAGAAGTATAAATCGTTTAGTATTTGACTAAGATGTTTGTATTTCTGCAAGCCATTGTAAACAGTTGCATAGCATGAAAGACAAATCTGTCTGTCTCCTGTTGTTCTTGGAGCAGTAGTGTCTAAAGGGCAAGCTGACATGCTGGAAAGCTTTTCCCATGATAAGCTTAGAGACTGTGAGTGAGGTGAGGAATTATTTTTAAACTTAAAAGTTACAGGCTGGGCTTCATTAACAGATCATGTGAGAGAAGGTTAAACAAAAGCTGCTTGCAGAAGAGGAGAGAGGCTATTGAAACAATCAAATACGGGTCTGGGTCTAAAGTTTGTTTTCCTGAAAATCAGGTAAGAGCAAAATAAGTGCATGTGCTTTTGGGGTAAGAGCAGTGGTGACTCAGACCTGCTGTTATTCCTGCTTTACAAACAGAAAGACTGAAGAAAGAAGAAGCAGTAATGTGCAGTTGTGGCCACTGCAATCAAATGAACGACTATGAACAAATCACTGTAGGCTCTTCAATGCCACGATTAGCCATGGTAAATCATAACGCATCACATCTTTTTTTCTATTTCTACCAGTCTAGATAAATGCAAGGGTTACCTAGTTTGGGGAACACTAACACATATGTATAATATGAGTGACATGAGCATTGCCGTGTCTGTCTCTGAGATTCACTTGAAGCATTCTCAGCCCACTGATCCCCAGGAGGCTGGAAAATGCTGTCAGATTTACATTATAATTTCAAATATTTTAATAACTGCTTAATCCCTGTAGCAGACACACTACACCAGGTCTTTTATAGAACTTTTATGGCCACCAAGGACCTTCTTGATCGGAATCTTCTCACTATCAGTAGAGCAGAATTTCTTTTGATCTCTCCTTTGATCAGCCTCAGCCCATGAGGCATCCTAAATGTATGCCACAAGCTTCAGGACAGCACAGCAGAAGGCAAGTGACTTCTGCACTGGTTGTTCATTTGCCACTGAAAGTGAGTGTGTGCAAGAGGACATTCAGCTGGAGGTGAAGCTGATTTAGTTAGTGGCCAGCATGAAACAAGATATTTTAGGAAACTGTTTCACATCACAGCAGTGTCTTGATGGCTCCGTGACGAGGCCATACATAGTGCAGCAGCTGTAGAGCTGAGGGCTGAACTCTGCTTCTTAAAGTTGTCTCATGAGCAGCTATATATAAGTTTGTGCAATTTCCTCTTGCTCCATATGGAAACATCCACAGGGATTTTACTAGACCTTGCCCTTGGGCTTGAAGAAGAGCACAGTGAATGACTGACACAATATTCATACAAACAGTTCTCATCCTTGTCACCAGAGTTTTCCTCTGCTCTTGTAGCAGGCTATCCCTTGGTGTGTGTGCATTACCAGAAAAGTGGGCTGACCTGGAGTGGTCGTGGCACCAGCCTACAGTAGCTTACAGCTGTGCTGGACTGTGGCCCAGCTGCCTAATATTGGGACCTGCTCAAGCCAAGCCTTACCATTCACATGTCAGTGTCCTCTACCTGTAGATTCCTCCCTCCCTGAGCTCTATCGCTCAAAGTCAGACTTGGATATTAGCTAAGTAAGCTATTTTACACACCGGCCTGCAAACAACTCATTACTGACCATATCCATGATTTAATGCAAAAATTTGGCCTTTGCCCATGGCTGGAAATGTGGTGAAACCCCTTTGTTCAGCAGCTTTCCCGATGCTGTGTACCTGGGCTGCCTTCTGCTCTACTGCCCCCTGATAGTGGTCCCAAGCCATCCCATTAGCATGAAGGGCAGACACTTGAGCACACACTGCAATCCAAACAGACTGCCGGCTGTTTCCTCTCCCCCAGCTGACTTTTTTTTTAAGGACTTTGTTTTTTTGGCTAAACAAATAACTGCTCAAAACAGAGGCTGTGTTTAAGGGCTTTGCCAGGGTGAATGCAGTCTGCTCCAGCTACCGTGTCTGTTAACAAAGGCTTTCCTTGCTGTAGGTTTCAGTGCAAATTTTCTTTCTGTATTTGGCCACATTTAAGAACTACACTGCCTATTGCCCAGTTTGCAAGTCTTCAGTTGCCTTGGTTGTCTGAAGGGGACTGGAAACATTAAATCAAAGAGTCATCAAAAAAAGTCTTTAAGAAATAGTTTAGAAAATTCTGACTTAGACAACTGTCTGGCTTTTCATGTTAGCTTTCAAACTGGAATTGATATAAACATGTTTTAAATGGTACCAGAATGTCTAGCATGGATGTGTCTTCATGTTCTAGCTCTGTAACATGTCCTTTTCACCTGGACTCGAGGCAAGTTTTGTGCCTGTCTGATGATCCTGTACAAATCCAGTGCCACTGAGGTTATTTGCTCCTCCTGTGGTAACCTCAGTGAGATAGAAGTTCATCTCCTCAGACGTGGGCCCCTCTGCTGCCAGTAGTCCTTCTCCTAATCTTCCCTCAGATGACTAAGGTTGTGTACTGATGGCTCCTCATGCAGAGTGAAAATTAAGACAGACAAAGGACAGAGTTGCTAAGCAGAATATATGGGATTTTTTAACGTTTCCCACAACTTTTCTCTTACACCCATCAAGTCAGTTCATAGTCCTTTATATGCTCTTTTATGCCTCAAATTCTTCAAAATAAAACCAGCAAAAAATAAGTTCTTCCTCCCCCCGCCCCTAAGCTTTATCACCAAGACCATTCACTCTGTAAAATTTGATTTCATTAAGTGTTAGCCTTACCTTATCACTATCCTTTGAGAGAAGCAGAGGTCAGCAGTCACCCTAGATATTGTGTTAATGCACATTGTACGGTTTTGGCTAGATCTTGACTGAAGATAATCAAAACAAAATAAAAAAGAGATAATAAAATACCTCACTGTAATGATATCACTACTAAAGGCACTATTTTGCATTGTTTAAATACCTTCCTCTTCCACAAACATTAACTAACAATGCTTTGTTAACCAAGACCTGTGAGGGAATAAGGGATCAAGCCTGAAAATAATTCAGGACCAGTGTCTCTGTAAAACCTTCACACAGCTGTCAAGACTTGTTTCTACATGTTTTCCTAGCTAGAGCCTGGTTGCAGAAACAAATTTTTTGGGATTACAAATCAGCATATATGTCACTGCAGCACTGCCCAAACTTTAGTGGCAGAAGATGAAAGCCAATTCTCAAACTGATTTTTTTTTTTTTAATGATAAATTGCTAGTATGTTCTTTGAAAAGGGCCTGAACCATTTGTTTTATGCAAAACACTGGAAAGACAACAAGAATTCATCAATGATTTGTAATTCAATTCAGCTCAGATGTAGTTCTGCATCCTGAATTAACTACAGGCTTGAAGGAGAAAATAGCAGTCTAGAAATATCATGGACCGGTGAGGTCTTGGCTGACTTTTTGCTGTTCTCCTCCTCATGCAGAGAAGTCTTAGAGGATACTTCTTACTTGTTCTCACATACTAGAGCATAATTCACAGATGCTCAGCTGCAGGGTGCAGTGAGTGTTTTTTTTATAAGACTGCAGATAGTAGGGCTGTGAGTGGCTCTTTATGAATCCTAAGCAAGGGAGAAATATCATGAAGGAACAGTTTTATCCTCAGGTCCCTGGACAACCTTATCCTTACCTTCAGTTATGTACTTGCAGTTGTGTATATGCATAATTCACTTGCTTGTTGCCTGTTTTCCCCATGTTTCCATTTTGTTCCTCTCTCCCACCGGTTCTGGGAACCACTAGGGTTACCTCACATTTCTCAAACAGCTTTTGAATTCAAGAAAATATTCAAGTTTCACATGAATCATAGTGAAGCACACAGTGCCTTACCATGCATCCTTACGTAGGCTGAGCTGAAAGTGTGCGAGTAAGAGTTCCATTAGGTAGGCAATGCAGAATAAATGGTGAGATTCACACTTGTCCTGCTCCCACTCCCTTAGTCAGACCATCAGTACCTTCTGTTTGTTTTTTCCCCCTAGAGAATATCAGACCTAGGGCACCACGTCATCCATGTGTCTATTTCCCTTCTATATCTTTTGAAGACATTAGCCATCACAAGTCAGATGCGAAAGGGAGAAATCTCCAACTTTCCTGGAAGGCAGCTTTTTGATAGGAGAGAAGAAAACCAAACCAGAGCCTCTGCTGGGGGAAAGCCAGGGAGACTACAGCTGCTATAAACCAGTGCTTGGCAGCTGCACTGCAGTGTTTCCCAATCTGAGCATCTACAGCTTCAATCTGTGGCACAGCTTTCACTTGCTCAGTGAGGATGGGAAGAGATACAGAGAGAAAAGAATGAACAGGAGACAAAAGAGAGCCCCAACAATAATGAAAATTCATTGGTTCTGCCCTCACACTACTTCTTCTGCCATCCATGTTGACATCTATCTCCACAGCTTCTGTCTCATTTACTTGTGGAAGATCCCACAGCTACCTCCGTGTTATTACCGAAGCCTGGTAGATTCTTGGAATGATTAATTGTAGCTAAGAAGAGCAATTCCTACCTGTGCTTCTTTTGTAAAGAAAGTGAAGTGTGTTGAAGCAAACAGGCAGTGCAATATCCTTGTCTACAGAACTCAAGACTTTGTACTGCAAGCAGGCATCCTACAGACAAAGGAGGAGGCAAAGGCAGGATGAGTTTTGCTTTTCCGTTTGACTGTTTCTAATTAGGTGAAGTCTTCTGGGGTAAGTGAAATCACTAAAAATTGAGCATCCTGTCACTGCCAAGTAAGGTGTGACAATGTGCTTCTCATCAGTAACAGGAACCAACAATGATAATAAACATCAATTGTTTTCCTAAGAAAGCATCTTAGAAAAGCAGTTAGGATGAAAGAATCATCACAAAAGGTCAATACATTGCCTGAGTAGTCCATTATTCAGTACACATTTTAAAAATAGAACACTATCCCATTTCTATAGATGGCATTTCTTCAACAAATGGCTGGAACCTCCAGTCATGCCAGTTCTGAAGAAAAACCATGCCTTGTATTATTATCCACAGAGGTGGTCTCATATAATTCTGTCAATTCACTCACATGAATAAACTACACACACACACTTTAAAATGTTTGCAGGACTAAGCCCTTAACACCTAAGTTGTCTGCTTCAGTGGGATGGAAGAATTAATTTTTTCTGCTCAGGGAATAGCTGATAACACTAAGTCTTTTATGCACTTGTAATGCACTGCATCATTTTTTTTCCCAGCACTGTAGCACTAAATTTCAGGAAGACTAAAATAAAAAACTAATTATAGGGCACATAAATGCACTCTACTGAATGAAGTGTCTTTTGAAGAGTGTATAATTTAAGACAGTATTTCTCAGAGGACTAAATGGAGAGTAACTTGACATTTTTTGACACCTGACTTGAGAAATCAACAAATTTCTCAGAGTTGTGTAAGTGAATGTTATGCTATGGAGGCCAAGTGGAACTGTTAAGAAATTTTCTTCCTTCCCCAAAGCTACTGTGAAGACCACACAGCAGTTTTTTCCAGGGTTACTTTCTGCAATGAAGTATATAAGGATCATTAGTGTTTTGTTTCACACCTGTACAAGTGTTACAGCAATATTTCATAGTTATATTTATATATATGTATCTCCAGTGTCCAAAGGGTCCAAACTGAGGGCTTGAATACAGTGAATCTATGGTGGTGGTGTTGCTGTTTGTATACCACGTGTTTCATGACAGAAGGAATCTCCTCCAATCCCTCCTGGTTTCTTCTGTTAAAAGTTATTTGCACTGTGGAGAGAAATATGTGTGCTTGTTGATGTGTGGAGGAGAATGTTCTAAGCATCACAAGCTGAGCATTTTCTTCAGGCAGAGTTGATGAAGCTATGCTACTCAGAGATAAGATTAGCAGAAGATTAGCAGTCACATTACTTGTACATGGAAACTAGCAGGGTTAGGGCAGAAGATCAAAGCTGCTGTATTACAGAGGCCTTGTTATGGCTCTTTTTTCTTTTTTTCCCCACTTGTCCTTGAGCCTTGCTTTATGCTTTCTTGTCTTACCATCTCTGTAGAGTTTTTTTTTGTCACTGGAACAATTTGATTTCTTTGGAGCTTCCTCAGACTGGAATAGATGTGTTTGGTTTGTTGCCTGTCCCCCTTCTCTTTGACTAAAAAGTCATCCGCTGTGCTGTAAACATCCCTGCAAACCTTTGCTTGGCTTCTTCTCAAGTTGTTGCCCAGCTATCTATCTACATGAAGGAGGTAACTGAAAGCATGCAGCAGAAGACAGAGTGGAGAACAGTGTCCTCCATAGTGCCTTCTTTGGGACAAACACACACCACTCACATGGTACCCATACGGTACCCAGACTGCTTGATCAAGAAAGGCATTATGCTTTCCGTTTGAGAAACAACTCCCAGTCTCTTCTTGCTGCTGCAGAAATAGCATGTGCCTAGATACATTCCCATCCAACCAAGCCTTTACAAGGACATTTAAAAGTGTGGAGCAGGAGCCCTGCTAGCATGGTGACTTCAAATGCATGTGCCCACACATGACTTACTTGGCTAGCAGCTATAGCAATGAAACAAGTTTTGCCAGTAGCTTGGGTTGACATAGTCTTTTTCCCATTAAATAGGTCACAATGTTGGTTTTTGATTTGTGCTCTTGTTTACTGAATTCTTACCCTCAGGCTGACAGATAGCCTGAAGGCACGATGTTGCAAAAGGACAGTGGGATGGCTGAAGGTCTGATGAGAGATGTGTCCCTCCTGCTGCAATGCCCTCTCTATCTCCCCAGAAGCCCCTGTACAGACAGACTGGAGGTGAGAGAGGGGAGGAGATGGGGTCAGGGCAAGTTGTGCTATGCAGTTTGACGATTGTGCAATGCTGTGTCCCCAGGCAGACTTGAGTCAGTGCAGCAGTGCACTCCAGGATCTCCCTGCACAAGACACCTCCCCTTATTTTACCAGAATGCATTGCACACAGGCTGTGCAGGAAATCGGATGTAATAGATTTGTGGTTATATTGCAAAAAAAAAAAAAAAAAAAAAAAAAAAAAGACTGTGTGAAATCAGCATATTTGTTTATCTTATGGAATGGTCAGATGAGAGAGCCCTCACCTTCTTTCATGGGTGAATTGTACAGATTGTGCCTCCAAGGGTGATGAGAGACAAAAAAAGACCATCTCTCTCACCTCCCAACGGCAAGTGTGCTGACAGGAATCGAGGAAGAATTGTAGAACAGCCAGACAAAGGAGGAATGTGGCAATGGTCATTTTGAAATAAACCTGTTTGTGACAAGCAGTGACTGTGGCAATATTTACGCTATGATTCATACCAAAGTGCAGCACCTGCAGTTCTAGTCTGGATGACTTTTAGGATAGAAGCAGCAGCAAATACTATTCTAATGTTTAATAATGAGCAAGCAAGCAAGCGTCAAAGCTCCTCTTGGCTGTAGGACTGCATTTACTTAGAGCAGGACTTGTGTAAGAGGTGGCTGGAAGCATCTTTACACTGCCAGATGCATGCTGCTTGTAACTGACTCGCAACAGACTAGGGTTTGCACAGTTGCCTGTCTCTATTCAGTTGCAGTTTCTCTTCTCTTTTATGTGACAATTGCAATTGCAAGGAACTCTTAGCTGGCATATACCACATTAGAGCCCTTTGAGAATGCTCTCAGAAAGTCCCTTACAATGCCTCCCACTCTTCCTTGATGACATGACTGAACTTTCTTACCTCTGTCTATGCTAGAGAGCCAGCAACAGTGTCTGTCTGTGTCTGTAAGCTGCAGGCAGCTCCTGGAAGCCTCCTTACAGAGAGATACAGGCATGTTATTCTCTCTGTACTACTGATAAACAAACTGCTACAGCCAGGAAGACATCACAGATGCTTTGTATGCCTGGTTATTGTTGAAAGGCAGCTTTTAGAAACTCATCAAATTCCAGTGGACACCAGCGAGAGTTGCATGTTGTAACACTGCAAAAACAGCTCTTTTGAGGGAGTCAAAAAGCCAGGTTCCTATTTCTTTACAGAAACTCAGCTTCAGAATTTGGGACTGTACTCCCTCTCCTGCCCTAATAATATTGATAAAAACCTAGTTAGTGAAAACGTACTGGCCGTCTTAGCAGGGGAAAATGAGATCAGGAAAGGGAGAGTCTACAGATTATTTCCTCCAAGAAGATCTTTGCTTCCATCAAAATCTTCAACATTTGGACTTCTCATTTTAGTCCTCAAAGGTACTTAGTGGTTTTTCCTACATAAAATACTTGTGCAGGGAAGTATCTTCACACAGGCTGGTTGGGTGACTCCTCTGCTTAGCACTACACATTCTCTTGGTTTTTCCCTGTACTCAACTATTGAAGTTAGTTTTGAACAGTTTAAAGAAAACACCCTTAAACATTTAAGCAGGAAAAAATAAGAAAAAACCCCCAGTTTTTTAAACAGAAAAATGACTAATATAAAGCCTGGAAGAATTGCTGACTGTGGGAAACCTGCTTGCTTACATTTTGCCCTTCTCACCTGTCTCTAATTTTCCACTTGAAGGAATTTTTGTTTCTCTTCATTTCCATTTCAGGTTTCTGTCTTTTAAGTCAATGCACATGCATCTCATATCCTAGCTAGTGCATTTTTTTAATTGCTGGAGAGGTAAAAGTTGTACCTCTGTGTAGATACAAAAATGCTGCTAGCAAGGATTTTCTTGCTATTTTCTAAGTCCGTGAGAGACTTTTCTCTCTCACAGAAGAGGTAGCAGGGAATGTAAACAACCAAGCCACCTGCAACCTTGAAAAGTCTTGTTTATGGTATAGTAGAAAAATATTTTGACAACGGATGTTTTAGGATTTTAGCCAATCACCCCAAGGGGTGGCTGATCCTTTGTCCAATTAGACTATGAAGAAAAAAGTCTATAAAAGAGTTTGTAAAATAATTAAATCAATCAATCTTGCTGCACAATTCCTGCCTGCTGGATCTTCTCTCCTCCTCCTCCTCCCTATGGCTGCGGGACACAGTGATATACCGTAGGAACCAGGCCTGCGGTAATACCTCTGCACTTTGGAAGCAGATGTAAAGGCCACTGTTACCCACATCTGAAGCAATGACAGATCTTTTGCCTGTCCAGAACTGTACAGCTTTTCTCCATAGCACAGCCCAGTCCTTTGTACTTATTTATTTTGATGAGTCTGTACATTTGCTTTATACATGAAGAGGAAATAATTCAAAAATACATATTTCCAAAGCCCTGATAAATTAATGCAGTTTCCATACACAGTAAATAAAAGACAAAACATACAGGGAAATAGAATTATAAATAGCTTTCTGTACTCCTTTTTAATACATGTACTACTTAGGGACTCAAAGACTCTGGAAGTTGTAAAAATTAATACCATCCTCCATTCACATGAAGTGTGACTTTCCCAATCTGCACATCTTCCCCACGGTGCAGAAAACATCCTGGGACAGGGAGAATTGTGAGGAGGCTGCATCATTGATAAGTCTGCAGCTGATACTGTTACACAAAAAACACCCGCTTCCCAGTGAGCAGGGTCAAATGGTGACGGGTGCTGTAACTTCTTCATTGAGAAAATGTGGACCACTCAGAGTTCACCCTGATCTACAGAAACAGTTTAGCTGCGATATTGTCCACAGTCTGGTATCCAGCTGCAATACCTGGGAAACCCACCATCCAAAAGCAATGCCTTAATCCTTGGTCACACTTGACCTGGTATCCGGGTCCAAGCTGATACCGCTGCTCTAGCTTCAGGGTGGTGCCTTTCTTGCAAGGCTGTTTCTGGAGCATGGCCCCTGCAGACAACTGGGGCCATGTGCCAGCCACAGCATGGCAAGCCCTGCTTCTTTGAGGGTGAAGAGCGAACAGATTAAATGAAGACCGTTCTTCAGAAGCAGGATCACAGAACAGCTCTTAAATTCATCAGGGTTTTTTCAAATACAGGAAAATGCTTTCTGACTCACTGACAGAACTGGCATGATTTGTTGGTTTGTTTTATTAATGTTTTCCCAGAGTCATGTAGACTCAGGTCTTGAAACCATCAGTGGTATTGGGTGTGCAAGAAATGGAAAATTGAGTCTTGCTTTGTAATAGTACTTTGAATTTAAAATTAACCCTGCTCATTATATTGGTTTAGGAAGCAACATTTGCAGCAGCTGCTGCCTATCTATAAAAGCATGCATTTTTTCCCCTTTCTTTTCAGACTGAAAGGAAAGCAACAAATCCAAAAACCAATAGACTGAAAATATCTGATGGGTATGATGAAAGAGATGAAGTGGGACAGATGACACACTAATGTTTGAGTTTTGCTCAAAAATGTTTAATGGTGAGTAGTACCACATTTCTTCTTCATGTTCTGTGCCTTTCCATCCACACCTCTATCTAGCCTCTCTCCTCCCAGTTCTTGTTTTGTTGCAGCATGTAAAGCCCAGGTCCTGTTGAGATGGGTAATGGCTTACATCTGCACCTCCGTGACAGGGCTGGAGGACCAGCATACCCTATACAGCTCTTAGGAACTTAGCAAAAGTAATGGTCTTTTGAAAGCTCAAGAGCTTTTGCAGCACTGAGACTTGAACTAGTTTTAGAAACATTGCCTGAGCTGAACTGCATCCCAGCCCTTGCAGGCAGGGCAGGACTATAAACTGTCAGCACACCACAGAGGGCTGGGTCAAGGATGGACTCTGTGACTTCAGCAGTGCCACTGTGGCACAGGCAGGAGCACAGCAAACTTCCTTTTCCTTTCTTCAGTACTAACCGTGCCTTCATCACCAGATGAACCAGAATTAGCTGTACCCAGACAGCCTGAGGAGAGAAGGAAAGGGCTGTGGATGTCACTCTATATTTGCTAACAGGAGTAACCTAGTACTGAAGGGAGGGCACTGAGTCAGGAAAGGTCAATCCCACAGTGCTGCATTTACTGTGCTGTCCTCTCCAGAACAGGTGCTGTTGGTCTCAGGGCTTGCCTTTCTGGTTAAACATTCTCCATAGTACAAACTCTCCCAGCTCACATCTGCTAGTGTTTCTGCATTTGGGATAGTTGCTGTTTCCCTGGAAGTGGTGAGTAGAGGGCTGTTTTAGTTTCTGCCAAGGGCCGCTGTCATCTAGACAGTTTAACCAGAGCTTATGGAAATACTTTTAGCTAAAACAAATACTGGAGTCACACCTTAACAGAGTTTGAAGCTATTTATGGATGTGGTTTATCAAGCAATTCAGGCTGATTTGAACCAGGATTAGCCCTGAAAGAGACATTCTGGCCCCTCCCTCTTCTGTCAATTCTCATTTCTGCTCTAAGCTGTAGCAGCAAGTTCATTGGGCTGCAAACAATGCCCTCAAAAGCCAAGTGACAGCTTCCTGCTGGATGAGTGAGCTGAACTGGCTGAGCATGCCAGGTACTAGTGTGAAAGACTGAAAAGCAAGGGTGGACAGGACAGGTCTTTCCCTTTTAGTGAAACACGGCTTTAGATTAGTTTAAGAAGCTCAGGAAAAATGGACCATCAAAATTTACAGTGTTGAGACTAGAGGGCTGACTTATGG
Organism: Corvus moneduloides; assembly: GCF_009650955.1. Taxonomy (NCBI): domain Eukaryota; kingdom Metazoa; phylum Chordata; class Aves; order Passeriformes; family Corvidae; genus Corvus; species Corvus moneduloides. The sequence continues at coordinate 38,190,877 of NC_045511.1, forward strand.
CAGAACTTGGTTAAAATCTCTTCTGTGGCAAGCTAGGCAGAGATTCACACCAACCAGAATCTAATACACCTAGCCTAGCATGTACATATCAGATATAAACTCTCTATTACTCTCTCTCCATTTTTGCCAAAATATTCTGGACTAAAGTAAAACTAAAAAGTAAATAAAAGCAAAACATGAGAAGTACAGAAAGTTGCTGCAACAGAGTACCTAACCCCTGTCATCTGTCCTGACTCTAGCTGTAAACACACATGCACTCTCACACACCAACTACCCTCCAAACAGGAGACGTCAGCCTTGGTCACATTTGTTGATCAGTTGCCAGCAGTCTCCCAATCAAAACACATGGACTAAGGCTTTTAACTGTGGCTATCATCCAGAAGAGCACCTGCTCCTCTCTGCCTCAACCCTGTAGTTATGTTAGCTGCTACATGCTTAGTTTTGTTTACAGTTTCCCACTAACCTCTAACCATGCTTCTTTTACAAGCCAGCTTAGGTAAGCTGAACAGAGCATTTACTAAGCTGGCAGAATTAGACTCCCTCTTGCAATCAATCTAAAGGGACTCTGTCAGAACTGGACGTACAGGGCTCTCCAGGAAACCATACCAGAACATGGGCTGGCTTTAGAAAGAGTGGCTTATTTTCCAGGTGCCTTGTTTACCTTGACTACAGATAAACGAGGGCCTCCCATTCCCAAGACTCTCTGCATCATGGTGAGTAACGAAGAGGACTTGTCATTGCCTCCAGCTGCCATTTAAAACTGTCTCTGCTCCCTGCAGAAAGCAGCGTAGATGTGTCGCAAAGGTGAATGCTGTTTTCTAGTCTGATTGTTTCAACACTTAATTATTCCATTCCCACTCCCCAAAGTGTTTTATTACTTGGTTTGTTGGAGCTGGCAATCACAGGTAGGCTTCAGGGAGCAGAGGTTAGGAGGAGCACATTTGGCTTCTCAGATTTGAAACTGTCTCTCTAATTTGGTGGACTAAAAGCTGGAAGGAAGGACTATGCTATTTATGATACAGCTTGTGGAACTTGTTCCTTGTGCAAGAACATCATCCTTTTTTTGACCCTAGACTCTAATTTCAGTCCTTGGCATCTGAACACTGCACCTTCGATCAACATCTACTAGTAAATAATATTCCCAACCATTCGACAAGGTCAAAACCCACTCATTTCACACATTTCCTTCTTTTTCACATTCCCATTCTACCTTTATCACCAGTCTCCTTCCATATAATTAATAGAAATAGCAGGAGATGACAGAGAACATTGAATAAAGTCTCCCTTACTTATGGCTTACACTGCAGCCCTCCTCCCTCCACAGGGGCATCCAGGCCAGTCCCTTTGTCATGTCAACTACTGCATCTCTGCCCATCAGGAATACGACAGTGCTCTTCCTGGCTAATGCTGGGAAATGTGAGGAGATAACATGTCATCTGAACTTGCCTTTACCATAATACTATGGCTGTGGCTTTAAATACTTCTTACTGTATAACATGATTTAGCCAACATTTCTCATCAACCGTGGGACTGATTCAAACAATAATAAGAGGAAGGACATCCTCACAATTAAGCATGTGTCAGATGAAAACTAAGTGGCAGAGGATGTTTCATAACCTTGCACCACACCCTGCCTGATGGCAACAGAGCACTCAAGAAATCCCTGTTGTTGGCAGTGGTAATGAAGGCCTTGTCTGAATTACGAACATGACACAGTATGTCTCCAGCTGGGATTTTTAAGTGTTGGGGAGCACCCTCTGGTCCACAGTAGGAAGTCTTTTGCTTGGGCATACACAGGAAACACTTGTACCAAGCAGAGGAGGCAGAAATCAGCTTCTCTCTTGGTGTGAAAGACTGCTCTTGGACAATGTTTACATTGAGCAATTCCAGCCCAGTTTCTTAGTTGTCTTGTTTCACAATATAGCCAAAATCACTTACACTACAAGATTTCCATACTTCATTTCATTTCCTAGATTTGAAAAAGACAAATGAATTGACTTGGCAGATAAATTTTAAAACTGGAAGTTGCAGAAAAAGAATACAAACAGCTCCTTGTTACAACTGAAATTACTGTATTTGCACCTGATCCTACTGCTTCCCAAAATTGTCATTAGCACTGTTTGCACACTTTACTTTTTGAGGTTAACCTCAGCACAGGCAGAGAAACGTAAGCCCGAGTTGGATGTGATTAGGTCTGCAGATCAGTTTCTCCAAGCTACAAATGGAAATTGGCTTTAGTTCATGCAAAATGTGGCTCTGGGCCTGGTGGATGTTAATAATAAGGTTGCAGTGGCATAACAGTCTTCGTACGTGCTGTGTATGCGTGGATGCAGGGCTGTAAATTCCTGTTAGGGAAGGTGGCCTTCTGTAGATACAAAAATGCTGCTAGCAAGGATTTTCTTGCTATTTTCTGTGAGAGACTTTTCTCTCTTACAGAAGAGGTAGCAGGGTATGTAAACAACCAAGCCACCTGCAACCTTGGAAAGTCTTGTTTATGGTATAGTAGAAAAATATTTTGACAACGGATGTTTTAGGATTTTAGCCAATCACCCCAAGGGGTGGCTGATCCTTTGTCCAATTAGACTGTGAAGAAAAAAGTCTATAAAAGAGTTTGTAAAATAATTAAATCAATCAATCTTGCTGCACAATTCCTGCCTGCTGGATCTTCTCTCCTCCTCCTCCTCCCTATGGCTGCGGGACACAGTGATATCCCCTAGGGCCCAGGCCTGCGGTAATAGCCTTCCTTCACCCTGCCCTGGTGGCAGGGAGGGGCCTGACTGAGTGCTGCAGGGGGCCTGGCCAGGTTGTTCCTCTACACCTCCCACATGGTGGCTTCGGCAGGAAAACCCAGGCACCTTAGCAGAAGGGTGTCATTTTGCCTCCCCCTCTCCAGAGGGAAGGTGTTGGGAAACACTGCCTGTGGGAGCCCCGCCATCCTCTTGGCCCTTGTTCTTGGCAGGTGCAGGGCGGGGGAAGGTTGCCATATTGCCTTTGTCTGGGGTCCGCCATCTTGTTTGTGTTCCTGAGGGTGAGTACATTTTTGTGGGTAAAACACCCTCTCTCTTTGTATACTTTTTGTATTCATTTTGTTGTTATTGTGCGTTTCTTATTCCATTGCTTTTTGCATTGAGAAAATTGTTATCTCAGCCCATAGCCTCTGCTTTTGTCCCTCCCTTACTGGAAGTTTTGGGGATAAGGGAGTGGTTTATTTGCGTTTAATTTCCTGTTGGTGTTAAACCACAACAACTTCTGTCTGTAATGCAAAGGCACACTGAAGTCAGGACTACGCTGTGGTATTGCTATGTAGATGTGTAAAAAGGAGTTGTGGTTCCAGATTGATAGTGGATTACAGGAGTTTTTTCTACCAGATTTTGAAACTAATTCTTCTAACAACAGAAACAATTTGGATATTACTTCATTTACCAGTCAAAGTAACAGTTGGCAGAAGTTTCTCTTAGGAGATTATGGAAAATTTCTGCCAAAGATTATGTTTTTCCATTGGAGAAAACTTTTCTTTTGGAGATTTCATTGAAACAACATCCTAAAAACAATGTGCATCAGAGATGACGATGATAAATATTTGCTGAAAAGTGGCTTCTAGCAATTTTATATAAATTGGCTTCACTTCTGGAAATGAAAAGGTATAGTCCAATGAACACTGAAAGAGTCAGAAACGCTCCCCTTAGTGCTTAATGCAGTTGTACAAGTACAGATGAACATCAAACTTGAGTTTAGTGAGATCCCTTTGTGATTATGAAGTCTGCTCTTGAGCTCCCTGGTGGAATGTGAAAAATGCTTTAAGTCTAGCACACCATAAAGAAAAACATAAAACAGTTGCACCTCTATTCTCTTCACCAGATGCCATTTTTGGTATTTACACGTATATCCATGGGAAATTCAGAGATCATATCCACACTGCACAGCTGAATTTTGCTGGAGTTGGGTACATGGTTGAAGTGATGGTAGAAAGAGGCCCTGGGACCATCATGTTTATCTAACAACCATCCCATGCATTCGCATTGACCTGTGCTCTCCTTCCGTGCAACGCCTGGCTCACCTGGTGCCACAGACAGCCTTTCACGAGTGATGTAGCATTCTTCCCTGCAGTGAGTAATTTAAAGCAGAAAGGTGGGTCTGGTAAGGGAATTGTGAAAATACTATGCTAGCACGGAAGACTGAATGTTTAAATAACTGAACATCCTTACTGAAGAAGAATGTATAAAAAAAGCCAAAATTTCTCCCTGGCATGCTTTTCTTTGGTGGCTGTGGGAGTTCTGTAGCGCTTTCCTAGCCATGATAGTAAGAAATAGGACAACTGCATGGTGCTAAGTCACAGCTGGGAAAGTGGTTCTTCCTGTAACTCTGCTTCACCTTCTGCTGAAAAATATTCTCCCTGTTTTGCTAAGTACAAACCAACAGTATGTCTTGGAGAATGAATGGCAAATGGGAAGTCACATGGTACCTTTGTATTCATCCATTAATATCTGTCCTGTAGACCCAAATTCACACCAGTAGATTAGGTTCCTTTCTGTATTTTCCTGGGATGGTAGCAGTAAGTGCTTTGCAAAACACTTCTTATCCAGGTGTTATTACCTGGGATAAAAAGGCCTGGAGATCCTCCTCTTCCCAGTAGCACTTGCAAGCTTTGGACCTTGATTCAGTTCTTGAAGCCTACATGGAAACTGTGTTAATCCATCAGTTTAAACATTCATGCAGCTCCTTTCTGAACCTCTGTAAGCAGATTGATACTTCAGGTGAGGCCTTAAGTTTCCTCTGAAACCAGTACTGGTACTTGACTACCAGGTCTAGCAACTGCAAGTGATATTTCCTTCTGACTGAGCAAATGAGGAAATTTAGCCCATCCTGTCTGATGCTAATTTGGTTATGGTGACTCACGTCCTTCAATGTTTTCCAGGTTAATTGTTACAACATTCTCCAGCTGCCAACATAAAATGCAGGGGTCTGTAGAAAATTTTCATTTGAAGTGTTCTAGTTGTAGAGGATGGTGGTAAATTTCTTAAGTATAACCAAATCTGCGTCTAGTCCTAGCTATCAGGCGTTATTGAGAAACACCTCTAAAGAAATATCTTTCCTGCTTCTTCTGCAGATATATACCTTAGGAATGATGAAATAATCCATACTATAGGCTTAGGAAAGTAGGACTTTCCAAACCAACTCACCTGGACCTGACCCTGGCTTTCATACGCACTGACACATTGCCTTTGGCACGAAATTCCAGGCTTGTACCCTTTATTTTTCCAGTAATAAAAGATTTGGCTTAGCAGTAATTGAGTACAGTCAGCACTCTGCAGAGTATTTTTCTTCTCACACTTGCAACCAATAGAAAGACCTAAAAATGATGCAAAGTTATAGTGCTTTGTAGGTAAATTTAGTGATAGCAGGATTCACTGCTGACCTTCTCTTTGCGCTCCTTTTGCTTAGCTGATTGCTACATCTATTTTGACTTGTAAGCAGTCTTGTGTAGGGGGTCTGAAATTGAGGCTGATTCATCTTTCATGGGTAATAGACAAGTCAAACTATACTTCTTAGTGGCCAGGCTAAAAAAGTAGATTTTGCAATGCAATGAGCAGCACAAAAAGTGAAGCACAAGATGACTCAAAGAGTCATATGCATGCCATCTTTTAACATCAGCAGTCTAACCCCTCTAATGCAAGAAGCCCTCCCCTCTCTCCCATGTTTCTCTGGCAGCAGTTTTGAAAAGTACAACTTCAGCCTCCCCTCCCTGTGCACCACATGCTGGTGTCTCACTTAGTCCTTACTCATGCAAATTCCAACCCTCTCCCACAGCCCTCCAGCTTCAATTGCTGAGGTGCAGCAGAAGCATCCTGACAATATTTCCAACGCGTAGCCCAGAGCTTCTCCAGGTGCATTACACTCAACTGTGACCATGCCTGAATCCATAGGGAAGAGGCCTCACCGAGCTGCACTCTGAATCCTGCAGATCCAACAGAGTGTGGATTCATGAGCCTGGACACAGAGCCACCAGAAATGCATTGCACCATTGCAGCAGGTGCTACATTTCTGCAGGAGGAGTATGTGTGGGCTCAGGCTGTCAGCATCTCTTTGCCGAGAAATCCATATGAGATGTGCAGCATGTTCAAGCATTTGCTCCTGTGTGAGACCCCTTATCACCCTGCTCTAAATTCTTCTTAGTTTTCCTCTCTGCCTAGGGTATGTGAGTGCATATTGGCAGTGTAGGTGTCCTAGGCTTGGTGTCAGCAGGAGCCAGAGTTTGGGCAAGATGGTCCAGGTTTGCCTTCTCTCGGGAAAGGCCAGTGAATTTTAAGATACATCCAACTGACTCAGCAACATAATTGCTTTCTGAAAAATGATCTTTAAATATGCATGTGCTGGATCTGGACCTCACCCAAAGTAGTCTGGGTAGTGCAAAAATGCTAGGTCAGCTTCTTTAATGCAAAACCGAACCAGCTCCACTGAGATCCTCATCTGGCTTTGAGGCAGCATAGCTGATGGTCCCACTGTTCCATACAGAGGAATACCATCAGTTCCCTTCTATATACCACTCATCTGACTTCTGAAGACCCAAATACTTTAACCTGCAAAGTCTGAGTGGGTTGGCTGTAACCCTTTTGGAAAGCAAGTACCTTAGGAACTGCTGAAAACTGATTTTCTTTCTCTTTTCCACCCATTACCTTGTCTTCTAGTCAGACAGTGCCTGAAAAGAAACAGGAATGAACTTTCGATGTCTTTTTGTGTGTGTGTGTGTGACCCAGTGGACTGAGTTTAACTGTAGGTTATTTGATTCAGGGGTCCAGTCGGGACCGGGAGTAGATGAATGGAGACGGATGGAGACGAGAGATCTCTATAAGCAGGTCTTGGGACACAGTCGGTTTATTGTAAAGGCGTGGGTATAGGGGCACTGCTCAGAGCTGCCAGACTCAGCTCTGAGCAGGCCCAAGAGAGCAAGAGAGTAAAACGGGTGAGAGAGAGAGGGTGTAAGAGCAAGAGTGGAAGTAAGAGTAGAAGTGGAAGAGAGGAATAGAGTATAGAAGAGAGAATGGAAGTGAGAATGAATAGAAGTCTCTGAAGTCCTGGTTACAATACAATAAATCATCTTCTGTACTGAATATTCTAATTGTCACTAACCAATCTAATACAAGATACAAATCCTATAGCATTTACATACAGCCTATAAGAGTTCTTATATTACCATAGAGTGTTACATCTTAACTTCTAAAAACTACTCTTTGGACCCCTTCTGCTGAGCTAGTAGGGTCTGCTCTGACCCTTGGACCTGCCTGCAAGCAGAGGGTATTGTTCAATCAAGAGGGGATTATCTTCAGTGGCCATACCATTGTTTTCTAGTTGTTCAGTAACTAAGACCTGGTATTTCAAAAGTGGATTTCATTTCGATGTTGCCTGTAGTTTTCATATTCCCAAAATCTTTTGTCAGGCAATCATATTTCCAAGGTTTTCCTGTTTCATCTTCCCCAACATTTAACAAATAAAAAATCAAATGGAAATAAATTTTAATATTTTGCAGAGTGCTTTCAGGCCACCTTCAAAGCTGCTCCATCTCCTCAGACTTAGCCAACAGCATGCTTCATTTACGTTCTTTAGAGTTACAACTTGGGCATTACTCCCCATTTCATTGGCAAAGCTGAAATAGTGATGCAACTCAAATCGAGGCACCTGTTTTAAACAACAATGCTGCAACACAGCATCTCTGCAATAAAAAGGTTGCAATTAATTAAGGAGGTAATTTCTCCTTTGAGGGAGGAACACAACCAACAGAGGTTTAGGACCTGGAATTGGCTTGCAGCACAGCCAGCTCTAACAACTTCACTGTTGCTCTCTGTAAAGACCTGACTATTTAGGAAACTGGCTCCTTTCTGAACCTCCTGGCTCTGTCAAGCATGTGACATTCGGGAGTTTCTAAACTCTTGTAGTTTCATAAGTCTTTCTCAATCACTTGAATTCCAAAGATCCTAAAACCTGTGGCTGTCTCCATCTTACCCTTGTCTCCTCACCCTTTTAAGGTGAGAAGTCATATATATCCACCTCCACTCGAGGCCACGTCTGGATGCCCTTGGCCTACCTTAAAATCATTTGCATGTAACCACTGATCTCTTGTGGCTTTCCAAACTCACTATTCAGGTTAGCAAATCACTTGCATGTAGCCACTGATCTCTTGTTACTTTCCAAACTCACCAGTCAGGTCAGCAACAAAACTTACAAAGACAGTACAACCAGTAACACGCAATAAAAATAGCAACGTGAAGCACTTCTTTTATTCGATGCATGCTGCTGCATGCTGGGGAGAAATCATTGGAAAAATGGCCTGCACCAAGGTGTTTGCTTCTACCCTATCTTCTTCTGAAAATTTCTTCAAAATTTGAATCTGGGTGTCAGTAGAACACTTTTCTAAACTGCAAGGTAATCTGTAATGCATCTTGGCCTTGAGCAGCAAACTTGAGAGTTTGTCTATATTACGGATTTTGAAGACAAAATTAAAATTGTCACTCATTGCTTTATCCTCAGTGTTATGTTTCTGCAGCTCTTGTCTGAAGCTACAAAGATGGTTAGTATCCAGCTTCAGTTATTTCACTGTCAGGAGCTAAGCTTACCATGTTCCTTGCATAAACTATACACTCTGTACACATATGACTGAACTTTTTTGACCTTTCAAAGACCTGCATTTTCTCCATTTTTGGAGTGAGTCAGGGCAGGATCTGTGCATTTTTTAAACACATTTCTTAAAACTGTAGAATGAAGTTCTCCTTCTAGTTGCATTCACAAAATAAAACATGGAATTAATAAAAGTGAAGCGACAGAAGGGATTGTAACACTTGGTTAGCCTTTTTTTTAATCCCAAAATTGTCATCTAGGAAAAAAATTTGTCTTTTCTTGGTCAGTAGCACAGGATTTATAAGAAAAGAATCCAAAGCTATCCTATGACTGTGATTCACTTTCCTGAGACTATTTACCACAAAACCTGTAAATGATGCAATAGGCTGTGACTGCTAGTCAAAGGTTCATCATAGAGTCCACTAAGTAATTTATACTCCCAGGGCTGCATTTTAGAGTAAATGGAAGCAAGAAACCGTGAGGAACATGCTGTTGGGAAGGGAAAAACAAAAAGAAAGCAAAAGGAGTAGTTAATGAGTGTTGGTAAGTTGACCACGCATCTCAAGTGCGCATAAAGCATCTGGGGAGGCGGGCAGGGGAGGAACCTTTTCGGGTAGAAACCCAGTAAGTTTTTTGACATGAGAAAGACCCCTCCACTTATCAGAATCTGACAAAAGTACTAAAAATGTCTACAGCTGGAAGGTGAAGAATGATAGTGGCCATTAATTGACAGAGGTACACACAGACTGCATGGAGCTGGGCTCTGCACTGAGCTGCTTTGAGCAGCGGTGGGAGATTCTGAACACAGTTTGTCAGTGGCAGAATATCAAAACACAGACAGCTCAGGGTAGGACTGCTCATAAACTATACTTCTTACTGGGGACTAGACTTTAAAAGAATGGTTAACTATAGAGCCCAGCAATAGCCGGGACCTGGGGAAAGATTTAATGAAGTAAGAGTAAAATAGGCAAGGAAAGGCAGGGGGAAACAGCAACTAGCATCTTAAGAAGACCTTGCTTAAATCCTTTGCAGCATACACAGGGCAGAGGTATTGTGCTAAGCTGCCTGCATAGAGTGCCATACCAAGACTGTGCAGCTAACAGGGAGTGATGCTGAGATTTTAAATAAGCAGCACCAGCACAGTCCCTTGTGTGATGAGGGGATATTTAATGTAAAGGACCATTATTGCAGCACAAGTGTCCTCTCCCTCTGCAGCACAGTATTATCTGGAGGATTCCTGATGATAGTCTCACATTTGCTGTGTTGGTTTCCATTATGAAAAACCACAAAGGAAAAGCTATGTAGCAAACTGCTTCGGCTTGCCATTTGCTGAAACGAATGCAGATCTCTCTGCATGCACAGGGACCACCTCTGCAGTAAAAAAAAAAATACATAAACATTCCTGCAGCTTACTAAGAAATCCCCCTGAAGTCAAACAGGAGGTTCCCAGAACTTCAGATGGCAGGCATTGCCTCTCCACAATTGTGACTGTAAAGAAAAGAGAAGTTTTGATACCCTTCATCAATACAATGTGATCAACAAGGATGCAACAAGCAACAGTTTATTTGTAGAAAAATCCTTTAAAATTTACTACATTGTAAGATTAGGGAAAAAATAGTCTTAATATATATACATACAATATATATAAACAAACACATATCGCACCATGAAAATTACATGCTTTTTAGAACAGAGAATGGATCATATTCCCTCATATCAATTTTAAAGTTATCACTGCAAGAAACCTTGCTTCCTTTTTTTTTTTATCCCCATCAAAGTTTTCAAGTACAGGAAGTAAGTAATGCAGGATCTAATAGTAGAAAACCTTTGTTATACACAAATTACAACTGACAGCTAGACAATATTATTCTGCAGTATTCAACACTTGTGGTTTTTGAACTCTATAATGATATGAACTTTTACCTGAGGTGCATGGAAATAACGAAGCATGATAATTGGCAAGTTTAAGAGATTTTCACATTATGATTTGACTGTAATTGAAGTTGATTAGGTATCACATGTCTGTATGTATAGTACTGGCACAAGAATGCTCTGCATGGGTCATCACCAATGTCTTAGAAGTGCAGGAAAAATTAACAGGCAAGCACCACTTGCAATGATAAGCATGCAGACAATTTAAGTGAAACAGAGGTAGCATGTTCTTTAAACTCCAGCAGGGTCATTCAAATCAACTGCACTCTCCCTTCTGCAAAAGGCACTCACTTTTTCAGCTAAAAACAATGCGCTTAAATTTGGTCATATTGACCACAAATGGTGGATTTCTCTCCTTACAAATATAAAAAAATGTTAAGCAGAGGACACAGTGGAAGGGAAAAAAACAAATGTAAGAAACACACGTAAAAGGTACTATGTGCTATTCCTCTCCCTACCTTTTATGGGGAGAATTATATAAAACAGTTGCAGTACATAATCCAAAAGTTAAGACTTTCCAGTTGAAATGGCAGTATTAAGCAGCACATTCTCTATCAGAAATAGTTTTAAACCACCAGAAGTACAGCAGTCTTTTTAATAAAGAGCAACAATTCACAGTTAGGAGTAGAAAGTTTATGAACAAAAAAGGTGGTGCCAGAGAAGGATCCTTTGATCCAAAATCTCATAAATTAGTATGCACTGTAACTTTTATGCAGTATCTTTTATCCTTTCTGCGCTTTGAAAGGATGCCCATGCAAAACACCTCCTCTTACCGTGACACTACAGAACTAATCGAGTTATAAGATGTGCCACTGTTGCAACTGGAAGCATAAGCCTCTTGACCATTAGCATCTAAATTTATTTTGAATACAGAAGATGCCTTCAGTAAGAAATCTGCTGCATCTCTGCGACCTAATTCCCTCAGTTTAGACATTAGTATGCCTACAGTGCTGTCAGGTGCATTACTCCATTCCTGCAGAAGGGCATGGACTGGGCTTGAGAGAAAGTAATTTTGTGTTCCATTATTTGTATTGTACTTTGCAACAAGATCAGGGAGGCCCAGGTTCATGGCCAGAAGGCACCAATCTTTGCCCATTGGATCAGGTGGATCCAAAAGTCGGCTTAGTTTTCTCCTGGTGAGTAGATTCAGATCAGAAACATGGATATCCATTCCTAGGCTTCCCTGGGAGTAAACATCAAGACACCCAAAACAAAGTATACTGCTAAAGCTCTCTTTATATCCCCCCATAGTGTTAGTTAATGATGTTTCCTTTTGACTCTGTGCACGGAAAAAGTCTCTAGGCTGGTAGACCATTACTGGCTCATGATGTTCCCTCAGCTGCTGAGGACTAAGGTAATATTTCCCAGTCAGAAGACCTGGTAAGGTTGTGGCTATTAAGTTATCAATGGTGCTGCACACAGAATCCAGAAGTAAACAGCACTTGATCTTCTCTGTTTCCAGTCCTCTAACTTGAACCTCTATACCCTGCCCGTGGTTGACCAGCAGCACTAAAAGCTCAGCTCCACGATTCATAATCTTTGATCCGTTTACCCACAAACGTATATCAGCATCCCCCTCTGTGCTCTGCTGATGAATCCACCTGCAGAGATTCACCTGAACTTTATGAAAAATTCCACAAGGAAATGGGGTAAGATGTTCCACAGGAACTATTCGAACACCACCATAAATCAGCACTTCATCCTCCTCATCTGTCCAAGACCTGTGGAGATTGTCAGTCTTTATGAGAGCAGGAATATCCACCATTGCTCCACTGCTAAGGTCCCTTGCACAAATATCCATGGCATCCAAAATCTGTATCAGTTCTTCCACGTCACTATCTGTCACCAGACGCTGGATGTCCTCTATAGTGTACCGACCTCTATAGTGATGGAGGGCTTTTGGGTTCTCCACTGACAGGATTTTTCCAAGAACATTAGAACAGAGCCAGCGAGGATCCAGAAGCACAACATCTTGGACAGTTTCACTCTGCATAATGTTAATCTGTTTATAAATATGAAAGTTACTGTTTATATCCTGTGAAGTACAAAATAATAGCCGAAGTTCTTGCCTTCCTAACAGACTGACCCCATAACTTGATTAACACTGCTCACAGGAAAAAGCAAACAGTGCATTTAAATATATGGCAAGTACTCAGAACAAAAACCAGATCTTGCTGTTGTTTTCCACTAGTAATGAAACCATTAGAGCCTAACAGCTGGAAAGCCTAGTCATGCCTTGCAAGCTGTTTATGCAAAGCTGTTATCCTACTATTCAATTTCTAATGGACACATATAAATCTCTCATATGCAGTGAACACTTCATTGAAGGTGATAACATAGTGATCCTTTCTGGGTATTTTATATTCTTACAACTGTAGCAATAAACTAATTATTCCTGTCTCAAAGAGGTTATGTTGAACAAAATAGAAGCCACAAGACATAATGATAACAGAAAGCGTTAATAAGCAGTCTCTACTTATGTCTTAAGAGGAAGAGAAAAAAACCAAACAACTTTAGACATCTGCTTAAACTCATAAAGCAATATTCTACCAGAACAATATCTTGCAAATAAAGAGATGGAATTTACATAAAAATACTTACTTCTCCTATGCTATGCAACTGCTGTGCAATATGCCGTAGGTCATTTTCGTTTGCTAGGGGATTAAGGTGTTCCTGTACATCATAAACAAACTGCTGCAAGGACATCAGCTGGTTGGGTCCATTAATTTTTCTCCATGAAGGCAGTGTGGAGATTATTTTTTCACACAGGTGAGTCATAGGTGGGCAAGTCTTAGAAAAGCACAGAAAACATCAATTTGAGAATAGTGTACTATTTTTTTTTAATGGAGGTCTAATGGATCTAAAGAGTTCCTTTGTGCTGGACCCTTACTCTTTCATCTGGCATTCTCTTGCCAAAAAGTCTATCTACCTTTCCTTAAAAAAGTGAATTGCAGAAACCAGTTTTTCACTGAAATAAGCAAATTTTCCAAATATCACCATGAGTTGTCCTCATAGATCTGTAAATTAATGTTTATTTCTTAAATTATCAGGATTTATTTAGAATCTGTGCTCATCAATATCTGTACAGTACCAATTTACTTAAAAGATGAGACGGAGGAGTACTAAATAAGAAGCAAAAATGGTACTTTGATGTATTGATTGCCTTAGACATGATGCCTTCTTCCCACATTCTCAAGCCACAGCCTCCACTTCTTATGCAGTAAACCCCTTCAGATTTCAAGCTAGTGACCATAGCTAAAATAAAGTTTTCGTAGAGAAGAAAAGCTTATAAAATCAAGAGACCATCAGGAATGTAAAATAGGCTGAATTTTGCATAAATCCAAGTATTTTCCTCAACCCACAGAATTAACTCAGTAATACATACACTCTTAATCAATTACAAAAAAATGCATTTCCAAAGTAGATGCAGAAAATCTTGTTGGTGTGTAACATAATATTAATCCATTTAGCACAGGCTACAAAAATTTCTTAGTTCTTAGTATGGAAGTCTCCATGGATTCATGGTGATAATATCAAACCATGGCTACACTTTACCTTTAGTCTCACATGCATATACCTACACATACAGATACAACTGAAGCAGTATTTTTCAATTTAAAAATGCAGTCAAAAGTTAATACAGATTCAGTTTACATATCTATATTTGGAATTGTCTTTCTAACAGCTGAGAAAACTGTTCTAGTCTGGTGGGTTTTTAATGAAAAACTTACTTTCCTGAAATATATTTATAATATGTTTCTCTATTTCTCTATAATACTATGCTGGAATCCAATAGCTGCCAATCAAAAAAGAAAATTATGACTTTGAACTGAAATCTCAAATTGTTTCCTTTCAACAGAGAGTATTTTGGTCACCTGGTCAAAACAGCTACCATTTTCTAAATACTGACTGAATCTTTGATTTCAAGGGTTTGTTTATCACAAGACCTGTCAAGTATGCTGATAGAAAATTGGGACAACAGTGGTTTCTGTATGCTTCATTGTTCCAAGTTTGAAATTTACAGAAGATTATTACACAAGATGTTCACATTTTGGCTGATCCAACCCAGACCATAGGGCACTACTTACAGAAATTATCTGGCTTCTTGTTTCTTGCAAATGATTTCGAAGAAGCTTCATATCTTTAGACCCAGATGCTCCAGCATCCAGGACAAATAACTTTTCTGAAATTTGCAAATCATTTCCAAATCTAAAAGAAAAAAATTCTTATTAACTTAGCCCCAAATCCAGTTTATTTCTTAATACAATTGTACTTCAGTCTTTTCAATTGATAAAGATACTGCCCCTCCTGCCTTCCTCCCCCCTCCCCCCCCCCCCACTGTGCTGGAATTCCTACATCTGTTTCTTGTACAACCCAGAAAAGTGTCTATACTCACAGGTTTGGATGGTTTCTCACACCCAGTGTTCCCACTTAACTGCTCTGCATTTTCCACTCTGCATATAAGGTATTGTTACTTTAAACAATAGTATGTTCATGAAAAATTCCCTATTTCCATCTACCATTAGCAAATGCTCCAGACATTTGCTGAAGAATTCTAGAAGTTTCCCTAACCTCTCGATACCTCTTGGATGACCTTGTCACCTTGTGTGACTCCATAAAGTCCAGCTTTTTGCAAACCATGTAGGGTTTGTAGAGTACTTCCAGGCCTCATTTAAGTTTTTTTCATACCTATCCTACATCAGTTCAGAGCTAAGGGTAGTTCTCTGATAAAGTTTCCTCTTTTGCATCCAGAGTTTTTAGCTGCAAACTGTCTACTTTTCTGAGACCAGGGCAAAACCTGAGCACCAAGATGTTAGATGGAAAGCTGGAATGGGTCTTTGGATGTAGCCCAGTGTTTACAGGGTGAGACTGCCTATGCTACAATTAATTTTGACACCACTGGGCTCATTTTAGCTCAGGGCAGCTTACTCACTGTACTATTGGTGTATGTTTCAATTTTAGCACAATATAGGCTTCCTGAACTTATTCAAAATACCATAATATCATAAAGCCATATGAAAACCTTTTACATATTCCAATGCATTTTAGTATTTTTTCTTTCCAGTTAGCATGTTTAAGTGCTATGTATAAATATACTTCCCACTTACCTGTTCCTAATTTCCTTCAACAAGGAGATGTCTTTGTCATACCAGAACTCTCCCCCAACAGGCCGAGGCAGATTCACTATGTCAGCATGTGTGGCAACCAAAACAACACGCAGGGGACTCTTCAGCTTCCCACCAAATGCTAGAAGAGAAGCAAGAGGACTCCCTCACTATGAGGCATGCCTACGGAGATGGCTGATACTGAGCCAGGAAAGCAGAAATGCATTTTACATTTTTCATACCAATCACTTTTGTAGTGATTTACCAACTCTAAGCATAGCCATTAACAGTGTAGCTGCCGGTGCTCTGGCAGTTATCTGCTTATAGGACTGTCTATATAAGGCCCAATTTTAATAGCTAGACTACTTGAATAACATCAGATACATTTATATTGTGGTACTTTATTGGTTTAATAAAAACAATAATCAATAGCACTAATGATATTGCTACTAACTACAAACTATGACAGCATGAGGAAAAAATAATTAGAAACAACAGCTTCTTGAAAGGGTTTTGCATAATCTTTGGATGGTCCTTTATACTACAGGTGCAGAAAAGAGGATTGTAAGAACACAAAATGTCTACAATATTCATATGTTGATATGAATGCTATTTTGCAGTACTTACACAAACAATGACCTCTCACTTAAGTGAGAGTTAAGTAGGAAAGCCTGGCAGAAACCATGAAAAAGAATGAGAAAGAAAGAAAGATACAAATGGCATGAATGAGGTGACAGTACGGAACACAGAGTTTTCAATCTTTTCTTAAACTCATATTCCAGAAAAGGAAAGACATCATTAGACTAATTTTAAGAGCCAGCACACCTAATCCTGCTCTTCTAGCCTTAAAAAATCTTCACATGTGAGAAATATGCTTACAACACTGCTCTGTTCTCATCAACTAAGAGCTCACACAATCTTTTAATTCATAAAAAGCCACAATTCCCCAAATCTCTGCATAGCAGGTGTTTTGTAATTATCTTATTTTTTTTAAGTGAAGTAGCTGAATAATGCTGATAATCAGATAAGCAAGAAGAAAAAATTAACTGAGATTTCTGACTCTGTTGAACCAAGAACTATGTTTCCTTGCTAGAGTGAGGAGCTGTGAAAAGCTTTCAGCAATTGCAAATTAGCTGTATTTGCAGCTTTGATACCTTTTTGCAAATTTCTGAGCTTTAACTTTCACAGGTAATTTATTGTTGGTTAGATCCAAATGCTGATATTAGTAACCTTGTAATTTAATGTAAAATAGAAAATAAAAGCATGCCGATGCCTGAACTGAAAACCAAGGGTTGGCCTTGGCTCATTGTGTGCCTGAGATAATGCGTACAGAAACAAGCAGAACACAGAAAGAGAGACAAAACAACTCTTTGCACAATGTTAAGTATTTAATACATTTGTCTGGTGAATCTCTAGCGTTGTTACAAATGTCCTTTAGTGTTGAGTTAGATCCACTGGCTGGAGTAATCTTTCAGATCATGGAACCAAGACATGTGTCAGAAGTGTGTTAGTCCAAGAAACTGTCACAGTCTGCAGACCAATACTCAGATACAAATGCAAACAAGTTACAAGTTACTGTATATACACCTGAATTACCAGACCTTTTAAGAAAAATGTTACTAAATGTTAATTTGTTTGCCTGCCAAGTAACTTTCAGTAAGCCTGAATATAAAACAAGTAAAATTACTTAAAACCGGTGCAAAATTGAAGAATATGTGAAATTTACAAGAAATATTGATTTCTGTGCATCAGCACCAGAAAGTTATCATATTTGAAGTCCAAATACAACTCTAGTTAAACATATGAAAGTTGCACATACTGAAGGGTAATGCTGTTTCATAATACTGTTCCTGTTCTGTTGTCACTGACAAGACTAATTTATGCTGAAAACACTGCTAATTGGGGGCTAGATATAAGAGGAATTTAAGCAGTGTGTCTAAACTTTTTGGGGTTTTTTTTTTTTTGTGTTTTGAATGGTTCCAGCCCTCTTTTGGCAGCTTATCTGACATAAAACTTCATCTGCCATGTACAAATGTAAATCCCCAGTGCCACAAGATATGCACTGTACTTTGTGACCCTTTTTAATTGAACTAAGTGGTGTATGCAACTCTTCCAGCTTCTTCCACAGTTAAATTCCCTTTTTCCAAGAAACCTTATGTAAAGTTTGTTTGAATACGTGGGGATGAAGACACCCAACACAGACGATGTACACAGTTGCACAGAAGCTTTATTCTACAGACCTCAATACTTCATTAACAGGCAGAGGAACATACCTATTGGCTCCTCAACTGGCACCAATGATTTCAGGAAATTGAGCCAAAAGGTCACTTGGTTTAATTGGATTTCATAAGGCTCCTCAAGACTAAAAAGCACTATGTGAATTGCAGTGTGATCATTGGCAGCAAAATAATCGTAACAGCAGAAGTACACAGGGTTCCCAGAGAATTCCCAGATGCTGAAATCACCAACTCCTGAAAAACAGACAAACAGATGAAGAGATCACACTTCACCAGTAAGCATGAAACATCTGGCCATGGAAAGACAAACAAAACAGTTAATCTGATTTAAACTTTTGCAAAGATAAACTGTATGCATGTGAGAAAGCAAGACTGAAAATGCAATCATGATCAAAGGGAACAAGTTTCAGTCAGTTTCAGAGGCTTAGCAGTTGGACCCTCAAAATCTGTTCCTCTCTCACATTCCTTCTCTAGGACATTTAGCTGGATGCCATATGTAAGCAACTGTGTTAAATGCATGCAGTCTTATGCAATTACATTGAGCTTTGCCTTGAACAACAGCAGCAGATCTTGTAATTGCCTTGCAAATTAAAAATAATGGCTCCCATTCTTTTCCTGTTCACCTCAAAAAAGCTTAATATTTTTATTAATTTTTCTTCTTAACGTGCCACCACTAATTTTAGAAACTGCTGAAGCACATTCTCAAAGAAGCCACTTTGCTTTGCCGAATTTTACTATTCGCATTGTGTTGGTAAATCAGGGCTGAACAATCACCATGGTAAGGATTCCAAGAGCTCCATGCTTCTTTTTGCCACCTCCTTTAGCTTTGGGTGAGAAAAGTGTTAGTATGCTGCAGTTCCCAGATGCACCATCTGATTAGGGTGACTGATGTCTGCCACACTTGTACTACCTCTAATTAAACAGATTGTGATTAAGATGCACCTCAGAATTCTAGAAGGAGAGAAGTCAGAAAACTCCAACCTGCTGTTATGAATACAGATATTCAGAGGTCACCTGTGTGTACACTTTATTCTGTATCAAGACAGCACGGAGAAAGAAAAGAAAGTCCTTCTGAGAGTCCGTGGCACAACTCTGTTTCACTGCAAAATTTGACTGGGTTTCAAATTATACTGAAGGAAGAAATTAGCCTGCACAAAGAACAAGCTTTAGCTACTTGGCAAACTCTTCAGCATCTAGGATAATTGTTCTGTCATTTCATTTCATTACTGTGCACTCATAAGCAGGTTTCTGTCTCCAAAATAAACTCTTGATTAATACTAACTCAGCTTCAAAATTGCAGCTGCTAAGGCACGCAAAACATTTTCCTTATGAAGAAGAGATTTGACCACCTATATAAATGATGATTAGTATGGCTGGTGGAGTATAAGCACCACTTGTGTGATCTCAGAGTCAAAAGCCATGTGTGTACTTACAACACCTTCTGTGATTGACCCCTCTTACTGCTAACTGGCTTCAACTGCAGAGCAGTTAGCTTCCTTGCAAAAAAAGAAATGAAATCAGAAGCTCCACTCACAATAACTGATGAGCTCCAGGGCTCACCAAATATGCTCCAGCCATGTCATGGGGTGAAAACAGTATGTCCTTTGCATAGCTGGGAATATAGTTAAATGGTGAGGACTAAATGGGCCAGACTAAATCTGATAAAATCTCCAGATGACATATAGTATAAGTGAAGAAGCCTTCATACTAGTAGTATGGTTGGCTACTTTGCCAACCTGCTCCTGTCATACCAATCCCTCTTTTCTACTCTTCCACTTACCTCAAAAAAGTTTCTACGTAATACTATAAAGATGTGACATGAGTGATTAAAATGTATATTACAGCAGCTACAGAACTTCAGGCAGATTTACTTTCTCCTTAAATGAATTATATCCCACCAGCATTGAATTGTCAAACACGGTCACTACTATACCAAGTCAGACTTTTCCCCCCATTTTTATTTTAAAAAACAAGTAAAATGGCATTAACTCTCCTGCAGCACTAAAGCATCCCAGCCCAGGGCTCTTCTTACCATGCAAGCAGGCATTCTGGATGTCAATGGCCTTGGTGGACTGGTCATCAGAAGAGAAGTGAGAGTGATGAGCAGGTGATACGAAAGTTTCTAACACGCCTTTGGTCAGGCCTGGCTCAAACATCATACTACGGCTTCTCACGCTGACATTTTCACAACCAGGATAAAGATTCGTAATACTTACTGAAACTGGGTCAGGGAAAGGAAAATGAGATTACAAACCATGTGAAAATCACAACCAGATCACTTCAAAACAAGTATGCAAGCCATAAAAGCAGATTAAAAAACCCAAAGTGCTCTTCAAAGAAAGGAGATGTCTATGAAGCTGTGGGCATACACAACTACATCCTTATTCTGAATGATTAAAAGGAAAATATTAGAATGATCCTATAAAGCACTTATGTCCATTAACAGATATACCTCTGAGTGGGAAGCATAGAGAAAGACTGAATTTTATGGGTGTGAAAGGTTTCAATAATTAAAGTTCTATGTTGCAAAGCTATATTGCCTTTTTTTTTTTTTTTTTTTAGCTAAGGGCTACAATTTCATTGCATGACCTATTATTATTGGCATGGAAATGTCACATATTCATATTATTGATTCCTGTAAAAGTATCAGAAAGTATCGCTGTGTAACAAGTGTCTCTGGGGTGGTGAGGGAGAAAAGCAGACCCTTAACGAAAACTATTTTACTAATAAGCAATTTTTAAATTTCATGTTTATTCAGATTCCCAGAGTGCAACTGAGAAACAAAAGGGCTTTTAAACTGACTTGCACCATCTAGTGGATAAAAATTTCGTTCCTCCACTAGTTAGCAAATTCTAATATTTGGGTTTTACAATACAAAGATATTACCTGTTAGCTGTAAAATTATAGTTTCATGTTTGATCTCCTAATGTAATATTTTAAATCTTTGGGCTCTTGTAAATAAATATTTGGTGAATTCGCACACCTATTTTTACAGAATTTAAACAAACACATAAACAAACAAATCATGTCATCAAGTATAGATCAAATTGTGCTGATTTAAATATTTTTCTGATTATGTCACTCAACCCATAACATAATTTACATGCTATATAATGATTTACATCCCAAAAGAACATATACTGAAAGAAGCAAAAACCAAACCTCCAAATGTTAAAATAACACCATAGTAGCTTTGTATGTATAGGACTGCACACCTTTCTGGCTTTATATCTCGGTAAGCTCTTTTCAAGGGCATGCTTCAAATTCATCTTTATTTCTACACTGATTTGCCTATGTGACTGGCAGTCTTTCTGATTTTATGATGGTGTGAGCACATAACACCTCTCCTTTGGTTCTGTTACAAACTATCACAAAAAAATCTTTTTCAGTCAAAACCTTCCTGTACTGCCTCCAGGAACTGATATTCCTTGAGTGACTTATCCCCCTTTGTATGACACAATAAATTAAGATAAATAAATCAAGAACTTTTAATTGGTTAATTTAATCAAGTTCTTCTTTCTGTTATCACAGATGTGGGGCCCTTGTGTTAAGTAAACATCAAATGCAATAACAATCTCTGTGGCATGGATCTTGCCTTGCCAAGCCACTCTTTGGATGCTCTAGAGCTTCCTCAGGTGAGTAGAGAGAAAGCAGAGATCAAAACTACTACTAGCACTGTTCTAACATTACATAAAAATTATGAACAAAATCCAAACCTGCAAGTATTATCCAAAAGGCTTTTTTTTTTAAAAAAGGCAAGCCTGGCCCCATCTAAAACTTACACAGTAACACAACTTCTAAATATCAATTTAAACTTGAGCTCCTCAACATGCTTAGCTTGTGTACATTGTGTAGGCTCCCAGCATTAGAAAAGGGACCTGGACAAACAGTTCACTGGTCTTTCCACTGTACCCCTGTGGGTCCTTCCAAAAGTGGGCACATGCTCAGGTGTAAACCTAGCTAGTTTCTCCACACCTTGTAGCTCTTCCCACTTTGCACACGCCAACTGGTTCTACATGAGCAGTCTATTCCCTAATATTTGCAAATATTTACTTCAGTTTAGAAAGCTTTCATTTATTTTCACCGTGTTTGGAGACAATTTTAGACACCTCTAACTGGGCTAATTCATCCTGTACCTTAAGGAAAAGCACTCCAAGGCATCAGAAGCAGCTCTGAATCCTGCTATTACTTCAAAATCACATAAAGATGCAGCAACTGTTTCAATTTTGCAGTTCCTCCAGCAAAAAAGAAGCTATTAATGACACTGATGTTTGCAGCCTAGGACTTTTTGTGAAAAATAAAAAGCAGTGTTTACAAGTCCTGTCCTCCACTCTGCAAGTTCACTTATGCAGCGTGTAAGCAAACAAAACCTTAACTACTCATATATTCTTCACACGTGCTGGTCCTCTTCTTCTACTTTAGGTACAAGCCTATGCACAGAGAAATCAATCCCTCTCCCCTTTTCTTTTGTTTCTTACATGCTAAGGCTGTCCTGTCTTTTGCAGTGCAGCCAACAGCTTTTTCTTAGGAGCTTAGAGATTAAGAGGAAACTCTTTTCTCATACGAACATTATGGCTCAAAACCATACCTGAAGGTTTGGAAGACAAAGGGGATGGGGGGAATCTGCTGGAGTTTGTGGAGGAGAGCCTAGGCCTACGTCTTCGGAAAAAGCTTCGTAACAGGCCACACTTCAGAGACTCCACAAGGGTGGTTTTCCCAGCACCAGAGTGTCCAAACAACTTCAGTTTGATCCGGGGCTGTGGATTCTGTGTGTGCCTCAGCTGCTGGATAAAAAGCCCCCGGTGCGTATCCTAAAATTCAACATGAGGAAGAAATCACAACATGTGGCAGGGAACGTCTGCCTCCCAACACATTCAGCATGGGGTTTAGATACACTTTCTTGCCAGACTGGTGTTCATCATGCAAGCCATCAGTTACTGGACTGGCAGACAGGATGGTTTTGTGCTCACTCTCAGGAGCCACCTTGATATTTCATGAAAACTGCACATCTTCAGGCTCAACATCAGTGATGGAATCAGAATGGAATTCTTCTGACCCTCAGTGGAGAGGGCAAAGGCATCAAAACCAGCCTCTTTCAGTACCCATTCTCCTAACCCAGCAGTCTCAGAAGGTTAACCAATATACATACGCTTACAGAGTATACATGCAGCACTGAAGAATTTTGCTGTGACACCTATCACCTGAGCAATACAACAATTCAGTGTGCATTTCTTCTCTTCTTTACATAAACTTTTTCTGTGCTTCTCATGGTTGGGTGAATTTTAAGGAAACAAGGAGAAAGCAGAAAAGTGGGAGAGCAAAGTAACTAGTAGATTCATCTTCCCTTTCTTCATTTCCCCGTTTGGAGCTGAGAGAGAGGCTCTGTTGTTCTGCATTTGCACCTAATTTACACATAGGATGAGCCCCCCGAATTATAAGCATGCAGCAACTGAGCTGAGAAGTTTGACAGAAACAGTTGTGCATACAATTTAGTTCCTTCCTCACCAGCAAGCATTTATTTAGTAACACTGCACTGTTACAGCTAATACTGAATCCTCCACAAGAGCCACTATGATAGTAGGTTCTTCATCTGTCTGTATTAGAGGCAAAATACTTCACAAGCACCAAAAATAAGTGTAAGGTATGTTCTGTACTAGATTATACTGACCATTTTAAGTAGTACTAGAATACTTTCAGTGGTTAGATAAAATTTTAAAATTTCAATTGATCAGATTCTCTGTCACAAAGTATAGTCTAATGAAGTTTATGATCACCATGCATTTTCCCCACATATATAGAGACAGACCTTCAGCAATGTATATTCCACTATCAAGAAGTGAATTACAGTTTACTAATATTTCTTTCAAAATACATCTATCTGACCTTCTTCTTTTGTTCTAGGTCAATTTGTATTATTTTCATATTTACATCATGACTGAATCACAAATTTACCTGCTTGCATGCAGACACAAGAGATAAGAGTTTGGTGTGGGGATGTAACTATGAAAAATGGAGCCTGTTATGACAAACATTTACAAAAGCTGTCATTGCAAAGGATGTCTGAACTTTACGCTTTCTCACATCTTCACACATATGTAGTTTACAATCCTGTTGGCAGGCCTAAAGGACATGATTCTACTTCCACCTTGGCAATACATGGTGTGCACCATCTTCTACTAGCAACAGAAATGGTAATTTATTTCAGTTTCTCCAATCATAGACTCAACATTATAATTGTAACAGGATTATTTTAATTGGTCTGGCTCTTGCCTGTAATCTCCAGGCAAGTAGCCACTCAGCCTTCCCAGCATGAGTGATGCTGCCTATCTGACTAATCAGTCTGTATCAAATGTGTCAGACACACCGCCTCACAAGCCCAGGTCAGCTTTTTGTTCTAGTTGGCAAGACATTTGGATATACTGAAACTGCAGAATTAAAAGATGACATTGAGAACTTATGCAACTTTTCCATACGGTATTAACATTTTCATAAGGGGCACAAACCCCCCATCCTTTGTAACCTTAATCTAAGTGAAATGGTGATGGTGAGGAAATAAGTCATCTTGGGGGATGTGCTAATTCTTAATATGTTTTTTTTAAATAAACACCTTAGATGCTTTGCTAGGCACTGTCAGAGACTGATAGATATAAATCAGTGGTGCAGACTAGCTTAGCCAGCTTCTTTAATATGTACATATTTGCTTTAATTGCTGGCATAATTTAAAATTAAAAATATAAAAAGGAAAAAGAAAAAAAAGACACCATTGCAGTAAGGAATTTTGCAACAGCTTTTAGAATAGCTTTGATGAAAACCACAGTTAAAATTCATGCATTCCCAACCTTTTTAAGTCTTGCAAGCAGACTGGCTACATGCTCATGCTGCTCTGCTCTGGCGAGATCTTCTGCTGTTTTCCCATCCTGTTAAAACACATATTATTAGCAGCAGTTCCTTCCTTTTTCTTTTACAGATGGGCATCTGGATGCCACTGTAGCAAGATACTTTGAATTCAGAGTCTGAGAGCAAAATCAACACTCCTCCCCCTGAATTCAATTTCTCTTCTCACCAATTAGAGGATGATAGTGATTTCTAGATATTGTCCACTGAATAGATTTAAAAGTTCACAAAGAAGGGACACATCAGCATATTGACTCACATGAATAGCAAGTGAGTGGTTATTTACCAATGGATAAAGACTGACAGTGGCATATCAGCCACTGGAGGATTCCAGAAAGCAAGAAATTTGTAAGGGATGCAGTTTAAATTGCATCAGCGAGTTAAAAAGGAGAAGCAAAGCTGCCTTCAGCATTATGGTCTTGTCATTTAGTTATCTATGTTTTACTGATCAGCAGTTTAATATTAAAAACACTAAAAGAAAAATTGCCCACTACTTTGACTCTTACAGCTACATTATGCTATTGTGTTGCTTTAAATTTTGGTAAGAGGTAACTAATTAAGGAGTACTTAGCTTATTTCACTATCTCAGATAAGAGAATTAGAAAATACATCCACAAGCAAAATAGCAAGTTATTTTCCTATTCAAGCTTTCCTGAAAAGTACAGAGTATCTACACACTGGTATAGTAATATGTAAGCAAAACTGACATATGAAAAGGGCTTGGTTACAGGATCCATGAAAGCGTATTTTACACCTACTGGTAATATTTCATCAAAATTGCTGACTGGCTCCCTGTGTTGCAGATCAGAAAGCCTGCAAGAGCTGATCCTGAGTTCAAGTGGCATTTGCAAGTATCTACATCCAAAATTTTTACTCCATCTGACAATTTTAAAGTTGGTTTAGAATATTCCATGAGGAGAATCCAACAACATGGTGCCAGTTAGCATGTAAGCACAACAGATTTTTTGGGGCAATTTTCAAACATTTGAAATGATTGTATACTCCAGGAGTGGAAGGTTTTCTAAGGTCACTTAACACCATCCATGCAATCAAATTAAAAATCAAACTAGTCATAAAATGGGCTTTATCCCAGAAAGGAAGCAAGGACTTCATAATACAGCCCAGTTACTTAATGGGGTTGGAAAAGTTAGCTCCTCAGAAATGCCCAGTGAAAGAAGAAAAAGGCTATTAATTCTACTGCACTGGCTCAGAAAGAGCTGTTAATAAAGTTTTCAGAACAGTTTAATATCCCTCTAGCAAACCAATGCAAAACTGAAATATTAAAATCACAACATGCAAGTTCCTCTGGTCCCCTCCTCCTTTTCCTTCTCTCTGCCACCATGCTGTTGGAATAATGGATGGTTCCATATATTCAGTCTACTACTCCTGCTAGATTTAGTATCAGCACTATTTATTTTGCTATGTCCTTCAAACTGACCTAAACTAAAGAGACAAAATGTACCTTTATCTTGGAAGGACAGTGTCCACATGGGCAATTATACCAACACAGCTGTCTTGACATAAACGAAGAGCAACAGCTCAAGAATTCCCCCACCACCCTTTCATTTTATCTCATCTCTACAGTACATAGTAGTGCAAGTACATATACACAGTGGGATGTAAGGAACAGACAAAAAAGACAAAAAACAGGCAACAAAGGAAATCTGTAGAGCATCCTACCGAGTCCACTGCATGCACATTTCATTATTATTAATAGGGGACATGGCAATATACAATCCAATAGCTATCAAAAAGCAATTAGGTGCTAAACTTGTTTAAGCCACAACTCCAAGTTTATTGGCATTCTCCTGCTACATAAGATCTGTGCTTAAAAGAAAAAACTGCAGTACTAAATCTGAGGAAAACAACATAAAATTTTGTATTTTCTACCAAATGGGTAAAGCAAATGATACAGAAGTTTTCTCCTTTTTCCTCTCCATTTCAGCCATCTCAGGAAAAATTGCTTAGGGAAAGAACTCTGAAAATTGAGGACTCAACTAAAATCTAATACAACATGTCTTCCTCATACAGAGCAATAGTTATTTCTAAGCAGAATACATTGGTTACAATGAGTAGCAATGTAAAACGATCCACTGGATCTGAATATAAAACATGGTTAGTTTGTTCAAAACACATGTAATTGTGTGTATGATGTCTATAATTTATCGTGTGTATGACGAAGGACACTTCAGTCCTGCTGTGGATATGTCATTAGGAGGATGCTTCTCACCTTACTGAGAATGAAAATGCCTTCAGTGTTACTAACTGGAAGCAGTGGTGCTGGCTGATCTGACATGAATGATTTAGTTTACAAGGATATTCGCATGCTAGTTCACTCATCCATTAAACCACACAACTCCCACCATAAAACCAGAAATTTTTAACCCCTTAATGCAAGAAAAATATTTAAGATACATACAATGTATTTGTACTTTTCTCAAATGTGATGTGAAATGACATAAATCTTAATGACAGTGACTCATTGTGCTTATAGAAAGCATAATGATACAAGTAATTCTTAGGTGAAGAAATTATTAGGTTAGATGAAGTGGTAGCTGTACTGTACCGTAATCAGCTCCAAATTCAGTTGCAAGAAGGGAACAAGTAGACAAGAGAGATATAACAAATACCACTCCCATTGTATAACATACAACAGCCTTTTTTTTCTAATTTCAAAACGTAATGTCCTTTTCCTACACCTGTCTCTGAGTTTGTTTTCTACTATCATGCATAAAAGAAGAAGAACAGCATCTCTCAATACTTACAGAGGTTAATGCTTCTACATTGGCACCGGTAAGACACAGGAACCGGACAACGTCAAGAATGCCATTGTTTGCTGCCAGGTGTAAAGGTGTTCTTCCATACTAACATGAGGAAAGAAGTGTCATTACATTAGTCAAAGAACTTCACTTCAAATTTTATGACTAATAATCAAACGTATTACACAATTATACATACTGATACACAGAAAAGGTTTTGCAAAAATGTGGATACCATATGCAGCTAGCAAGAATTTCTCTTGCTTCTTTCCACTCCCGTGAGATACTTTTCTCTCTCACGGAAGATATTAGCAGAGTTCTATAAGCTATGAACACCTGTGACCTTGCAAAGCCTTGTTTATGGTACAGTAGAAAAATATTTTGACAATGGATGTTTTAGGATTTTAGCCAATCACCCCAAGGGGTGGCTGATCCTTTGTCCAATTAGACTATGAAGAAAAAAGTCTATAAAGGAGTTTGTAAAATAATTAAATAAAGGAATCTTGCTGCACAATTCCTGCCCGTTGGATCTCTCTTCTCCTCCCTACCACTGAGAGACACTGTGATACAAAAACTGCAAGAAAAAGTACTTTTGATAGCAGCTTAAGTACAACTGTTGAAAGTGCAATTAAAAACAAAGGCTAGACGACTATTTAAAAAATGGGGAAACAATTTTATAGCCAAATCCTTCACAACTGTGGAGGAATTCTTTAGTTTTTTTGGCTATATTTGAGAATGTCTTTTTAATTCCAGAAAATTTAATTGCCTTTTTACTTAATTAAATATGAACAACACTAATTCCTTAACCTTTAGAACTCTGGGTCCTATTTCAATCCAAGTACTACTGAAGATTACATATCTGCAGTCTCCCCCTTTCATCCAAAGAAATAAAAGGAATGAATGAAAGAAGTCAGCATGAAGTATTATATTTTTCCAGTGAAGAGGGAAGGGCTGTACAGTATTGCTTTCCCAATTTTTTCTTTTTCCATGAGTCTCTTCACTGACAACAGGTCCTCATGACGTTCCCTTCTGTTTTCATGTTCAGAGCTACTGTTAAAAAAATTACAATTTATTCTCTTCTGGTATTATCTCTGCTGCTATTACTTCACATTTTTAGGCTTTCAATACTGTTCTTCCTGTCTACAGTCAGAAACAAACTCATAAAACTACTTCTTGAAAGAGCATTTGAGAGCAAAGCCAACTAAATTTCTGACAACTTGAAGGTGAAAAGATGCTCAGGCTCCTCCATACCCAACACCTCAACTCAAGTAGCATCCTGCTTGTATTACAGTGTGGCCAGCAGGTCCAGGGCAGCGATTGTCCCCCTGTACTCGGCACTGGTCAGGCCACACCTCCAGTTTTTGGCTCCTCATGACAAGAAGGACATTGAGGTGCTGAAGCATGGCCAGAAAAAGGGAATGGAGATGGTGAAGGGTCTGGAGCACAAATCCTATCAGGAGCAGCTGAGGGAGCTGGGGGTGTTTAGCCTGGAGAAAAGGAGGCTTGGGAGAGGCCTAGTCAATCTCTATAACTGCCTAAAAGGAGGGTGTAGTGAGCTGGGGGCTGGTTTATTCTGCCATGAAACAAGTGATAGGACTACAGGAAATGGCCTCAAGTTGTGCCAGAGGAGATTTAGATTGGCTATCAGGAAAAATTTCTTCACAAAAAGGGTTGTCAAGCACTGGAATGGGCTGCTCAGGGAAGTGGTGGAGTGATCATTTCTGGAGGTATTTAAGTCATATCGATGTGGCACTTAGGGACATGGTTTAGTGGTAGACTTCACAGTGCTGGGTGAATGGCTGGACTCTGATATTGTAGTTATTTTTCAACCTAAATGCTTCTGTGATTCTATGATTCTAAATAAATGCATGTGATGTTCTACTGCACTGAATCTGTGAAAGAAACAAACAGTGCCTTCAATCAGTATTATACGTATGTGGAACAAAGCCAGATGTTTGGACGAAGGACAGCAGGTAATTTTGTTAATGCTCTGTTAATACAGGGTTTGCTTCTGAAGATGAGAGGTAGAAATTAAGATTCTCTATTTGATAACACTCAAGGTCACCATTCAAATAAAGGGCACTCTAAAAATCTCCGCAGGATACATTACTCCTAAAAGATTAACAAAACAATAACTACAACCATAGCTTCTGTAACCATGTTCTCACAGCCACTGAATATTTGAAGGCTGATTATTTTTTCTACAGCATGCTGGTGGTGATCCCAGTTCAGCATTCTCCATTAGGAAAGAGGGTGACAGCCTCGTAGTCCATTAACTCCACTAAAATGTGCTCTTATCTTTGGATCTGGATTTCATTGCCTGGTCAATCAGATTTAAAATGAGAAGCAGAGGAGCTCATTGTTTTAATTTTTTTCATTTGACAGTTGATGATTTTATTGTTGAAACCAAAAGTGATTGCACTGGACAATCCTCATGCCAAAAAACATGATCATTTTCTTTACCTGGCTAATACAATGTAAGTGCTTTGGTAATGAATAGAAGTGCTTACTAGCAAAGTATTATTGCTAGAATATGAGAATATGTACTTTACCAGAAAAAAACATGAAGAAGCTAAAATACCTGAATCAAATAAATTGCAGATAGTGACATAAAGATTCCTATAAGTAACTTTCAAACTTTGTGGCATATATAAAACTTAAATAGGGCAGAGGACGACAGTCAGAGCTAAATATCAAGCCCTAAGCACCACAGTCTGTCAGCAGAGTTCAGTGGCTGATCTTGACGTATTCAAACTATCCAAAGAAAGTTTCCTGAAACAGCTCACTTTTCTCTTAAAGATCTTTAGGAGAAAAGCCATAACATAAGCCCATAGGGCATTATGTTTAGTTATCTCATACACTGCAGCATGAGCACAACAGAAGCAAAAAAAAAGGAACTAGTGTCTCGAAATTAAGGGACAGGTAATGAAATATTCTTTTTGGAAAGTGCTTATACCAACTACAGATTATTTGCATTTTTAGCTGCCATTCATCTACCAATAATCATTGCAATCAATACTTTTAGCGTTACAACATTGTAGCAGAAAATGTACCAGTCTTCAACATATGAATTAATGTTACATATGAAATTAAAGCCAGCTGCAATGCATTTCGTCTATTCTTTTGCACCTAGATGTAATCTGCATAAAGCAAAGCTATATGGCTAGGGAAGAAGGTTGGCAAAATATACTGTGATAATTCGTCTGGGTTCTTCCTTCATGTATCTTTAATAATCTATTCAACTGAAACAAACTGTGGTTAATTCTGTGAGGTGAGTAATTTAATACTTCGCTTTTGGCCACTTTAAGAGATAGAAGAATCAAAGAAAAGACTTTTTCATATTAGAGAATTTGAAAAGGTCATCGAATGCAACAGGTGACCTAATAAACAACGTAGTTCAGCATCCATATTCCATTTACCTTATTAGTGACATCCAAACTACAACTTGCTTCACAGAGAGCCATCACAATAGGCACATTCCCATCTTTGCAGGCCACATGTAAGGGAGTGTTGCCATGTCTGTCTTGGAAATCTACAAAACATCCTTGACTGATGAGAGTTTTAACTACTTCTATTTGACATCTTCTTACAGCAAGGTGCAGGGCTATATGACCATCCTGAAATCAAAAGACAGCTTGTAAGTGAGATCAATAATGCTAAAAATCAAAACATTTAGCAAAGTCACAATCATCTCAAGTAACAGGGTGCATCTCCTTGCTTCAAGAATCACATTAGTTTTAAATTTGAAGGTGGAGGTAGGGAGATGCACCATATCTGTCAAAACAAATAATCCATGAGATGAAAGCAAATTTCTATTAAGCCACTGGTCTTTGCAGTGGAACAGATGAAATACAAATACACATTCTCTTCTAACAGCTTTCCTAGGAGGCAGGACAGTGATCAACTGTAACAACCAGCTGAATAGTGCAAACTCTAGTGTTTACTAGACAGAAGTTAGTTATGCAAAAGTCATGCAATCTGCTTTGTGATCAGTAACTTTAAAGATAGAGCTTTCTCTCTGTGGAACAACTTAAAGAGACAATGTAACTGGAAAAAACAATTTAATTATTTTAGAAAACCTTTTTCTGAACTTACTTTAATAACTATTTTGTTAATATTAGCAATAAAGGTAGTGAAAAGGCCAGCCACGCCAAAAATACAAGCAATGAAATTCTAAATTTATTTATTTGGATTACATCATGAAAGACAAAAACTGATTCTGAATCAACTAGAGTAATATTTTTAAATAGTTCTTATTGGAAATGGGTGTGATTTATCCAACCCATAGGAATCAAAGACCAACAGCAAATCCATCTTTTTCTCTGAAGTTAACAGCTTGTTGCAAATTACAGAACCTGATGTTCCTGCCATTTTTCAAAGAGTGTTACTCATGAGATGATAACTGAGAAGGAAATAATGGATCAGCAAAAACCCAATCATGGAATAATAACCATCAGTGGACAACTTTAAAGACTATTGCAGCCATCAATGGGCTCTGTGCAAACTGCTATGAAAATTTGCATTGTGGAAACAATGCTGACTTGCAGCACTCAAATGAAGCAATTGAGAGATACGTCCCTGTGGTCTCCGGACATAACTAACCTTGTCTGTTGCATGAAGGTCAGCCCTGTGTTCTGCCAAGCATTCCACAATATCATGGTAACCCCTAGCAGATGCCGTCAGGAGTGGGGTCTCCCCTTCTTTGTTTTTAATGTTCACATTGCAGCCTGCTTCACAGAGTGCTTTGGCAACAGAGTAGTAGCCGTGCCAAGCAGCGCAATGCAGTGGGGTTTCTTCTTCCTATTGACATGGAAAATCAAAAAATAATACTGAACCAAACTCAAGGAAGAACAATTCCCCCACTTAAAAAGACAAAAAGATGGTATGGAAAAAAAAAAAAAAGACAGTCTACTAAGTAAGTCCTATAAAAAGATGTTGTAATTTCTAATGCTGACATTCTAAAAGCAAGAATAACTTCAGCTGACATACAAGTGGTTATGGTACCTTGTGTGTCAGCAATCCTACTTTAAATCTATCTGTGCTCCTGAGGCTCTCTCACTTGAAAACAGACCCTTGTTCACAAACAACTTCTATATCCTGTGTGCTGAGACTAATCCAGTGTTTAAAACAGATCGATCACCACAGAGATGCAAATCCCACTAGACTTGCAATTTGAGGCAGGTCACTCTGCTTACCGTGTTCAGAAGCATATCCCAGTGTTCTAGGAATGAAGGTACTCAGACACCTGAGTCCTTTAAAGACACATCACAACAAGCCTTTGAAACTGTTTGCATTTGGAGTTCAGTTGCAACTGAAGTACTAATTTGCTTTTTGCTTGAACCCAGGAAACTTCAAAACATTCAACTTCAATTCACTGTATGTCAGAGCAGTTATGTGGAACACCATTAAAAACCTCAAATGTTTCATAAAAACATGCTGAAAGTAGCCCACTGAAAAAGCAGAGAGAATTAAAACCCACCAAAGAACCAGCTCTATCAAATTCTAAGAAATAGGATATCCTTTCTGTACCTGGCAAATATCAAAGAGGAGACAATTGAGGCTGACAGTAGTAGAGGACTTGGACTGTATTCACAGTTTCTGTAAAAATCTGAGTGTAAAGAAATAGACAAAGAGCATGTTCTGTCCTCCCTCAGACTAGGGCTGCTCAAACAATAAAATGGAAGTCCTAGAGGACGCAGCACTTGGGGAGGCTTGTGGAACTCGCATACAGAGTCAAATAATGGATTTTCTTTTTCTATTAAGCCTTCTCTTCCTTGTTTTCTTACAAGAGTTCAGACCTTTAAAGAAACCCTCCTGAGCCCTCTCATTTTCAAAAATGAGTCCTTGACACTGCAGAAAAGTTCTGTGACTGCTAAAACCAAGCAGAATTCAAGGCAAAAACTAATAAAAATCTTTAGCCGAACTCACAGAGCACACGCCACCATCCACAGCTTCATGGAGTTGTTTCTCCACCTTTAAGCTTTCATTTTTGAGAGAACCTGTGTTTTACAGCACAGGCTGGTTCTCGCGGTTTTTCAGAGTCTTTATCTGTTAAGAGCTATCAAAACCTCGGTAATTCTCGTTTGCAAACATGCTAGAGGCTAAAGGGAAGACTTGAAGTTCTGACCACTTATATAAAGCCTTATTTGTTGAAAAAATGCAGACAGTGCTCATGACTCACCTTGTCTTGAAAGTTTGGATTGGAGCCAATGCTACAGAGAAACTGAACCACATCCACATGCCCATACCGAGCTGCCACGTGGAGAGCGGTCTCCCCGGACTGCAATTACAGGAGAACATGCCAATGTAATGTGTCACCCCCTGATATACACTGCCTGTACACCATGTACAGCCTGAATGCCTTGAATCCTGCACAGGATACTCCTCCCTCTCCGTAGCCCAGCCACACAGCTCCGTCAGCAGAGCTTACAAACTGGTTGTACGTGTCAGACACACCAACACCTGGCAGGTAGGTTATTTCTTC
The DNA here is from genome assembly GCF_009650955.1 of Corvus moneduloides. Classification (NCBI taxonomy): domain Eukaryota; kingdom Metazoa; phylum Chordata; class Aves; order Passeriformes; family Corvidae; genus Corvus; species Corvus moneduloides. The sequence goes on from NC_045511.1 coordinate 38,224,898, forward strand.
AAAGGCTTTCTCTTTCCAGAACTTATTTTCCTGCTTTATTTGTTCCAGATCACAGCCAAAATGGGATTTCTGAGCAATATGAGGAGGAAGCTGTGTGTGCATTGTGTTGAAACAGATGACCCATTTCTATTCATAATAGTTCCATACGCACCCCTCCCCGCCCTATATATTCAAGTATGAAGAGCTGGCCTAACACCTTTGTGTACCCTGGCACATTTTGGTTACTATGTCTAACTATTTGCAACACTTTCTGCTTCGAAATTACATAAAGCAGAAACGGTATTTTTATTAAGGGAGTAACCTCTTACCTAGTAGCCTTATCAGGAGTCAAACAACAATTTTCCTACTGTACCTTGCCTTGCATTAGTTTCCTCAACAAAGCAAACTGTGTTTCACAAGTATAATTGCTTCTGTACTGGAGCTTTGGCCAGTATAAAATCATTGCTACAGTATAAAAATTTAACAGCAACTAGTTTCTAGGGCATATGTTGCTCAAATAACATTGCTGAAGACAAGGTAAGTGCTCATCAGGTATAAATTGTTAGGCTTCCTTATACTCAATAACAGTCAAATTTACTTGTCAGACGAATGTGATTTTCAATCAAGAGGAATGAAAAACCAAATCACGATTTCATCCTGAGTTCCAATGAGAAATCAAGTCTTCAAGTGGAAATTAATTTAGGTTTGTACTTCCCCACCTACCCACCATGTACTCACCACATTTAACATGCACACTTGGCTAACATTTGTCAAGAAAATAATCAGTACATCCAGCTACTTCAAAGCTCTGTTATCACGGCCCTATGTGTCAACTTAGAAAACCACACTAAAAAAGCCAGTCAAATTTTGGAATTATGGCACAGCTGAAAACTATTCCAATTGAAATACCCTCTCTTTGCTAAGATAAAGTTATAGGAAAAGGCCCTCTGTGTGAAAAAGGAGTTATTTTCTTACCTTATCCTTAATATCCAAAGGACATTCATTATCACTGAGAAATTTCAGCGTTTCTACATGACCATGTCGTGAAGCCCAATAGATTGCATTAGATCCAGCCTGTCAAAAATATTTCATTTCAGATGTTATTGACCAAGTTAAAATCCTGATTCCAGATTTTCAGCTGAGGTATATGTGCACTTAGCTGTACACAGACACACTGAAAAGGTACTCAAACTTATATGAACACTTAAAAAAAAAAATTAAAATTGGTTGAACAACCCCACATACTGACAGTGACAACAAAAACCTCTCTATGCAAGGATGATTAACAGGATTACTAACTCTTTGCAAGATTAATCCTCTTCTCCCTTGTTAGGGAGTTCTTTGGAAAGAACAGTCATGAGATAAAAACCTTTCTTCTGCTTACTTTACCATATATTAGATGGAGAAGCAGACAGTTCTTCAAGCTCGTTATAAATTAATTGTTACAGCACATTTGGAAAAAAAGCTTGTTGCAAAGCACATCCTCCATCAAATATGAATTTTAGTTGCAATATTCCCCATGGCTAAAATATTCATTTTTCTATTAATATTCTATATTAAATAAAGTTCACCATTGTGTTTTAGGGCAATCACTAATTTGAACTAATTGATGTGGTTTTGTAAGCGTGAACTACATTTTAAGATTAGTATCATTCAAATGATTTCAGCTAATAAAGTGATGAAAATCAGAGGATATGTATTAATAACAAAGGAAATTGCTAAAGACTTGCTTTTATGTTTTTGCTGTGAAGACAGAAAACAGGATCTACAGCTCAGAGTAGTTTTTAATTTCCAATACCGCTTGGTCTGAACTACTTGTCTCCTGCTAACTGTACAAAAAAAACTTAAAAAGAGCAGTTGACAAAGCAGAAACCCAACCTTATCTTGAACATCAATACGAGATCCACGCTTTAAAAGCAACTGAAGCATCTGAATGTTTCCACAGCCGGCAGCAATCAGTAGTGGAGGTGTTCCATGCTAACAATGAAATACAAGCAAGAATGATAAATTAATTTTTGAAGGATTAAGAAAACAGTGGAATAGAAGGCAGGTATCAAATAGCATTTCTGGATTTCCACTTTCAAATTAAGTCTTCAGGAAATATTGTATGAAAATAATTTATCCCTTTATTCAAAAAAATTTATTGCCATTTTCTGTATTTTTGAGATGAATTTATGATATATCACACAGTAAATTTATGCTTTTAAAATCAGGAATATTGTTAGGCTCTCATTAGCCTCATTTGGCAAGAACGTCCCCCTTTGCAATCTCTTTGCAGCTCAGACACAAGCCATCAGCAACATTTTGGAAAGTTAAATTGGACTGCCCATTAAAACAAAAAATACAGTGATTTCTTAAATGGTTCAAGACCCCATCACAGTAAAATAACATACATTTCACTTCTCTACTGCTCTTCATGAATATTTCTGAAAGTACTTGGTAATGAAGGTCACTATAACCATGCAAAAAAGTGTGACAACTTGCAACTCTGCAGTTTGCAACTTCCGTTTCTAACAATGCTTTGTAAAGTCAGATTTGGCAGTCTGGTTATTCCTAGGTATTCTGCCATCCTCATCTGCCACAAGAAACAGCAACTGCAACTGAGAGCAAAGGCTGATATTTCATACATCACTGTTCCTGACAATACATTTGAGCTATACATTTGAAAGGCCTAGGCAAAAAATCCCATTTTGGGCTCCATTTTAATGTATCTTGAGAAGACTGAACACAAAGCACATTAAAATTTCTCCTAGAAAAAAGGCAGAATTACTTCCCATTCCCTTGTCTTCATTTCAGGTGTTACATTTCTATTTTACAGCCACACTGCTCTCCCCAACAGGGTGATAGCTAGTCCCCCACACACCTCACACCTCAACACAGACCCACACTACCTTGTTGGGTTGATTGACATCATAATTTGTCAGAGATCCCAGAAGGTGCTGTAATCCAGGAACATTGTCATCATTGATGGCATGAATAATAGCTTTCATCACAAAAGAATCTTCCTCGTCCTTGCAATTAAATGCGAAAGAAGAAAAATTGTTAGCTTTAAGAAAAATCCCTATCTAAACAGCTGCCAAGACATCAAAAAAAAAGAAAACCTAATTTTTTTTAAATATTATTTTTGTAAAAGAGTGCTTCAGCTGCAAGTTGTAATCCTCCATGAAGCATATAGCTAGCATGTATGTATGTTATTTGAAAACCCACACCAACCCCCCCCCCACTTTTCCTAGTAAAATATGCTTCCCTCTTCTTCACACATAAACCTATTACTCACTGAGATTCCACATAGAATTCTTTTGTTAGGTGTATTTTTTTTTCCTCATAGGAAAAATAGATGATAGGTTTCAATTGAAGCAATACTTGCCTAAAATGAAATTAATTCTATGTGAAGAGGCGCACTAATACCAACTGAAGTATCAGGTTTTGTGCCATCCAGAAATATGGCACAGGAGAGGTACTTTGGCCCAAGCTTTCATCTATTCAAATAGATCAGTTAAAAATCTAGAACGCAAGTAATGAGCCTAGATACCTCTGCAAGTGTAACTTTATTTTTCTCCTATGCACTAGAATTTCAAAGAACTGAAATTCACAGAGCCCATTATTTGGTTTGCTCTTAACTCCTCTCTTCTGAGGTTTCAGATTTTTTTAGGACACTAACAGTGGGCAATAATCCTTTCTGCTGGAACACAGGTGTGAAATGCTGATCCAGTGTTAAAAGGCATACAGATAGCTGAGGTGGGGGGGTGGTGGGTAGGGAAAGGAGAACAAGAGGAGGAGAACAAAGAGCACAGAAGCCAAAAGATAAGAGGAGAATAAGTAGAAACATGAGCATGGAGTTGCACAGGAGAGAAGACTGAATGCATAAAAAGGGCTTTGCAGAATTTTTGAAGTTTGATCCTATTAATGCACAGAAAAGATGATATTCCCCAGCTCTAAACATATTAACACACATTCCTTGCTGATCACAGGGAATTTGTGAAGCATGTATTAAAAACTGTAGAGTAAGCTAAGAAGAATGCTTTTGGATTTACAAGCATTTGCAATTACAAAAAATAGAGCAATTACTCCTAACTACTCAACTCTAGTCGTATCTAACACCACAAACTGAATACTGGCCAACTCTAAAGTCTCCTCCTTAAATAACTGCTTGTTGAGACACTGCTGTCTAGCATTCACTGGATCTAAGAGGGTCTCAATGATTTTGAATGTTCGGTGGAAAAAAGTGGAATATAAGGAATATTATTTTAGTCTACACAATGATGATGTAAATGATGAGTAAAATTCAGATGACACTTTTCCACCATATAATTGTTACAGTACAAAAAAATCCTCATGAGTCAAACTTCAAAATCAAGAAACAAATTTTTGACACCAGCTATCAGCCTCAGCATGATAAGTTCAATTTCAAAGTTTCAAGATGCAGAAGATCAAACTATGGATAACTGCCCTCTGCAGTCTTAAAATCTACTTATGAGATTAGTTAATTATGCAAATTTTCAAGAGCCTAATATTTCTGTTAGTTAGAAACTGGCGAAGTTCATATATGATCAAGCATTCTAAATATATATACACTTACCAGAGTATCATCACTTCTAGCGACACTCATGCTACTTCTGGACAAGAAAGATCTTGATAATCTTTGGCACAAGGAAATTAAGCGCACTGATTGCTTTATAAAAATAATAAGAAAAAAGCTATATGTAAAAAAATTAGAAAATTCTGATAGGTTGTTATTGCAGAGATTTTAAAGGACTTGGCAAAACAATGTGAATTTTGACTTCAACACCCCCATCTCCTTTTTATATTGAATTTGAATCTTCAACTTCTTTTGTTATTTATAATCCAGCAGAAGCACAAAGCAAACCATCCACACACAAGCATTTGTATGCATATCATTAACAAAGAAGTCCTCTCCCATACTACCATACTCAAGCACTTAATTTATTCTCAGCAATGGGAGATTTTGTTTCTTCTTTCTTCTTTTCCACTCTTAAATGCACTGACCTTTCCCTGGAACAGGCAATGCTACTTCATTTGTATGTCACCAACATTTTGATGTGTCATTGAATGACTTACTTTCCATTTTCGTCGTGCTGCAAACTTTTTGAATTTCTCCATATTCACTGCAGAAGCTTTTCTGCTGAGTGCTTGCTGGGTGTCTTTCGGCTATAAGCAAAAAGAAAATAAAGCCATTCTAAAAAATCCCACGATTTCTGCAGGTAAGACTCTGTCCCTCAGCGATGACTTCCACTTACATAATAATAGTACTGCAATCATACTGTAATAATAAAGTAATTGTAAGCACATAATTTTAATATTCACAGTCTAGTGTGGCATAGAGATGAAATTTCTTAAGAAAATGCCATAAGGGAAATCCAGACCTAAGAAAGCAATACCAAAATATGCTTCTACATTTTAAACAAAATACCCCTTCAAACATCAGAACATTCAGCCTTGTCCTCCACCTCCCTCCCTGATAGAGGCATTTGATTTCCAAGTAAATCCTGTCTTCTGGGAAAATTTCTTGACTGATTTTAAATGCAGACAATCTTTGTTATAGTCTCAGTGTATTTACCTGGATGCTGCTGAACAATTACCCCCTCCCCAAACAAAATCACATCCCACCTACCAGTGCAGCAAGCTCTAAGCCTGCATCCTTTCAAATTTTTCATAGGCTAAAACTAAGTACTAATGACTAGTGAAGCATACCAAATTTTGCATCTTATGATCCCATTCTTAAAATAATTTTTATGGAGATATATATATATATCACAGATCATGGAAAGGCTTGAGTTAGAAAGGAAATAGTTTCAACCTTCCCTGACATGGAAATGCAGGTGAAGATAGTGGTGGAAAAGGGGAAAAGAGGATATGACCAGTGAAGTGGGAATCAAATGCCTGGAAATTAAGGTATAAAACAAAATAATAGGATACAAAACAACCTGTCACTTTGCATGAGTGTGGACCTTGGTCCAAGAGAGACAACCTTGCTTGCTTTAGTGGTTTAAAATATCATGTCAGTATGTTCCACACATTTCAACTATTTCAGATTACCTCAGCAAAAAGTCAGCAGAGCATGGTCAAGTTTGTAGTTTGGCAAATTGATGTAGAAATGCCTGCCCTTAGATGTTGTACTGTGAACTGAAGCAGTTGTGGCACAGATAAATATTCTGCTAACTGATTCTCTGGGAAGTGGAATGGGATCAGATACCCACTGAGCATCTCCACATACTGGGAAATCAATGGCACTGAATGGGTTTACTGCTCATAATCAGAATGTGATATGGAATTAAAAAAATTAACTGCCAGGTACTACTACACACATTAAGAAGAATGATAGGTGCCATTTTCTCCCTCTCAACCTAGCAGCTTCACAACGGGTCAATCCAAACCAAACACCGAAACACTGAAGAAGGAAGTGGACCACCAACCCACATCAACTGCTCTCTTCAGTCTAAAAGGAAAGGACAGAAGAGAGATTACTCTTTTTTCCCAGTCTAAATAAGGGCATTAGAAGAAGAAAACTTAGTGGGAATTGGACTGGTTTCAGAGACTGTATCTTTGTCAGGGCAATGCTCTCTGAAGATTAGCTTCTCTGTCTGAGCATGAGTTTAATTCCCATAGTGGGCTACTTCCCAACTGCTAACTCACACGGAGTGGATATTAATGAAGCCCACATTCTGCATATGTTAGCTTTCATACAGACAGCTTTCCAAAACAGTAAGTTACATTAAACAATTATGACAATTTTCCACGTTAAGAAAACTTGAAAAGTATGAAATGAAGAATGATTAAAAGCAGGACAACAGAGAATGAATGGCATGCTAACCTTGATCCAAGGATGCAGCAAACTGTCTTGAATAGTCATTCTTTTCCTTTAAGAGAATAAAAAATAGAACTGTTTCAGATATTAAAAAATACATACTGTTTTATGTTTATTAAACTAACATCTCAAAATATAATGTAATTTGAAATATTAGAGATGTAACTGCCACACACAAGAAAAACAACTCACTTTGGATCCTTGACTAGAAGTCTTCGTATAAAGTCTTTAGCTAGGGCACTGGTATTACTAAAGAATTCTTCTTCAAATTCATAATTCACAGCAGACACATTTGCCAACGTTTCCTGTTTGGTTTCTCCAAGAAATGGAGATGCACCACTTAGACTGCAAGAAAGATAGTACATTCCTCTTATTACATGTTGTAGCACTGCTGCTTCAACCCTCTAAGATCAAATAACAGTAGGAAATAACATTTTTCTTTTCTGTTTTAATGCTGCAAATGTACTTTCACGAAGATGTGATGTAGCAGGGCAAAAAACTGGGCTGTAATTTCAAAGAATACTGGTTAAGATATAGTTGTAGGAACATCACCTACAGATTTGAAGACAGTTTCCCATGCTTCATCAATGCTGATTAATGGCAATTCTTTCAATAATTAAATTACTGCTTTCATGATCATACAACTTGAATCATGATGTGCAATCAGAATGGAATTATTTGTACAGACATGACCAAAACCCCAGAGGATAGAATCAGAATTAAAAAACAACAGCATTTTCAAGAAACACCCATAGATTTTGGTACTTACAGAATATAAGTTATTACACCAATGCTCCTGGATTGAAGGTAAACCAAACAGAAAAAGGATGAGGGAGAGGAGAGGAAAATAGATGGAAAGAGGGAGAGAGGAGAGAAAAAAAAGGTTAGAACATGAGCATAATCATGAGAGACTTATTTCAAGTAAGATCCAATAACTTACCACATATCTGCTTCAAGACCAAGAGGCTCATAATTTACTATTTCAGGAGCTAAAGGAAAAAGCAGCAAGATAAGTACCTAGTCAAAGAACAGATGTAAGTCTCACTCTGAGTCTATGTATGTCAGAGATAATAAGCTAAGATGCTGATAGATAAAAACACCTTAATGCAAGTCTAATTTGAAATCAAACACTACAAATTGCTTATTTAAATTTCAAAATGTCACAAATTACACAAAAAATTTCAAAATCTGTAAATCAGCCAAGCCAAGATAAGCCACTAACACTGTTTCACAGACTGAAAAAGAATAGTTTGAAGAAACAACAGTTTTCTTACCAACAAACTCTGGTGTTCCAAAGATGTTTTTGAATTCATTTCCAAAGTCAATTTTGTGTGCTAAACCAAAGTCAATAATCTTGATTCGAGGCTTCGGTACATTCCTGTCCAACAACATTATGTTTTCAGGCTTTGAGAAGGAGGAAGGGGGAAAGAAAGAGAGATTACACATAGGTACGAACTGTGGACCAGTATTCTTCAGCACTGAACATTTCTCTTTACCTCCTTTAGACCCCTGAATTGTGTTTTAGGTGGAAAAATCCTGTCTTTTCTTATTATGATCTATCATATGCTAGAAGTTCACTACCGTAAATTAGGATTTCATGTTCATATGGAAGCGCTGTGATTTCCACAAAGCCAAGATTTTACTTCTTGTAGATATCACAATTGCAGTTTTCATGTGGACTGACCCTAAGAGAAACACACTGTCCCCAGTAAAGGTGACATGCCCTGTGCTACAGCCATTCCAGCACTGCTGGGAGCTTGCAGGAAACAAACCGCTATAAACTATAGTCCCTGAAAGAGGTTTCTTTCACACCACGTAAGCAATCAGGGAGGTGTATCTTCTTGCTTTTGGATGTTCCAGGGAAACTTCTGGAGTGGTCCAGCTCCCAGATTTTAAGGCTCAACACACTTAAAAAAAAGGGAAAAAGAGAAGGTTCTCCATCTTTTCTAGCTTATTTTGAAATATGGACTTTATATTACTTTACACCAAAGCTCTGCAAAACCAGAACAAAGAAGATGAAATGTCAGGATTATCAGCAAAGGGTCCTGTTTCTACACTGCATCACTTTGCGAGCACACAGAACCAGCTACTTAGACTCCGTATCCTGTCGTCCATAAGCTAGTGTGCTCTGAAGAGGTCCTGTACCTACATCCATCCTATTCAGAGTGTTAAGGGCTTCTGGAATCATTAAGGACAGCTCTTCATTATCACCCTTCTTTCACCTTTCTTTCCCAGTCACAGGACCTGATACGTGCAAATGTAATTTTCTTTATTTCCTTCCTGCATTTCTATTGCATATTTATTGGTCTGCACATTGCTGCCCACTTTAACACACAAGTTTTTGGTATCTAGTGTATCCAAGGATGACTTGTTCAATTACAAACACATTGGCAAAAATTCACATTTCATACTCTAAAAAATACATTCCTTTCTAGCTTTACAATTTTTTTTCTTGCTGACTGTCATACGAAGACCAAATATATTACTGAGCTGATGAAACTGGAAAAGGTATGCTTACCCTGAAATCCATTCCCTTCCCTACCTCATCCCCCTTTCTGAACCATATTTCAATTGTAATGAAATAATCATGCCTCCTTTTTCTCTTATAGACATAGCTGCCCATTTCAGCAGGCTTCAGGGAATGTTTAGTTGTCTACCTTTGAAAAAAAAATCTTACGGGGCGGGGGGGGGGGGGAAGATCTTGAAATTGAAACATTAAAAAGCAGTTGCTGAGTTTAAATACAAAAAGCTCTGCTTTCATTACCAAAAGGATGCAATTAACAGCTTTTCTGAAAACGAACAAAAAAGCCACAAAAGGGAAAAAGACAGAAGAGGAAAGAATCTGCTGCCTGCTCCACAACAATCCTTGTACTTAGTGCAGTTTCAATTAAGTGCCAAAAACGCTCCCCCCAATTAAAAAAGAATGTTTCGCCCAGATCCCATTCACATTAAAAAAAAAAAAAAAAAATCACAATCCTCATTTTTATTTCAGGTTTGTTTTCTCAGAATGGTTTAGTTTTGTCAGAAGTTGCCATTTCCCCGGAAGAATCTTACGTTGGGAACAGACGGGAACTATTTACAGTTCAGTAACTTCTTTCCAATGGCTGAGCTTTCCCCTATCTACATAAGCTAGCAAAACAAAACTGTGGCCAAGGTCTGCATGATGACTGATTTGTGGCTAGAATTACAGAGGGCTTTAATGGATATTGCTTACAGCTGTTTTCATCTGTTCAACACACCTTAAGATCAAAGTGGGCAATTTGCAGAGAGTGGAGATATTGAACACCATTAAGTATCTGCTTGAGAAATTCTGTAGCTTCCTCCTCTGTGAGAGATTCTTTTTCAGCTAAGAAGTCGAAGAGCTCCCCACCTGCAACACTTGGAGAACAGAAGCAGAGTTATTGACAAGCTTGTTTTAACCAGTGGGTTCCTTTTAGCATAGCTATCCTCTAACCAGCCTTGACAAGGATCCAGATGCTTCAAAGGTTGCAAATATCAGAAAAGATGATGAAAATTACTTAATTCAACACCCAAAAGAGTTAGTTATTCCCTCCCTCCCCCTGAAAAGAATACGGTAAAAAGAGTCTTACTTTTAGACCAAAAAAAGTTTAGAAAACCCAAACAAACATGTTTGACAGTATCCGAATTTAAATGAAGGCCTCCTACTCTCTATGCACATTTAAAAGAATAAAATTAAATATGAAGTAGCGAGACTCAAAACATACTAATGTTTTAATAACACATTACATTAGCTAGAAAATAAAACATGAATTGGCTCATATCAGTAAAACATTAGATTTCTACACCCTCATTGAAAAATACAAAATTTAAAGCTTATTTTGAAATATCTATTGGCAGCTGTCCTACTATTTAGTTTCTAAACTCTTCAGAGCATTCAACTATTCAAAAATATTTTCTGTTCTTTGAATACCGTATTACAAGCAGCACCTATATTGTATTTGTACTCTAAAATGTATTTGTACTCTAACTTTTTCTACAATGAAAAGCCCTTAAGACTGTTTCTAGTAAGTGTTCTAGCTGCACAGCAGAAAGAAAAGAGGTATGAGAGGGTACATAAGCACATCTGGATTTTTCCATTTGAGAGACAGAGAAGAATAAAGAGAAGATGACCCTCTTCTCAGCTCCGTCAAGCAGCTCTTGACTCAGTCAACAGCATAAAGAGATACTGAAGTGATAAGAAACAGAACTACAGCTATTCCTAAATAACAGAAAAACACCTTTCAGCTGAAGGACATATAAGGAGATGACTGCTCACTGTGGCAAAATACTTTTCCCATCTGTGAAAGCAGGGGTATTACTTAGAAATGCCTTACAGATTGCAAAAATGGTCATAATACCCCCTGTAATTTGCATTGTAATGATATTAAACAAATTCAGAAAGTGGACCCTAATTTTTATTGCTTTTCTGCAGGGGAAAAAAAAAATCTGTTCACAATTTAAAGTTCTGATTATGAAACATGAGGCAGCATTTAACATATAACAATAGGCAAATAGTTTGGGCAAATTTCTGGAAATACATTTGACTTCTTTATCATGTCTACTTTTTAAGAGACTTGATCTGCATTATTGTAATGCAAATTGCATGAAAAGTGTATTTTAATGAGTTCTTGAAGCTTTCATTGAGCTGCCTAGACAATAATGAGAGTATTGTTTTGGGTATTATTTGTCTTGTAATATTTTCTGCATGAAAGCAATTATTGAAACAAAGTGCCATTAAAATATAAGAATTATAGACTGGAAGGACGAGGCCATTTTAATAAATTTTTGTGGTTGTAGAGACATTAAGATGGAGTTCCTAATGATTAAATCCAACTTGTTATTTTACAGAGACTGGTCAGAAGCATCTTACAAATGGACACACATGCATATTCTCTCATTGTTCGCTTCTGAATTAAAAAAAAAAGAAAATATTTTCAGGCTAATGTCTGTATCTCTGCAGCAGTGCACTGAACGGTGACATTCATTTCCAGTTATTGGACTAAAGGCCTTAGCATCACGTGAAGCTTGCTTCCATGTGTTTACAAGTGGATTTTGGCTGCAGCTGTTGAAAGGCTGTAAACTGGAGCACAGCCATGCCACATGGAGCAGGCAGACTCACTGTGGCTACAGCAGCCACAGCAAAACCCATCACCTGAATGCCTTCAGCATGGTTTGGCACTGGGCTAGCTATCGCAGTTTGGGGAACCAGAGAAGATGGATCCTCAGCTGAGGAAGAGCCTGTAAGACTGCACCAAAAGACTGCATCTGGTCCTGCTTTTCACCCAGCTCAAAACCCTGTGAAACAGCAAAAGCTCCTGCTGGTGCTTAAGTCAGTCATCAGCAATCACAAATACAAGAGAAGTACTCAGGCAGGCATTTGCAGCAATGCCCTCTCCAAGTACTGTGCTGCCCGCCCTGCAGTCTCAGACTGTGACAGTGTCACACAGGTGGTGTCATGCTTTATGGCCGGTAAAACTCGCTCTTACTCCTGTTGGCATTTTAAAGATATGCAGTCTGTGAAACTTAGTAGTCATCTATGATTATCACTGATTGTACACATTCCTTATAGACCCAAAAGAAAGATTTAATTCCCAAGGTTTGCAACTTTTAGAGATATCTGCATTTGTAAAATGGAAAGAGCTTCTTCAGCTTCTTTTTATCTGGAATTATTCAGATTCTGTACTGCTGAGTACTACTCTTCTGTCTTTGCTACAGGTTAATTGTAGTGACATTTCTTTAATGACATATCATAAGCCTTGTAATTGTGTGCAATAAAATGTTATCTGTATTTCACAGGTAATATACCTAGTGCTTGCAAATCTCGAAACTGAGGGTCAAAGAAGCTCGAAATGATTTTTCTTTTTTAAAACTGGAAGTTCATTAGAAAAAGTGGTAGATTTTTCCAATCTGTTGTGTGCTTCTTTGTGTGATTCTTAAGTACTGCCACCCTAAGTGACTTGGCAGCTCTTGCTGAATGAGTAGGCGAGTGAGGAGAGATGGGCTGTAATGCACTCAAAGCGTTGTTCCAGAAGCAGCTGTACCTCTGGTCTGTGGGACTTTGGTGTGCCCCCTCATATTACACATCTCACTCTTGATGTCTAGGAGGAGATCCTGCGTGGGTTCACCTCAGAGAGGGGGCCACTGTGAATTCTCCTGCTGGTAACTCCTCAGCTGTGGGGGCGAGCTCAGAAACCCGTGTTCTCCCCTGGTGTGCTGCCATAGCTGGCAAGCACAGTGCCCATCTAGCTGCTCCTGCTGTTTACTTCTACTGGTAGGGACATAAGGCATGAGAGAAAAGGGTTTTTATAGCAATGATGAGTAAAAGGTTATACTAGCATGCATAAAAAGCTTCACCTGGAAGCTCAGAAACACCTGGCTTCCCAGAAAGGTCCCTCTGCACCCAGCAACCTCTAGGGAGGCCCTTCTCACACATGTAAGGCAGTGACCCATGTCCTCATGGGAGGTTGTGTTTTTCAGCTTCCTCTTCATGCTCTTCAGGAGACTACTTATTCCTTACCATTTTGCTGACTCAGGAAGGTCTGATATTAAGCTATACTACCACGGGCACACAAAAATCCATTGTATCACTGCAAGGCAATCTTCAAGTGAGTCATGGAAGGTTAATACAGGTCCACACTCAACATCCTTTATAAGTTTGACTTCCACAATTAATTGACTGAATTACAATGTCCTCAGATTTATCAGCAGAGCATGGTTTCACAGATCTCGTAATTGGATTATATATGTAGAATAACTAGATGATCTTGACTAGACTTCCAGATATTACAGATGATGAAATGGGTTAGAAGAAGCCAGTAAAGACACTGGCTGTGTAAGCTACTGCAGCCTTCACAAGCGTCCTAAAATGCTGTTGAGTTTTCAAGTCTAGTCCTGTGCCTCAGCCAGTGTAACACAGTCCCACAATACGCAAACACTGCACATTTTAGTAACCCAGAGTCACCTTTAAGAGTGGAACCAGAAGGCAAGCAGAGAGCCCCATACCACCAAGGAACCTGTGTACATCCCATCTCACACACAGAACCAGTGTTAATCTAAAGAAGAAAGCACAGGTAATTCCATACATCAGCCCTTTCGGCTGGTCTTTTTGAACATCATCTTCTACCAAGTACACTGTTTCCACCTCCATTACAACGGGCCCTTGTTTCTAAATTGGCTTTGGGGTTGCTGATGCACAAACTCTCTGCTGAAACCTGACTGAAACCAGACCATTGCATGGGTTTCCCAAGCCACACAAACTTGCTCCCAGCCCACCTTTGGTCCTCTACAGAGCAGCCCACACAGCCAACATCTAAAAGACTGCTGCCCCCAACCACCAGATGGAGAAAGATGCTTCCTGAGGGGAGTGGAGGCTAGAGGTTCACCAAGCACCAGTGCTTCTTCCTGTACAGGACTTTGAAGTATCTCTACCCGGTATCCCCAGGAAGCACAGAGCTTCGTTCTGTTCCATTCCTCTGTTTGCTGGGAGGAATTACCAGACAGCTTCCTGACCCGTTCCTCTGTGCCCTAAGACAACTCTAACTGCCAAAATACTAGTAAGTAAAGGATGGACAGCAACCTATACCCATTCAGATTGACAGAGAAACTTGATTACAAGTTAAGTCACAGCTAAATTCCTTCATGACTGCAAAGCCTCCATGTTCATCTTCACATACTGTTTTCCTTTAAAGCATTCATTTTTTAGCGTTGCTGTATAAAAACTTTCTGTTTACATTAAATGAAGTAATAATTTTGCAGTCATAATATGTTGTTCAAATATCATGTTCAATAAAATTGTGCTTTACGGCAGTCACATCTTAGTCCTACCTAATTCTAATGTACTATTGACCATGTATAACACAGAAAGTCATAAGCGCTGAGTAAATCTATTTTAATTGTTATAACATGACCTTTTATATTGTTTTAAAGTAGCAGAGCACATGTTTTTAGAAGTATTTTGTATAAACATTTTCACTAAGAGCAAATCTGGTATGTGTTATTTCACTGATATTTCTAGGCAGAAGTGCTAGCTTTCCTGAAATGAGAGAAGTAAATTAAAGCTTTCAGTTGACTTCATTCTTTCTTATAAAATGCAGTAGTGGTAAAAGCATTTCCCAGCCTTCCCAAAGGAAGGCTGACAGATGTGATTGCAACCCACACACCTCCCTCTGGGAAAGAAAATACATCACGCCCATGGAAAAAAGATTTCTGGATAGTGCTTTTGCAAATTGCCAGGCTTTCTTAACCATGAAACAGAACTATCGCCAGATCTCAGAGGAAGTCATTATGGGAACATACCCAGGGAACTTAGAATCAATTAACCTTCAAAGTCAGCGTGGTCACCTCTTAATGACTCAGTCATATGCTATGATCACACTGCTTATTATGCAATAGCACCTAAATTATAATTAATTATTATCTAAGGATTCCTAATGGATTTAAAAATTTAAAAACAAACCCCAAAATCTAGGCCCAAGCCCCTTGAAGAAACATTTATCTTGCTTAGATTTCAAAACAACATAAACTAAGTTAAAGAAGCACGCTATCAATTTATTCCAGTTTTAAAACAGAATCAATTTGATAAATTATCTAAATTCTTCTCTAGTCCAAACATTTATTCTGTCAGCTTGTAAAAGAAATGTTTTCCCTGTTCTGTGGTCAAATGTGTATTGTATGACAGCCAGTTATGCAGTTGTCAGCCCAAGACTAGATTCATATATTATTACTTCTTTTTATGTAAGAATAAGGGGGTTTACATTTGACTTCATTTCACTGCCTTTATGAATTGTGCAGTTACCAACCCACTCCTCAGAAGTACAAAGTGTACCAAACATTTTGAAAGAGCAGAACAGGGCTGCTAGCTCATTAAATTACCGACTGGCTGAACAACACTGCACTTCAATTTTTCTTTATCTAGCTATCAGCTAGACATGTTACAGCATCACCATGCCTTTTCATTTTCATTTGTCCAGCTTCTATTAGAGACACTAACTGTCATGAAATCCTCTCTTTAGTGTGCCTAAATTCTTCAATTATACCAAACAAGAAGCATTGGCCTCATTGCCCAGCCAGAACACACATATCAAAACCTGGACTATAACTTAAGCAGTTAAGTCCCACTAAGGGGGAAGCCTGAACGTTCCTGTGAATCTTTCCTGCACGCAAACACTGCTGGTATATAGGTTTCCATCACTGAAGTTCCTTAAGTGCCCGGCGTCTGGATACAGCAGCTGGTTACTTTGGCCCAGCAGAGTGCCTTAGTATTTTGATCTCATCCACAACATTCAGATTTAATGTATGAGGAGCATTCAGGTTTAGCAAACAAGAGGGACAAGCATTTTGCTCAGGGACTGCAGCACATAGAAACCAACTCTCCCTTCAAGATGTGCTCAGTGTGTGGCAGAGTCACATAGGCTCTGAGCCTGTTCTTTCAGCCCTGTCAAGCCTTTTTTCTAACCTGGCTACGTATTCTCTGTGCATCTATCTGTGGGCCTGGAATCTAAGATTTTGAATTCCAAAGGGGGCACAAGATCTACAAATTAGTGTCACAGGGTTTTCTAACCTCTTGTTACATCCCAGAAGCACAAAACATTTAATCCTCCTTTCAAATTTTGGTGCAAAGCTACTGGAGAATAACTTTCTTATTTACTTACAGGTAAAGTTAACAAAAATCTCAGAGGTATGTCAACCAAAAGACAACTGAAAAATAAAGAAACCCTGTGATGACTTCAAGCTTCTCTGGAAGATAGGCTATAACTCTCTTCCAGAGCATAACTGTAAACGGTTAAATTAAAGCCCCAATGAGATAGAAGAGGAATTTAAAGAGTTCATAATTATTTGCCCTTATTTACTCTTCAATGATCAACTAATGAAATGGTCATAATTTTTTATACAGGGATGTATCATCCTCTCCTTGCACTGTTCTGTTTTGGTTAGTAATATGAAGCTACCAACAGAGTAGAAACTTGGAGACAATGGGGTGCATAGGACTAAGTTTAAAAGAAAGTTTATGCTTTCAAATGAAGCATAAATCCTAGTATTTAACGTACAAATGCTTCTAAGTTAATGTCATTTCACTCTAGTACTTTCAAAGCTTTCTATTTATTAAAAATATGTAAAACAGATAATCATCACTCAGAACCATGTGACAAGAGCTAACCATCTTAAGCTTTCAAATTCAGAAATGAAGTTATGTTCTTTGCAGAGAAAAGTATGAAAACCTAACTCCATCCACAGCTTCCAAGTGAAAGGAGTCAGGTATTGCTATCAAGACATTTTTAAAAAAGAGACTACCTGCATTGTTTTTGTGAATTCTAAGAAAATACTATAGAATATAGGATGAAAATATTTATTCTTTGTGTTGCAGCAATAAACCATAACCAAGGCACCACAAAGAACCAAAAAATTAGTATAGTTTATGTCTGCAGTCTAAATAAAGACATAATAAAGTGAAAGAGAAAATAAAATGGAAGACAGAAATTATGCATCCAAGGCCAGAAAAAGGGGAACCAAGTAGGTGCAAAACATGCTTGAGGAAAGAAAATAATTATCACTGTGCAGAGACATCTGTGTTTTCTAGCCTGCAAAGCCTGAAAAAATGATGGCTTCAGCAGAGCTCACTAGAAATATCTTAGTACTGCTAACTTATAACAGACTCCAATTGCTGCAGCTGGATAGAAAAAAGTACTGTGAAATTTTGACTAATTCCATTATTTGTGTGATAAAAGGAAAAATAAGAAAACTATTAAGGTTTTAAGTTAGATGAGGAAAAGACAGTGGTTTCCAGTTTGTATGTAATATGCATAAGACTCCTTTCAAGACGATGACAGAGTCCACAGAGTGGGAATTTAAAAGGTTATTTCCAAGTCAAGAAAGGAGACACCTAAGACCTAGAGTTATGAAAATATGTCTGAATGCTCTAAATATACCAAAAGACTGCAATTAAGTAAGGCTCTTCAAGGACATCTCACGCTTGTGCATGGCTGCTGAATCTTTTAAGGAAGGGTTTGGTTTTAAAAGTTTCATAAATTAAATGTTTCATAGAACTTGGGTTTTTTGGTAGATCAGTTTCCTGATATAAGGTAGTTGAAAGAAAAAATTCCAAACACCTATGTGGATATAGCCACTCTGTTTTGTATTCCGTGCTGTGAGGACCTACCTTGCCATTGCAATAATTAACCAACTGCCCACCTATTCCTGCATATAAATCATGACCTTGAATAGAATCATAGAATGGTTTGTGTTGGAAGGGACCTTAAAGATCATCAAGTTCCAATTCCCCTGCCATGGGCAGGGTCACCTCCCACTAGAACACATTGCTCAGAGCTCCATCCAACCTGGACTTGAGCACTTCCAGGAATGGAGATCCAGAACTTCTCTGGGCAACCTGCTCCAGTGCCTCACCACACTCACTGTAAAGAATTTCTTAATATCCAATCCGAGTCTACCATCTTTCAGTTTGATGCCATTCCCCCTTCTCCAGTCAATTGCTTACCTCTAAGAAACCGCCATTTAGTATGGCAGAAAAATGTCTAGGAGGCTGTACGCAATATGGCAAAGCTCTTGCTGAAGCAGAAAATAAAAATCAGTAGTGAACAGGCCATAGACCCTGTTGCCCTGGGACTGTGCATGTTGACACATGGCAACAAAAGGGCAGCTGCAATTGCTCAGTTATACAAAATTGTGTCTCTGTGTGGTATACTGCCTCATTATTGTAGTCAGAACAGAACACAAGTGCCAGGAGATATACTATGTTCTAATCAGAATGGAAAATGGACACTTAGGATAGATTCTGAGGATAGCAAAACAGGTTATTTAATGAGATCGCAGCTTTACCTCTGTTCGTATGAAATAGTTCTGTAAGAACAAAGACTGTCAGGAGGGTAGGTCCCTAGGCAAAATGTGAATATTAGAACATTAGAGAAAAAGGATTACATATTTAATGCCTAAGGATGCGATTAAAATGACAATCCTGTCTTTTCAATAGCTTTATGTAACATCATGGTGATTTTGAGAACTACAAAACTTTGTAGCAGTTAGCATATTCAAGTTTACAAAGCAATTGCTAATGTCATCTTTTCCTCTTCAACTGTCTAAATAAATAAATGCATTACCTTTGTCATACCCAAAATAGCACTTCTTCAACTTGAAAGGCTCATAAAGCAGTTTGGAAAAGTGAAAAAAAAAATCTCTGATTGAAACAACATATGGATTGCTGGCCTCATAAAACAATTACCTAAATTGCAATGCAAATAATTTGCTGAGCTTCATGCCATCAAGTTTATGAAATATGCAGATTGTCATTCTTCTGCTCAATGGACAGTAGTGGGGACATACTGACACACACAGCAACCCTTCTGCCAAAAGGGCTCCCATTCCATGTGCAAAGTGGGGGTGGGTGGAATAGTCCCATTCCTCCTACCATTGTTTTGATTACCAAGTCTCCCTCACAGCTTTCAAGTACAGACACTGGCCTGATTTCATCTGGACAGATTACAGAGCAGAAGAGCTGCAGAAGCAGCAATACTCTGACAGTAAGGTTATAGGGCAAGAGAACGTGAGACTTAGTATCAAGTGGGGAGAGGAAGAAGCATCACACTAATTTTGCCATGTATTCACGTCACACTTCAAAGAATTCTGAGCAAAACCCAGAAGCAGTAAGAATATAAAGAACTTCTATGTTATACAGGATGATAATTTAGTTTGGAAAAAAAGACTTGTTTAAATTATCCAAATCTGGCAAATTAATGCAAGTGTGTACAACTGGAACTAAAAAACCAAGCCAGACTACAACTATTACAATAAACCATCATATGCTGGACTAGAAGTGTGGAAATATGCTTGCATAAACATAACAAAGTATTATCATGCATATATAGACCATAGAAAAGAAGTAACTCCAAAAGTTACTTCCCAGGTTTCTTTTCAAATCTATACTGTAAACCTACAGGTTACTGAAACCATGCAAAACTGAAGTATCTTTATAAGGTAAGTGGAAATACCATTTATCAAAGCTAGTAAACAGAAAGACATAACCTACACAAGAAAAAACACATGAACAGCCATGAAAAAGGCACAATGATTCTGGTACCAAGACTTCTGCTGGCATGAAATACTAACTGTAAAGCATGGTTAACCAATACAGAACAAGTATGGCAATAATAAAGTGCCAGGCATGCAATCTATGTAAAGACATGCACATTCCAGCAGAAGGCACTGACAAACTCTTAACAAGTGAGTAACGCTTAGCTCCTACAATTGCAGTCTTTGAGGAACTGGAAACCAGACTTGAAAAAATGCAGAAGTAGTCTCTGCTGACATATTTACTTCACTCTATTAGCAATGACATTGGATGAAAAATTGGGAACTAAACCAGTATGAAACAATGTTAAAGTTCAGTTCTCATTTCAGCAAGAGAGAACTGGGAAGATTCTGTTCTATGTGCATTAGAAAAAGAGAAAAAGCATTCACTGAGGCTACTTTACACCAATATAGAACACAGTAAAATTTGCTAAATTAATCTTCACTTGGAATCTCTATTTTTCTCTGCTCTTATCTTCAAATTAATTTATTTAGTTCCAGGCTATTCTTCTGGATCTGTAACACCAACAGTGATTAAAGTAACAATCAGAAAAAAAAAATCCTAAAGATGCTGATTTTTTTTTAAAAACTTTGTAGTGCATTCAGAGTGAAAAATATATGTAGAAATCAGGAAGCTACAACACTGACTTAGAAATGAAGATTTCTAAGGCTATTGTCTATTTTCTTTTGGGGTGATAAGGAACTTCCATTAAATCACTGCAATTCTGAAAGTGTCTGCTTTTGAAAAACAAAGAAACAAATATTCTGCTACTCCTTCATGGGTCTCTAGAGTTACTTACAGTTCCAGAATAAGAATGACATCTGTTTTGTTCTCATAGACATCATGAAGCGTAATCACATTAGGATGTCGAATCTCTTTTAGTATGCCAACTTCTCGCTCGATGTCTTCCCGGCTCACTCCACGGCGGCTGGATTTCGTTCTCCTTTTCTTGATGAATTTTGCTGCAAACTGCTGACCGGTGCTTTTCTCCCGGCATTTTTTCACTACGGCAAACTGCCCACTAAAAAAAAATAGATGATGAGTGTTCAGTTCAAGAAAATTCAGAGTTAAGAGAAGCCTGTTTACTGTGGTGGGGGAAATCAGCTTTTAACTCTGCTTGACTAAAGTATATTGCCCCTTTTTATGCCATCTAGAACAATATCTGAAAAAAACCTAGAAGAGACAGGAAAGGTAATTTAATATATGGCTTTTGTATCACACAAATGTACACATTTCACCATGTCTGTAAGTAAAAGGTAACACCTTATCAGTGAGGACCACTGGATTTTTGATTACTGGGGATTCCTGGACAAAAGTAATGGTTTCTGGATTTCTCCTTCCATATGCATGTTGAGCATTTTTTCTTCTGCAGGTGGGAGAATTTGTAGTTTCTTACAATCTATATGATTTGTCAATATTCACTTTATTCTATCCTCAAGTTTGTTTTTTAAAAAGTTTTTAAAACAAAACAGTTTCATGACACTGCTTTAGATTTTTAAAGCACTGACTAAATACAGTAGTATCAAGAATTATTGCGATGCCTTAGGTTTTAACTTTCATATCTTTCAAATCCTGTACTGCCTAGTGTGTAACTCTGAAGTTTCTTGTGGCCTGTTAGCTGCTGTTCTCTCATGCCAGGTAGACATAACAAAGCCTCTCCAGGCCTGCTCTCCAAGGACACTCTGACTGTCCTAGGCCCAATATACATAAACCAAAAGCCTCTAAAGGGTGGGGCAAGCTGAGGGGAAATTACATCATTAAACTGAAGCTTTAATTGGAGAATTAACCCTGATATGCAAATGAAGCAAACCTATAAAAGTGTGAAGAACTCGTGACCTGTCGTCCACACTGGGGTCCATCTTGGCAAAAGCCTCTGGCTCCACAGGGTGTACCTTTGAAGGCCCTTCAAATAAATACCTACATTTATTCCCTTATTCTTGTCTAGTCTGTATTTAGGTAGCCTCTCAAAGCATCAACTGTTACTGTATCATCCTGTTAAATACAAGTTTGAAGATGAGAAGAGTACTGAGGCATTGAGAAACAAAAACCTGTGTTTGTCTTACAAACCAGAAGAAACTCCAGGAAGCTGCTGACTCCAGCACACTATCACTGATGTACAAGCCTGCTATTGCTAGATGTACATGCTGATCTAGATCAGATATCTCCGGGAGTCCAATGTTGAGTTAAAGCAAGAACAGGATTTCTAAAATTGGTTTTTCTTTCAAGTTTCTCTAATCTCTCGCTGAGGATTCTCTAGAAATTCTGTTCCTGCTTTTTTCACCATATGAAGGAATCACAGAATTACAGAATGATACTAATGAGAACAGTTTTCAAAGCTAGCCCACGCTGTTAACTGAAGAAAAGCTGTTCTTTAAACCAGACTTAGAACAGAGCTAGCCCTAGTAGATTTGACTACTCAAACAGCTGTATAACATTCAGATCTACTCATTTCATGCCACCATTACTACTCTGACCCTACACAGTATCCTGAGTGACAAACTTGTCTTGAACTGGGACATGCAGTTGGGCAAGACTAAATGACTGTCACTCATAGAAGGCAGGGCAAAGACAGGACCTCTCCTATGAACTCCTAGAAAGACACTCTAGAGTAGGCACCACCAGCTGGGAAACCTTTGAATACAGCCATGGGTAGTGAGAGAAGTAAGCTTTGAGAGAAGTCTTAAGTCAACAATCTTAAGCTGAGGTTTATATTTATTCCAGTATTATGATCACCATTCAAGTTTCATTCTTCACTGTTTAATGAAATCAGTTCATGAACTTGTGAGAAGATGTTATGTTGTGTGAAAAATAACTTTGCCTTAAATTCCACCTGCTCCCAATTCCGCACAAAGTTTTCAAGGATCAGATTTACCGTATGGGGACCCCCACAATATTATTACAAACTGCAGTGGACAGAGCAGTGCTTCAGATCACACCATATCCTCTATCACACACAGGCTTGAAGACCTGCTTCACTTGCCTGGACTCAGTCTGCTAGTGTAATCAGAGATGCTCTTTAACATGTAAGACAATCATATGTGACTGAAAGGGAAAGACCACTGGAATACCTGTGTCAGCCTAAACTGGCAGCAGAGAGCTAGACAAGATGTCCTAAGGTTCACCAGCCTTCTCTGCCTGATTCAGTCCAATTTTGCAAAAACGTTTCCTGCAACAGTGCCTCTGAGTTTGATCTCCAAGGTATGAGCAATTTTGGACTGCCAGAGTAGAGGTATTTTCACAGCTGAATTGAAAACACAGCCTTTGTGGCTCTTGCTTCCAGGGGGAAAAGCAAGTGATTGTCTCACACTCTCCCCCACAGCATGCACATCTCCACAGAGATACAAAGCTTTATTTAAAAAGCAGTCAGTTTCCCAGAAAATTCACAGCTTCAGAGACACTACAAAGTGGAGCAGTAGACAGATGTACACACCATCACAACTCCAAACTCAAGCTCATGGAATACAAGGAAGTCAAAAGCTGCTGTTGTCTTTTGACCACCTGGCTGGCTTTCAGGCTAGAAGTCTAGATGCCTGATATAGGAAGAAAAATATTTCTGCTTATGATTCATCCATAGGCTTGAATGCTGCATGGCTAACCACTTCCTTACCAATGCTCAGTCTGTAAGTTTAGAAAAAGCTACTGCATTATAGAAAATCTACAAAACAAAACAAAAAAGAAACTACCCTCCCCCCTACCCAACCCCTAACATCCCTGTCCCACCCCCAGGCCCTACAGTACAAATTAAACAAACCCAGAAACAACAAACCCCAAAATATAATATTAAAACCAAAACTACATCTAACATCAGCTCTGGAGTAAAAAAGCAAAAACATAAATCTGAACTACACAGACATACAATATATTCTGATATCTGAGAAGATTTAATTATAAAAGTTGGTGGGGATTAAGAGTTGTCTGTGTTGATGATTTTTCCATGGTATTATTCATATCTGAATTACATTATTCCCCAAAGCCATTTCATGCTTCTGATGCCTTTAAGGCTAAGACTGTTTAATCTTATTTTGGCAATGAATCAACTATGATGTTACAGCATGAGGTTGACCTACTGGAACAAAGGGGGCTGCATAAGACAAGTAGATCTCCTCTCTCTTTCTCTTCTGAGATATACAATTTGTTTTTTCAGTCTTTCACTATTTTCTGTCCACAACAACCCGTTGGAAGGATGCCCTGATCTATCACTATTCAATATAAAAGTGTTAGCAGAAGTCCACTACATTGTTTAAAACCACATAACTTTAAAGACTGGTCTCATCCACAGTTAATAGGATGTGAGGCTCCAAAAATCTGTGACACAGCTTAAGATTGCAAGAAAGTTATCAACTAACAAGTATCTTGAGTAAGTGTCAGTTATACACCAAATAGCCTTCTTATTGTTGCTGTTGTGGTATTTATTCAGCACATAACTGCACAATTAGCTGTTTATTATTAAACACTCTACACGCAGATCACACTTAAGCTGCAATCAAAGGGGCTGTTTCATGCCTGGGATCCCTAAGCCACACCATTTTACAACTCTCTCTAAACTCCTCTTTTAAAAGCAGAGGAAATGTATAAATCAAAGGGTATTTACTGGGCTTCCCCTTGTAGAACTGTAGCAACAAGCTGGTATAAACCAGCTTTGAAGAGGCATAGAACATTCATAGAATATCCAGTAATATCCTCCCACAGATCCCAAATTTTCAGATTCAGCATTCATTCATACAGCATCTTCAAAGCCAGAAAAGCCCTTTAGTTTTTTAAGATCTCTTGCTTTTGTAGGTTAGATTTAAAGTGCATGGAGTCAAAAAATGACTGCCATTTTAGGAGAAAATTACACCAACCACCCTGCGCTCTCTCCCCTAAGTAAATCACAAATTCACATTTAATAAAGTATCTGACATCATTTTTTTCCACGTGGCAGAATCAGGTTCAAAAGTAAGGCAGGATGACAGCTTGATGTAAGAACAAATACTTCTGCTAATAATAGTAATTTGTTTTGTGATCTTGTAATTCTTACTCAACCAGCACTTAATTACTACCCTAAACCTGCTCTTTTTGGGACACTTGGCATACCTCCACATCCAGTGATTTTTCAGACTCACTTCAGAGCAAGTACTTAACCCATTACCTAATCATGACATTTCTGCATCCTTTTTACATCATGAGACACACTGCCCTTTAAAATAAATATATGTATAAGCAAAAGTTATGCAGATATGGGATGGAAGCACCAATAAAACACCTATATGTCAACCTTTATTGGTCCTGGCTTAATGGGATCACAAAACAACTACTCATTAGCATGAATTAAGGAATGTTTTAAATACAGAGACAGCTGGTTTAGAATCAAAGGGAAACCACAAAAAAGTCCTTTCATTTTTTCCACAAGGATGACGACAGTGATTAGGAGTGGCTGACACTCTGTATTCCCTCCCACTCCCAGCAGTCTGCTCCAGCCCTTCCTGGCTAGCTTCTTCTGTGAGGAGTAAAATTCTTGCCCCAAGAAACCATTGAAAGAGTTCTAAGCTGGACACAGAGTTGGTCAACTGTCCCAGTAACTGCCAGGGACCAATTTTCTAGTAGTTATTGCCACAACAGGCCAAGAACGGGGCAATTTTTCATGCCATCTTCTGCATTCCAAAGTTTAATGGGAGTGGGAAATAGGAGTAAGGAAAAGGCATTAAATTGCCATCAGAGGAATAGGATGCTTGAGTATGTTTCTGACATGCAGGCACTTTTTTCCTATTTAAAAATTTGGTGTTCAGTACAGAACTCTGAAAACACAATGTACTGAGATTCAACTACTTCTACTATTTGTTTGACTACTTCCCTTTTTAAAATTATACTAATCCAACAGAAAGAGATTTACATAATACTATTAGATTAGCCTGTGAAAGAAACTGCAACTTAACGAGAGAACTACTTGTTTTCTCCAACAGAACACCTACTAGCATACTGTACACACTTCTGTCTTTCCTCAGAGATCTGCTGCAGGGAAGACCAGTGGAGCAGGGGATGTGCAGCCCCAGCAGCATCCCAGCATCAGTCAGCTCCGTCAGTAACCACAGCTATCCGTTAGCCCTGTCTGTCACCAAAGGCATCTGACTTGCTTCTGCTAATAAGGTTAGCTCTCCCGAGACTTGCTGGTGAGGCAGCAGTATCCAAGTTTTTCCAAAGAAGAGGAAGACTTGTCCACAAACTGTGAAGGGCTATAGCTACATTAAGTCCCTCTCTACCTTCCAAAGAAAGAAAAATAATATTTTCAGCTTAGCTGCAAAGACAGTTTGGACACAAACTTTTTCTCTGCCTTCCTCTCTCTTCTTTATGGTCTTGCAAAATCGGGGTAAGTCTTGGTTGACATGATAATAGAGTACTACATGAAAATGCGACTGGGGAGCAGTTGTCTTTCATTAGTAGCACACTAAAAAGACAACCTGTTGTCTTGGAATACTGTTGTATGGAATAGCAGCTTTAGTGTCAGCTACCAGCATTCTGCATGCAAGAAAAAAAACTTCATTTATCTTGACAGATAAAGAAATTGGGATAGTCTAAAACAAGGCTTCTTTTCAGGCAGTTTCTCTAAGTATGCATGCACTTATCTTCTTTTTCCCACAGAGGGAATGTTGTAGAACATAAAGGCTCTTTTCCCAAATCACATTTTTAATTTTGCAGTAAACTAAACAGTACAGGCAGGTAAGGAATGGCTGCAGGACTGACTGATGAGGTCCTACCATATTTGTTTAGACTCTGAAAGTAGGAAAGTCAGAGTACAGTGCTCACCATATTTGTGCTCCTTCTCTTGCCCCACAGTGTTTAATTCTCTAACACAGAAGCTGAGAGAATGCTAGAAATGCTATTTATCTGCCAGCTCTCCAAGTACTGGAGAGCTCTGAAAAGAAATAACAAAGAATATGAAGATGAGAACATCACAAGACAGCTGAAAGATCCAGGAAAGATACATGGAAACGGAACAGATTATTAGTCTATTTATATCTATATTTTTCAATTTTAACAGCTCTGAAAAAGCAGTTTTCAATATAAGTAACAAGTTTGCACTTCCAGTGCTGACACAGACACACACCTTTCAGTTGGTAGTGGAGCTGTCTGCTTTGTGGTCGTGGTGAGCAAATGCATTTTCACAGTCCACACTGAGTCCAAGTGGCAGCACTCAAAGTACTTGACTACTTGGTAATATGAAGGAACAGCATCTATATACCTGGTAGGAGAAGGAGCTGGAAGCACCTGAAGCCTATTGATCACCATAAACTTGTTTCAGGCTGCACATAAACACTTGTTACAGGAACCGGCATGGTGGCCATAGCGTAACAGAAGTAGTACTTTTGGGAGTCAAATGAAAAATGCAGTATTAAAGCAAAAAAAGAGGAGTTAAACATGATACAGCATTTAAGCTAAAGAGAAAATACTCCTCAAATTATATGTGAGTGACTAAGCAGAAGAATAAACCAGCTGGAATCTGATGGTGGACCACAGAGATCACTGTTAAGAACTGGCTTTTTCAAGTACTACTAGTATAGAAAACTAGACTTGACTGTAAAAACTATAAAAAGTTGAGTGCTGCAACTATACAGGCAGGAAAGTAATTGTGTTGGGCAATTGTGCAGTACATTTCCAACAGATGCGGGGTTAAAACAAAGTTGCAATTTACACCCATCAATATAATGCATGCTGATACACTTTACTTAGAATTATTTTGGAAAAGCAGCAAAGACAAAAAGAACAACAGCATGGAAGGGGAAGCAAAGGGGAAAATCAGATTTATAAAAAACGCAAATGTACTGACACCTGGTATTTCTGAGTTCTGATAATTCCCAATTTCCAAATTCCTTGTTATGCACAGATGAATTTACACACTTATAAACTCCACCTCTTTTAAATGATTTTTCTTTATTTTTGACTTAGAATTAATTTTTTCCCAAAAGTTCCAAAAGTACTGTGATTCCAACCATAGTGACTCAATGTATGTGATGCTAAGTTTGATTATCCTTCACTATGAATACATCAAATATTTCATTTAAAGTTGTTTTACCAAAATACATGAAGTATAAAAAAAATTTCTTCCTTTACATAATATTTTAAGCAAAAAAAAAACCCCAACTTTCAAAATGAACTCTATTATTACTGTATAATTTATTTAGATACTTTTCTTATCTCTACAGATCAATTGGAACTTCTGTTGTACTACCTATTCAAAGACAGTTGGAACAGTGTAACTGTTATCTTTTTAATTAAATTTGTAGAAGCACTTTGATAGTATCCATAACAGATGACAACATGAAGCAGTCAGAATTTGAGTTTTCAAAGCAGTGTAAGAAGCAGTGGGGTAAGTTCAGTTTTTAAGAGTATTTATAGACTGAACTACCTACCACAACTTTGTGTAACTGAAGTCAGATTGCATGATGGACCAGAAAATAAAGAATTATGGTGCTGTGATTTAACCCCAGCTGGAAATCAAGTACCACTTCCCAGCCCCTCCATGGTGTGAAGGGGAGGAGAATCAGGAAAAAAATTTAAAACTCAAGGGTTAAGATAAGAACAGTTTAATAGCTGCAATGACGTGTAAAAAAAAAAAAAATACTAATAATACCAGTCACAATAACAATAGCAATGGAAAGGAGAGGGTGAGAGAGAGAGAGAGGAATAAAACCCAAGAGAGGGAAGCAGTGCACAATACAGCTGCTCAGCACACACTCACCAATGCCCAAATCCGTCCCCCAGCAATGACTGCCCCTCTCTTACGGAAAAACTCCCCCTCGATTATATACTGGGTATGATTCTCATTGTATGGAATATTCCTTTGGCCAGTTTGGGTCAGCTGTCGTGGCTGAGCAGACCCTCCCAGCTTCTTGTGCACCTGCTGGCTAGCAGAGCATGGGAAGCTGAAAAGTCCTTGCCTTAGGGTAGTCACTACTGAGCAGCAACTGAAACCTCAGTGTGTTACCAACATTATCCTCAGGCTAAATCCAAACCACAGCACTGTGCGAGCTACTAAGTTTCTAAGAAGAAAACTAACTCTATTACAGCTGAAAACAGACACGGAGAAGTAGAGCATTTGTCCGATCTATTCTTTTCTCCAGCATTTTAAAGCTTGTGCCTCATATTTTTGTGGTTTGGTTAATTTAAAAACACATCATCATGCCTTTTAGCTATCTATTTATCTCCTGCAGAAATCCTCTTGTGCTGTCAACCTCAGCACATAACACTGATGAAATTGTAGGTTTCTGTTGCTCTGCCGATTTCTGTAATTTCATTATGTTGCTAACAGACTTCTCTAGATGTTTGGTAAGCCTACAGAAAAGTGATTTTCTTCACTGTTTTCTCAGATAGCCAGAAGAGCCAGTAGTCCTAAGGGAGGACATAACAGCATGATAAAAAAATGTATGACAGATCTAAATAAGGTATCTCAGAAAAATACAAATTTTTTACTGTTATTTATTATTAATTCTTAAATGCATTGTATTGTTCCAAGTAGTGTATGGAAAATTTTAGAAGAATAGTTATATTGGAGGTGGGGAGGGAGAGAGAAAGAGATGAAAAGACAGAAGACTATTACTTTGTCTGTGTACAGATATGCATGTGTATGCAGTACTGACTTCTACAAAGTGTTTTAATTCCGTACTGTGAGGATGGTTTATCATAGAATTAAACTGCTTTCTGTGCCACACCTCTAAAAAGGCAAGTGCCTGTCATTGCCAAAGCTCCCTATGGAGACCGTCTATCCATTTATGGATTTGGTCAAGATCACATCTCACTGAACACAGCTCCTCAGTACAGTAATTAGTTAAGCAGGAGCAGATTAATCAGATGGCTCTGGTGACTCAGAGAAGAGGGGATGAAGAAAGACGGCTATGTACCGTGCCTCTATGTTGAGAGTAAGACCAAGCATGCCTGTACAACTTTCCAACCCAAAGGAAAGGGGCTGATCTGCTTGGGATTTTCTTATTCTACTAAGAGAACCACGATAAAGTTTTTCCAACATACTTAATGTCAAACAAGCTAAACTGTTGGAGCGTGAATGCATGCACACACCTGTTTTTGAGCTGAAAAGCAGTTATTAACTAGTACAGTCCATCACGCAGAGATGAGGGAAAGTGGTTCCTGTGTATCAGCAATTTGGCAGTAAACATCAACTGCAGATGACTGAATAATTCTTCACATTCAGAAATAAGAAGCTTAGAAAAAAATGCAGTCTCGCGATGATTAGGCTGAATTTCATGAAGTAGAACCAAGCGTAAGTTTCAGCCACGCTCTGCGTACATATAAATATGCACAGTATCTCTATATACATTACTATGAGGATTTTAAAAACATGATTAAAATATGAATGGATGATGTTTTGTTTTATACACACTATATTGTGAAGTGAACAGATATTTGATATATTTTATCATAAGAAGTAAATGAGTTTCTGTCCTTGAAAAGGGTTTTAATTAGAAACATAGCACCATGAAAAAGAAATTAAAAGCCAAAATGCCTGTAATATTTGCATCCTGCTGGTGTAGTTTGTCTGAAGGCTAATGCAAAGCCCTTGCCAAGTATGGCTGCTATGTAACCAGATAAGAATGCAGTCCTCTCTTTTACCCAAGGAGAGTGCCTTCACATTTTTTTCCTTTTAAAAATGGCTCTGTTTCAATTCACAGCTTGAAACTGAACAGGATTTCAGTGAAATTCGGTGTTCTGACTGCGTTACACCAATTCTCCCCATGTAGCTGCATGTATATCTGCTCAGTGTGATTCCCAAGCGTTGGCATGGGACCTTGGGATGGGGAGAAGAGTGGAAGGAATTATGAAAAGTAAATTCAGAGATGTGTGATTCAATGTGAAAGAAGTTATGAAAACACTTGAGCAAACAGTGATATAAGTTCTGCTTGTGTTCAGAGGAAGGGGTTAAAAGAGAAAGAATGGCAAGGAAGACGGTGGACTTGCTCAAGCTGGGAGATGGTGGACTTGCTCAAGGCCTGGAGAATAACGGTGTGGGAAACCATATGTTTAACCTACTGCTGTTTATCCTCTATCTGTCTGGGGAAGTAGAATTTCTGTGTAGAGATAACATAGGTGTTTACAGAGACCTGTAGGCCCTATCCCAGACATGCTTGAGCTCCCTGTTGGGAGAGAGATCAAAGCAGAGACCATAAAAAGCACAGGGAGATCACAGCATGGTGCTGAACTCCGCATGCGCAGGCCTTGGATAAACGGACACAGCAGCAGCCCTGCCGCCCGCTAGGATTGGACTGAGCCTGACAGTGCCGGTGCCCTCATTCTGTGTGTCTCTGCTGCCCAGCCTCGTTTCAGGATCCTCCAGTCAGCGAGGTAATGGAGTAAATCTATTCTTTGCATTTCAGCTGTGGTGGTTTTGGTTGCCCTGTCACCTGTCTGTGTTGATTCACAGCTCAATACAGAAGCTACTTGTATTTTCCTTATGTAGTCCACCTCCTTGGTATTTAATTGTGGCTGAATTGTGGTTTGCTTCACCACTTTAAAGGAATGTTTAGGTAAGTATTTGAGTCATGATGCATCACACATTAATAGAACCACAGAACAGTTGGGTTAGAAGGGACCTTAAAGATCGAGTTCCAACTGACCTGCAATAGGCAGGGACACCTCCCACTAAACCCAACTGCACAAAGCTCCATGCAAATTGGCATTGAGCACTTCCATGGATAGGGCATTCACAACTTCTCTGGGCAACCAGTTCCAGTGCCTCATCACCCTCACAGGAAAGAATTTCTTCCTAATATCTACTTTTAAGCATTCTTTCTGTCAGTTCAAAGCCATTCCTCTTGTTTTGTCACTACATGCCCTTGTGAAAAATCCCTCTCCAGCCTTCCTCTAGGCCCCCTTCAGGTATTGAAAGGCTGCTGTAAGGTCCCCTCAGAACCTTCTCTTTTTGAAGCTGAACAGCTGCAACTCTCTCTGTCAGTATACAGCCTGGCATTACAGAACGGGAACAAGTAAATGATGTTCAACCACAATATAAGAAAGACATTCAGCTATTAGAGAGTGTCCAAATGTGGGCTATGATGATGGTGAAGGGCCTTGAGGGGGAGCTGAATGATGAGGAGCTGAGGTCACTTGGTCTGTTCAGCCTGGAGAAGATTAAGGACAGACCTTATTGCAGTCTTCAACTTCCTCATGAGGAGAAGAGATGGGGCAGACACTGATCTCTTCTCTGTGGTGACCAGTGACAGAACCCAAGGGAATGGCCTGAAGTTGTATCAGGGGAGGTTTAGGTCGGGTATCAGGAGGGTGGTTGGGCATTGGAACAGGCTCCCCAGGGCAGTGGTCACAGCACCAGCCTGACAGAGTTTCAGAAGCATTTGGACAACCCTCAGGCATATGGTGTGTTTCTTGCAGATGTCTTGTGCAGGCCCGGGAGTATGATTCAATGATCCTGATAGGTCATTTCCAACTCAGCATTTTGCATGATTCTATGAACATTATTAATGTTTAAGACCCTTTCAATTGCCAAAATAAAGGCAAATATATTAAATTACAACAAAGCATTAAAACAGAAACATGTATTGGAAATTTAATATAAACAAATCATAAAAACATCACCTCTGAAGACTTTATTTGCATTGAACTCAAATTTATCTCTAAAGATACTATTGTTCAAAAGAATGAGGAAGAAGAATATGGGAGTTACAGCAAAGAATGGAAAGCTCTGTTTTCCAATATATGCATATTTCAACAAATATTTACTATCTAAACTGAACTGCCACACAAAGCAGTAATTGTGAGACAGTCAAGGCTTATAAAGGCATTTCGTAATTGTTTAAAAATATTAGACAATAAAGTTTACCAGGACTTTAAATAAGAGTTAACATCCATAAACTCAAATTGGCAGGTAATGATTTAATAATGTAACAGAAATTTCACTAAATCCTTTGGAAACCACCTGCTCAGAAGAAAATGCTGTGCAAGAAAGATGCATCTTTAATCCTCTCATCAGTCCTTAAGCTTAACCTTTATTGCTGCCTAAATGTTGTATTCCTATATACTTTATTATTTAGTCTTAAATTCAGGTTAACATTTTTATTGATTTTTCATGAAAAACTTCCAATGACTCAATTTCCCTCCATTCAGATAATTGTAAAATTAATTTAATTTCTGTTTTTCCAAATTGTCTTCAAATTTCTTATCGCATTAAAAATAATCTTTATAATTTTCATATTCAATAAAAGAGGGATCAATAAAACTAAAACCTGACAAGTCCAAGATTCAGAAGAGTTTGGAGCGTAGCACCTCTAGTATTCACTCTCTTGTCCTTTCTCCCCCCGTGGTAGTGACTGGGTTTCCTGGTTACAATCCATAGGATACACTAGACTTGTTCTCTCTGGCTGCTGTGGCAACTGACCCGACACTGTGTAATGTGCTCCATTTCTTTTGCTGTATGGTTTGTAGCCTTTCTTGGTCAAAATTCTGCAATACAAATGAAACACCACTTGTTTGCCTTTCACTTTTTCTTAAAACTAACTTTTGAATAAAAGCTGTATGGTTTCATTGGCTGTTTATCTCTGGTGTTTACCACCTTCGGTCCTCTTCATCCCATTCACGGTGCTCTTTTAATACAACACAAAGCTTTCCTTCGCATGATTTTCACCAGTGTCAGCTCCCTGTATTTATTTTCCTCACTCAGTTGTCTCACTTCCAGATTTTTATAACCTCCACCTTCACCTGCAGCTTCAGCACTTGCAAGTAAGTCCATCTTTTGTACCTCACTAAATCTCGGTCTTCAAGCCATTGTTGTCCGAAGCTTGGAAAAATTACAAATTTCTCCTCATTCCTTCCACTTCTGCTCTCATCTTTACTGCTCCTCCTGTCCTTACACGTTCACCTGACTCCAGCAGGGTGGCCAGGTACTCAGATCTCGAAGCTCAGTTAAATAAATGAATCAGTACCCCCCACAAAGTCTCTTCCAGGAGAGATGCCCTTCTTCAAATCACCCACTTGCTACCTATACTATGTTCTCTGCTTGACACTTGCTTTCCTTCCAATTTACCTAGCTCACCTTCGCAATAAAATGGCAAAGCATGCCAAAAACATAACTGAAAAAAACCCAACCAAACCCAAACCACCCTGACAATTATGCTTCTGTTCTGGATTAAACAGAGTGCTGCATCCCAAACATGATGTTCACACACTTTTAATGCTCAGTAGGGCTTATTCAATATTTGGACAGAAACAGCTCTTCAGAACCTATTAAGTTCTCAGCTATGGATGTATGAAATGGATGGACTCATTGCATGTTCAAGTTAACACACACAGCTTTAAACAAAGCCTTTAATCTACAAAAAAAGGAATAAACAGTAATTTGAGTCATTAATTTGAAGATTCTACATACCTCATTAAAAATACAATTCTGCTGCTTTCAAGGTTATTTACTCCCTTTTATTTAGATAGCTTAATTGCACTTGTTAAAAGTCTTTTAATGAAATAAATTTAAAAGCATATATGCAGAAAGACTAAGTTTAACTTAACAGTTAAGCAGCAGACGGCACATCATGCAGTTACATGCAGTATCAATCTGCAGCATGGACAAAAGGATTAATCTACAAATCTTGCTGTATAACTAGTGTCAATATAGAAACTACCTGCCTCCCCACCCCCCATCCTCCCCATCTCACATGTATAAAAAAAAAAATTCTGTTCCTTAAGCAACAGTATTTCAGTGGGAAATTCTTGGACATTTACCTACCCATTTGCTTTTGGGTCCAAGTCAGTTCATTTTAAGTACTGCCCGATTTAAAGTACAAACCATCTGAAGCTCCTGTATTTGCCAAGATATTTCACTCACTGAAATTCTATTATGTCTGAAGTTTCACATTTCTTTTCTAATTTCAATCCACTAGTCTTCTGAAGAGGTACATATAACTCCTTTAGGTTAGCTTTAGGTTTTTTTACTTCCTCTCTTTATCAACAGTCTCACCACAACTGAACTAAATGGCACAATTATCCAAAAACACACTAAAATAATTTTTCTTTGGTTTACTGCATGCATCTAGATCGAACTCTGAAGACAGAGAAGACTGCAGCACTTGTATGCTGTCCAATCTGAGAGCATAGTACAGATGCAATAGCTGGAGGGGGGAGAAAAGACAGTGACAAGAATTTTATTTTTCTTTTTATATAGCCAACTTCTAGCCAAATCCGTGTAACTCTCTCCAACCCCTTTCCTTAAAGGAAAAATAGAGCTTATGACCTAGCAAGTCAATCGACGTGGCTTTATGTTAAAACAAGCTGAACTGAAGATTGCTGCTTGCTATTACTTTGGTATCGGTTTTGTTTAAAGTGGAAATACACTCTATTAGAACTTTGTGCTACAGCAACAATCACAGCATACTTTTCAAACTAATGGATGAAAATCATTGGTGCCAAAACCAGATCACTTCATTAAAAACACAGTGTTCTCTTCCTTTGGTAGGATTTGGAAGTGATGTTGTACAGCGCTAGAGAGACAGCAAATCTCGAGCATGACTGCTGAATAATTACACGGGCTCAGGTTAAGAACGCATTTTATTTGCGTAAGTGCTCCTTGTGAAACAAGAACGAGGTTTCCAGTTAGACTTCTAGATGGAATTTGAGAAGACAGGAAAACATCAAGTTTTTGGAGGTTTGATTATCTAACTTTATCAGAACTTAAATGAGAAATAAGAACAGATCACTGAAGATTAAAAAGCTTGCATCAAATTAATATGAGAAGTAGATGCATCATCACCTTATTCATCTATTTGAACTTCTTTGTTGCATGAAATAAAATCTCAACACTACCACCATGCTTTGGGATTCCATCCATTTGTGTTCCAGATTCTTAGTAGTCTACACTTTCTCTCAAAATACAACAAATATTCCTTGCATGGTTTTTAACATGTTTTCTGCCTACAAGCACTTACTTTGACTCATCATAAAAAAGCTACCAGTATGCATTTAGTTAAGAAAAGAGTATTGAACGTTTCATTTTTCAGTGTTAGTGCTGCTATGCATTAACCTTTCTTTATATTTACAGGCAGCTGAGCTGATCTTCTTTTGAAGCAGAGAAATGGATTAAGTGATTTCTAGAGATAGTTTATATAAAGTATAAAGCTAGAGCATGAAGACATCCCACTTTGCAACTGGATGCTGTGCACAGAAGCTCTCCCCTTTGTGTAAGCTCTGACGAAACACCACCTCGACTTCTGACTTCAGCAGTCAGTGTTTTGAAGAAGTCAGAAATTCACATGCCTACTTTGATGATCTTTATGAAAGTTAGGAAAACTAGTACATTGAAGGAAAGGCTGGAGACTGTTGTAACCAATGCAGACACTTTTATTAATGCAAGGAGTATGCTCAATGAGTATTAGCAATGATAATTAATACAACTGGAAAGAAAGGGGGGAAAAAAGTTGCAAGTCCATATCAGCATTACTAAAAATAAGTGGTTTTCTAAAATTCAGCTTCTTTGTCAAAATAGAGATATTTTTTCTATGTTTGGTTTTGACTAAGGAGACTTGTCATCCAAACAGTTGTGTACTTAGAATCACTAATATCACTGGTAAGTTTCACTCTCTGTAGTAATTTAGTCAGTCTCCAAGAGATTCTAATACATCAATTCCAGCTCTCAGTGGTTCAGCTCTTCCTACTCAGGTGAAGAGTTAGGCATCAGAATAAAAACACATTCTCATGGACTTCAGCTTAACAGTCACTGCAGGGTGCAGTTGAAAGCCTTTCTTCACGTTTCAAAGGCTGAAAGAAAAGGACTGCACAAACTACAGGAAGCACTTTAGAAATTATGGCCTTAATCAAGATGTACTTCCGTAGAATTCTGCACTGTACAATTGTAAGTGACCTACATAACCTGGCTTTTCCACCCTCCACCCTTGTGCTTCATATTTTACGGCCAAGCAATTCTGCACCAGATAGAAAGCAAGTGCAGTAACCTGGGGACATTTGGGGGAGAGATAGAGTCTGCTAATACAGCTCCGAAACAAAGCAAAGATTTTTGAATTCATAAATTACTTTGTAAATGGAGCTTCAATGAGTGTGTTTTTCCAGAAACCTGGTCTTTTCATTACAGCTTTCAAACAAATGGCGCCCTTGTAGAGAGCAGTATCCAAGTCCATCACTCCTGAGAGTTAGGTATCAGCAAGGAGATGTGAGCTTCTTTCCTATTGCTACCACCAGCAGTGAGTCCCTAGATTCAGTTCCTCATCTTGCTTCTACTCAGGAACCCCCTGCATGCAGACTGAAGATAAGCAAGGCCCTGGAAAAAAAGCAGAACCAGTCACCCAGTGGCATTTCAGCACTTCCAACGAACTTCCTCTGCATATCAGTTCCCTCTCCATCCTTCCAGAGATATTTCACTGCACCCTCTGCTGTCATGACTTCCTCAAAAATTAACTACTAATTCACTTCCTGAAAGCATTAATTTTTTATGTAACATATTTCAGAGGCTTAGAGATGAGTACGCTTGACATGCTGGAAGGGTATAAAGGAGTTTTAGTTGATTTTAGCTCTGCATTGAAGCTGTCTTTGGAAAGCTTTGGTCAGATGTTCCTGTAGTATATGGTATTCCAACTAAAAAAAAGTTGCCCACAGTTGACAGTCTGCTTTATGGAAGATATATTTGTTGTAGTTACTACATAGTTGTGCGCATGCAAATAAGAGACAAACAATCCTGAAATATTTCAT
The DNA here is from genome assembly GCF_009650955.1 of Corvus moneduloides. NCBI lineage: Eukaryota > Metazoa > Chordata > Aves > Passeriformes > Corvidae > Corvus > Corvus moneduloides. The sequence continues at coordinate 38,262,466 of NC_045511.1, forward strand.
TTCCCAAACCACAGCCTACTTCGATCTTTGATTTTCTAGACACAGACTTTTAAGCTTAAGAGTTTCAAAATTAAACAGCACATATTCCCGAAATTTTCTTTTATCTGTTGCCTCCTTAACAAAGGAAACACATAGAAATTACACAAGCTCCACTAGTGCCAACAAAGATGTAATTAATTTTGCTGAATTTTTTGTTACAAACCCAGTTCACAAAGGCATTTTATTTTAGCCTTGAGAACACAAATCCCATTTATGCATTTCCTTCCTTTTTCTGTCATTAAGCAACGTTTATCTGTGTAAGTTTCATCTACTTGAAACACTACCTGCAGCAAGGTTTCCCTTAGCAGGGACTGCTACTGCTTCTTTCACAGAAGCCCAACTCCCTAATAAAAACACTAAGACGACCATGTGCCTCTGGACTGCTTTCTGCACAGACCCCCTGTGCCACTACTGTAAGCAGCCTGCCTTTCCTACTGCCAGCTATCAGCTTTCCAGTCCAATACAAATTGCCTCAGGGAGGCCAGCACAATGTGCTCTCCCCTGGTGACAAGCTTCATTTTGTTCTTTTTCATGTTAAAATGTCCAAAAAAAAAAAAAAAGTCGCTCTGTTGGGAGGTTTCTCTTAGCTCTTTACACAGGGAAATGTCAATGAGGAACTACCAGAAAGAGACCAGTGTGGTAGTACATTTGCCACAAATGACCTTGCAAAATAATTTGATGAAAAACAACAAATTTTAATAGTCATTTTTATTCTAGGGAAAGAGGTCTTTTAAGAAGGATTTATTATACTGGGTAAGAAAACCTGTGCTGCTGAAGACAGAGTGTGGCAAGTAGCATCTCCTTGTTTCACCTCCCATAAGGTTCTCCTGCCCAGCTGGAGAAGGCAGCAGTAGCTACTTGTCAGGAAGTCAGCACTCAAACGTAGCTTCACGAAGCCAGGAGACAGCCCAGTATTTTGCAGGATGGCTCCCTTCCTATTAGCAGTGTCTCAGTAACCTGCCTGAATGCCACTTTGGACTTCTCAGCTATTCAGCATGCAAAACTCAAACCAGAATCCTACTATCCTTCTACAACACCATGTTTCTGAAACTACTTTGGCTGCTCAGTCAATTTCACAAAGTTCCAAGATGCTAGATGCCAGAAATTGTTGCTTCTTCCCCGCAGTGATAAGGAGCTGATGAAGCAGCATCCCTCTGGCGGAGCTGGGGGTCCTGAGGCAGGCCCAGCTACTGGTGGATGGGAGACAATGCGCAGATGAGGTCAGTATCACCTCTGGATCACTCCCTCCTGCTGGGACAACTGCTGAGAGCCCAGCATGCACCACAGAATGCAATGAAGAATTTGGCTGGCAAGAGCCCAGGGTGCAGCAGGCCACTGAGACCACGGCCCTCGATGCCAGGTGGCACACACCTCCCACAACAGGGGATCAGCTTTGTTGTTACGTAGTTTGGGAGTCTGGAGCCAAAAAGACATTCCCCATTTGCCCAAAGAAAGCAAGACTAGGCTCCCAGAATGCCTTGGTTTCTTAAGTGCCCTTGACTGTCTTGTGCTTGGAAGTAAAGTGCCTCACAACATGTCAGGAAGGCAAGTGTGCTGGCGTGCAATTCATGATTCAGGATGGACTGTCTGTCACTGTTATGGCAACCTGTGCAGTACATTTACTCTGACCAGCTGTGAGCAGCCATGTGGCTACTCCTTGGTAGCCACAAAAAAACTAATGGAAGACACTCATGATCTTGGTAGACTGCCCAGAAAACCTGGTGGCACCTAAGTTTGCATCTGCAGAGCAACAATTGCATGTCAAATTCTTCCTTCTCCTCACAGGTCAGGTGTTCCTCTCACAGCAAGAGCTGCTTTGGCCTCACAGCTTTGTTGTGGCTGAACGCCAACCATGTGCCGGAAGGAAAACGAGTTTTCAGAGGCAAAACAAAAAAAGACTGCCAGAAAATACAGACTGCTCTCTTCCTGTTTCCTAGAGTGACAGCAGTGAAATTTTTCTAGCAATTAATGGGTTTGCACAGGTGTTACTCCAAGTGTAACCATAAGACTGTCTAGCTGGCAGAAGTGATACTGTGTTGGTGGTGACAGGCAGAGAGCTGAGCTCAGCTGCTGCAAGTACACTACTGCAGAGTTGGCAGTCAAAAATCAACTTGTAGGCTTGACATGAAAATCAGTCAAATGGAATAGGGAATCCTCCAACACCTTCCTTTCTGAAACTGTACAATCACACAAAGAGTCAGAAAAGCTTCTGAATTAATTTTCACTGTCTTGGCAACACCACCAGTGAGTCTCAGCTGTTTTATAAACAGCCTTTGGGCTTAAATTCACTGCCATTCTCAATGCATTCACTACGTACAACTGCAGATATTTATTGCTCTTTTTGAAAGTTTTGTCAAAGCATGGATATAAAAAACACCAAAAACAAACCAAACCAAACTTCAGCATCAGAGAAAGTTTATCTCAAACTGTGAGGCAAAGAACATTTGAGTAAACAAGCTGAAATCCCAATACGTGTGTGAGTCTAGGCTTCCCCCTGTGAGTGAACAGGGTAAGCACAGGCATTGCTGCAAACAGCCAGACACAACCTTTGTCACAGATGCAAATATAAATTGACTTAACAATGAGTATAAACACCTCCCAACAAAGGTTCCTCAAAAATCCAGGTCCCTTTGGAAGATGTAATGCAGTAGCCGCTGCATGGGGAAAGGTATCAGCCAGCTGTAAGACACCCCTGCACACAACCATTTCAGCATGGGGCTAAAAGAAGACAGTTTATCAGAGATGGGAACATAGTAAGATTAAACTAGATGACAGAAGGGCTTGAAGCGGCACCCACATGAAAGATAACATGCTGAGCAGGCTGCAGATGTGAACCACTAGCATTACCTAAGCACAGACACAGTGTTCTCACAACTGCAAGAACAGGGTCACTGCCCTCTTCTGCAAATGCTACAGGAAACTGACAATCACATGGAAACCAGGCAGTCACCATGACACAGTCACTTTTTCTGGCCTCACATGATTTTGCATGCTATAATGCTGAGACTCTTTTCCCCACCTGCCACATGACTAGCAGAAGGAATAAACTTCAGTCAACACCACCAGAGTAGTACCACCAGAACTTCAAAAAATAGGTTGATTGTAGCTCTTTTGCATTTTAAAGATCTGCTCCAAAGTTAAAGCCTATGTAGGCCATACATTAAACAAATATCTAAAGTAAATCAGGAGAGTGCATAAAATTAGTGTAAAAAGTAGTACTGTTGAGAACAATATGAGGCTTCTCTATGCAATTTATTATCAATTTATAATTTTTACACTCATAGTCCTCCCAAAATAGTATTTTTCCACAATGCAGTTGAATTAATTTTCGTATTAGCATCATAAACATTTGTTGGGCTAGATTGCTAGCACAGTGACAATTCTGCAGCATATGGCATTGTGGAAAGGGCCTCTAACATGTTCCTTCTCTGTCTAGAAGTGAAGCTGGTACAAAAATATCGGTGCATACCCTACTTAACCCCTGCATGCCCAGCTACTTCTTCCTGTTGTCATATCTCTTCTTAAACTGATCTCAAAATAAGGTTTACTTCTAACCATTAAGGCTCAATGATTCACCTTAAAAGATAATTAAGAAAACCCCAAACCCTGTTCACACAAGGCATGGCAGGAAGTGCTACCACATGTCCTAGGATGAAATAGCAATGAGCTAAAGTTCTTCATGCCAATGTTGCTTTGTACTCTTCCTAAAAGTCACAGAATCATAGAATGGCCTCAGTTGGAAGGGACTTTAAAGATCATTTAGCTCCAAGCCCCCTAAAATTGGCAGGAACAACTCCCACTAGACCAGGTTGCTCAGAGCCTCATCCAGCCTGGCCTTGAACACTTCCAGGGATGGGGCGTCCACAACTTCTCTGGGCAACCTATTCCAGCGCCTCACCACCCTCACAGCAAAGAGTTTGTGCCTAGTATCTAATCTAAACCTTCTCTTAGTTTGAAGCCATTCTCCCTTGTCCTGTCACTACACGATTTTGTAAAAAGTCTCACTCCATCTTTCTTGTAGACTCCCTTCAGGTACAGGAAGACTGAAATTAGGTCACCCCAAAGCCTTCTCCAGGCTGAACAATCCTAATTCTTGCTTTTCTTCTCCTCTGGACTCCAAAAGATTGAAGTGCTTCCCATGCTGGGACCCCAGAGATGGATGCATTGCTCCAGGTGGGGTCTCACCAGAGCAGAGCAGAGGGGCAGAATCCCCTCCCTGGCCCTGCTGCCCACACACCCCCAAGTCCTTCTCCCCAGGGCTGCTCTCCATCTGTTCATCCCCCAGCCTGTGTTGGTACCAGAGGTTGCCCTGATCTAGGTGCAACACCTTGCACTTGGTCTTGTTAAATCTCATGAGATTCCCATGGGCCTGGATCTTGAGCTTGTCCATGTGCCTCTGGATGGCCTCCTTCTTCAGGTGTGTCAACAGCACCACTCAGCTTGATGTCACCTGCAATTTGCTGAGGGTGCTCTTGATTCCTTTGTGTCATTAATGAAGATGTTAAATAACAGTTGGTCCCAGTACGGACCCCCAGAGACACCACTTGTCAATGATATCCATTGGGACTCTGACCCGTTGACCACTATCCTCTGGATTAGCACCTCCAACCAGTTTTTTATCCATTTCTCTCCAATTTAGAGAAGGATGTTGTGGGGTCAAAGGCTTTACAGAAGTCCAGATAAATTATATCTGTAGGCTTTCCCTTGTCCACTGATGTAGTCACTCCATCACAGAACACCACTGGGTTGGTCAGGCAGAACCTGCCCTTGGTAAAGTCATGCTGGCTTGAGTCACTTCCCTGTCCTCCATGTACCTTAGCACAGCTTCCAGGAGGATCTGTTCCATGATCTTTCCAGGCACAGAGATGATGCTAACAGGTCAGTAGTTCCTAGGATCCTCCTTTCTACCCCTTTTAAAGATGAGTGCAATGCTTCCCCTTTTCCACTCATCTTGGATTTCCCCTGACTGCCATGACTTTTCAAATATCATGAAGAGTGGCTTTGCAACTACATCAGCCAATTCCCTCAGGACTCTGGAGTGCATCTCATCAGGTCCCATGGATTTATGTATGTTTAGGTTCCTCAGATGGTCCAGAACCAGATCTTTATTTATAGTGGGAGCAACTTTGTTCCCTCAGTCCCTGTCCTGCTATCCACACACTCAAGAGGTGAAGGAAGGAAGGTTGCCATTGAATATTGAGGCAAAAAAATTGTTGAGTACCTCAGCCTTCTCCTCATCCTTTCTCACCAGTTTGCCAGCATTGTTTATCAGGGACAGTACGCCTCAGCCTTTCTCACCCCATCCCTACGCAACTGAACTTCATTGCTGTGCTCTTTCCAGCTCACCTGTCCTTGTTTCTACTGCCTCTGCATTTGATTCATTCCCTTTAGTTTGACCACTAGTTCCCTACTCAGCCATGCTGGTCTCTTGCCTTCCTTGCCCTATTTCTTGCTCCTGGGGATTAGCCAGCTCTTGTGCTCTGTGGAAGACTTCCTTAGAGATCTGCCAGCTCTGTTCCACTCCCTTGTTCATCTGGGCAGTCCCCCAGAAGTGTCCACTGACTATCTCCCTAAAGAGCTGGAAGTCTGCTTTTCTGAAGTTCAGGAGGTTCACTTGGCTCCTTTACTTGACCTGTATCCCTTAGAACTGCAAACTCCACCAGTGCATGGTCACTGCAGCCCAGGCTGCTCAGTTTCTTCCAACCACAGAAAATTAATTACTCTCAGGTTAAGAAACAAAAGTGAAATGAATTATAGCTAGTTCACTACATTTGGGATACCATTATGGAAACATTAAATTTGATTTTTTATATAGGAGAGTTACAGAGATGGATCACCTAAAATCAAATATCAGCTCATGGTTTTAAATTAAGACTGACAGAATATGCAAAACAGGTCAGAAAATTTTCCCTGTAGATGATTTTCTCCCTGAACTATGAAGCTGAGAGGACAGAACTGGAAACACTACACTTTGTTACACTAATTTTACAGCAGTAGCATCAAACCACCTATGTTAAAAAGTACAAAGTCAACTCCACATATTTTCATCAACTTTCATTGTTGACAAGTTATACCCAAATTCCACAGAAAACAAACAAAGGGGCCACCTTGCAATGGCTGTGGAGGCCTTTTCAAGTGAGCAGAATAGTCAAACCCCACAACTGTCCCTGTAACATGAAATCCAATAGAAATACAAAATATAATAAAGATACCCCTTTACTATGTCATCTTCTCATCTCATAGAAGTATTGATGTGCAGCTTGAATGCTTGGGAACTTCAGCAGGAAAGCTTGTACAGACAATAGTGATGTCGTATGCAGGACCGACTTTGGTGTCTCCAAAGGAAAAAAGTGATTAATTCAATTAATTTGCTTCATTATGAGCAGATCCAAAGGCCACTTTATAGCTCAATCTCTGAAATAGTTCTTCAGTCAGATTCAGAGTAACCTCCTCTAACCAAAACCACAATGAAATGCTCATCCCAAACATTGCTTAAAAGCAATGCAGCTACTGCAAATGGCAAAGAAGAGATTGTAAATGGACCTTTAGAGACCTCTCAAAAGCATGTAAAAAATATGAAATGCATATGAATATGAAAAATTTTAAGATATTTACACAAATTCTTTTCTCAACATCTTCCTACCCTATAAAAAAAGTTACTGTCCAATTTTCAGAATAAAAATTCTAAATGTTTACAGAGAAATGAAATTTTCCATCAGTTAGATATGCATAACCAAGATAAATATTAATAATTAGCAATTTAAAAATTAATATAGACATAAAAATTCACTGTAAGATGTCTTCTGATGATAATGATCCCAGCTTCATTATTGTTTTGTGACTGATTTTTAAGTTGAGGTTTTGGGGGAGGGGCTTGGATTTTTTAATTTTTTTTTTTTTATATTCCAATAACTTTTGGTTAAAACAGATATAATAACTTTAAGAAAAAAAGGCAACCACAAAAGTCAACTGACAAGAATTCACCGTGTACCAAGGTGAGCTTGTTACGATAGTAATAGGCTAATAGCACAGCACAGGCAAAGAAGATACTTTCAGACTAAACCTGAAGATGTTTTCAACCTTTCAACATCCTGGAAAATCTCAGCTCCTGTGTGTTTATTGAGTGATTAAGGACAGCATGGTGCATTTTGACACTTGGAGTTAAAGTCAAGAAAAACATCCAACAGGCAGCAGGAAGTGAATATCATGTTGAGTTTGGATAGCTGCCAAAGTGCAGAGGGCAAAAAGCAAATGTAAGCAAAGATAACATCCAACACAGACCAGAAGGCAGTGATGTGTTGCTTCTGATGGTGTACAGAAACAACTGAACCTTAATTCAAGGAGGAAGAAAGAGAAGGAAGAACAATGGGTAGAACACAATTGATTTTAAAAAAGCTACGCATTCAAACAAGCTGTCAAATGCACTGAACAACCTAGTCTGAGCTTTACAAAGATTAACCAGTTTCTTCCCTGTGCAATCTTGAAATACAGGGAAGCTACTGAAAAATTAAGGTGAAGACCAGCACTCCAGGCAGTACCTGAAACTTGCAGCTCTTTGCTTTTGTTAAAGCAAGCACCCTATTCCTCACCACACAGGACAAGCCATTACAAATACCTATAGTATAACTAGAGCAAACCTGCTCTCCTGCCAGCATAAGGCTACATCATGTATCTGAGAAATATGCAGTAACCACCTCCATGCAGGTACCCACAACCTAAACACTCTCATGCACATTTCATAACTACCAACAAGGTGACAGTAACCATATCCATAAACCTTATCCCCTTCCCTACAGGATGGATTCAATTCTCAGTCCAATAAACATCACATTATGTTATCTTGCTTTTTCAAGTGTTCCAGGTCTAACTGAGCTGGAAAACAGTTTCCAAAGAGCCTTCTTTTTCTCTATGGCAGCTACTGGTCATGCTTGAGAATCTATGAAAAACTGCCAGCCATAAACAGTATTAAAGATAACATTACTTAGCAGATAAAGTTGTGCTCAAATGAAACATGTTAAAAGTAATTTAAAAATTCATAGTCCTCCCAAATGAACAGGAGAATTGAGCGAAGGAGCAGAACTTCATTATTAAGTAATTTTGTGCAGCTGACTAAACACTAGACATCTCAAAACATGCCAATAACAGTACAATTTACACGTGGGGTAAAAATGGAAGAAAAACTAAGCACAGAAATACAACTGCCATACATCCTGCATGTCTCTAGAAACAGGCACGCAGTCCTCTTCCCCATCACCTTTATTTTTAAGTAAAAAAGGGAGTCATCACTGTGGATGCTAAAAGGCAGGAGCAGAGGAATTTTCCTGTGAAACTATTCTCTCATAAGAGAGAAGCTAGAGAAATCCAGCTTCTCACAGCTTCTCTGTGAAAGCTTTCGTTCTCATGAGAATTGGATGGACAACAGTTTGAGAGACTGTAAACCATTTCTGCACCTGCAGGTTGTTGTGAGAACAGTAGAATTGTTTTCAGTCTTGTGAGAATAATATTTGGAAATGGGTGTCTTAACTGCTCAACCTATCACCTTGAGAGGTGATGGGTCAATAGGCCAATCATGTAATTTCTCTTTTGCAGACCATGCTGTAAAGGTTATGGGTGATTAAATGAGGTCACTTCGGCCATACCTTACAACCTGGACTGATGTTGTGATTTTCGCTGTCTCTCTGGGGATAACAGCAACACATCTCCCTCACATATATATTCCCACTTGCCTCTACCTCTCATTACTTCTAAAAGGCCTGCTACAAGAGTACTTAACGTTGTATGCTCAAGGGCCATGGGCTGTAAACTTTATAGCATCAATTACAGACCAACAGAATTGTATAAAATGAATAATATTAATTTGAAAAGACATGGCATGCAATACACACATGACACTTACAATGCAGTCATTGGCCCTAACTTTTTTAAAAAGAAGTTACAAAAAAGACAGAAAAACTGTCTAATACTGGAACACATTAAAAAAATATATATATCATTTGCTTACTAGATTTCAACTGAAAGTGACAGTCAGAAGAGCTCTCCCACCTCAGCTTTCTTTTTCCCTGCAAAAAGCAGCCCTGATGACAGCATAAAAGATACTATTAAGTGCTACCAGTCAAAGCTCCTGCTTTGAATTCTGCAGGATTCACACGACGAAATCTCCTACAGAGGCACAATCAATCCTCCAAGGAAAGATAAAAATTAGTATCTCACAATTATTTTATTTAGCAAATGAATCCAATAGCAGCTAGGAAACAATGATGTTCTTCCTTGCACAATGCTTTGCAGATCATCAACTTCAATAATCCTAAAACACTTCCCACTTGACAGTGAAAGTCTTATTTTAGCAAGTGAATTTTCCTGTCACTAGGCTACTCCATAAGATTGAAAAACTCCTGTGCCTCCACTTAATTTGTGGCTTGTTTTAGTACAGATAGACATACACAAGGAACTTGAAAGCAATCTCCATCTGCCTTACAAAGGAGGCAGAGAAAACATTCCTTCACTTGACTCTCTCATTTATGTTACCATTACACACAGCTTAAACCAGAAGTGTGCTAAGAGACTCTTCACAGTGTAGCCCCACAGTCATCAATGCAGTGAACAAGGGCAGGTAACACTGGTTTCAACAGATGAAAGCTTCACTCTACAGCAGCACACAGCTTCAAGTTTTTTAAGACATCGCCCTGATAGGCTAGACAGAAAGTACCACCAGTATTGAAAAGGGACCTGAAGGTTTGAAACAAGGTGCAGCTTAGGAAGGCACTGCTGGCATGAGGCAATCATGCTCCCTCTTCCTCCTACATTTGCTTGCTGCTGTGCTTTGAAACTTTTCAGAACAAGGGGGTTAATAGGTGCTATTGCATCTCTTGCTTTACTTTGACTTCTGGTCTCTTATCAGTTACCCACGTCCAAATCATGAGAGCATTTCAAATTTACATGATGCCTGCACATAAGCCTTATAAAAAACAATGCGCAGAAACACAGGCAGAGATTCAGGAGTTTGTCTTTCTGAAGTGCTATGCAGCAAGAAGGATAGGGTTTTTCAAGAAGAAAAGGTGGCATGGCAATGGTATTTCAGACTATGAAAGAATGAGAAAGGAAAGATCTTGCAGGTGCTAAATCCTCCACAGAGAGCACCAGCACACAGCACTCCTTCCAGTCAAAGCGGTCTTCTTTCAAAGGAGCACATGACTTTAAAGAGGTAATGACTACAGGGTTATCAGACAATATATGGGTTTCTCCATGATCATACTCTGCTAAGCAATTAGGTCAAACTGTGCTCTTGAAAATGAGTTTAGTGCAACTGAAGGTCTAGGAATGAAAGCATGCGGGGGAGATGAAGCAGAAAAGAAGTAGAAGGATTTAACTCTCAAGCACATGCAAAGCCCTTGCCAGAAAGAGGAGTTGCACTGTTGCTAGAACTTTATAGTGTATGAAAGGAACATTCTTGGCACTGAAAAACTGGCATCTTGTGTACAAATAGAAAAAGTGTTCCAAGTTACAAGCTGTACACAGAAACAAAAAGGAACTTCTTCACATCCGTGTGCTCACCAGTACTGTCTTATTCATTCTAAATTACTGTTTTGTCAATGGATTGATGTGGCTTAGTTGTCAGGCAAATAAGTAGATTTTTGTTACTTTTAACTAGAACAAAGAGATATTACATGCTTTTACAGAGTTCTGTAATTCTTTTTAAAAAACAGATTCTTTTGTGTAAGCAGGAATTCTGACGTCAGATTCTTTTTCTTATATTCACATTTGGGTTTTGGAATGCAAATTTGAATGAGTAAAGTACTCTGGGTCTATGTTGACAGCCGATGTTCAGATGAAGAGGCACACTGAAAAAGCTGGAAGCATTACTGAAGGTTTGATAACTCTGTTCTCCTGGAAACCCATGGATTACTGCAGATACAAAACAGACATACTATCAGCTTTACACATGGCTGTAAAAAATTGACAGAATTATTTTTCTGGAAGTAGCGAAAGACTAAATTCTCTTTCCTGCTTTTTCTAGTGCTTTGAACGGTTGAATAGGTGGGTGAGAGGCAAACACTAGACAGGCAGAGACAAAACCTTCCCTGCTTCCTGTATGTATATAAACAATTCAGCTCTGTCTCCAGTTTAATATTATCTATCCAGCAGTCACTTGTACAGTCTGGGTAACACCAAACATGCATACTTGTCACTGTGCCAGTAGACAAGACAAGAAATGCAAGTTATCAACGTTGCTGAAACTTTACACAAAACAGTGAGTAATGGTCAGACACTATTTTTATGCTGTCCAATCCAGTTACTGCCTAGTAGGAACAGCAATTACATTATCGGGGGGAAGGAAGGTGCAAAAAAAAAAGTTGTTGGCTATTCTTTTGTAAGCAAAAGCATAATATCTAAAGGCTGTGCAGTAATACTTTTCACTGCTCAGGAGATAAACATTTTTCCATCATTCCTTGTTGAGAATTCATTTTACCATAGGATTAAATTTCACTTTAAAGTTTATCTAATATAGTTCAATGTGACACACAGGCGCTACACAGAGTTTGAGAAGCTGAGAGTCATTTTTACAGTCTTCTCCATGGTATGTTTAATTTTTTTTTTTAATTTTTCTTTTTAACATGACACTAAGCAATACTGCAAAGCTCAAGAGCTCTTAGCTTTCCAGCATAAAGAGAAAAGCAGTGCTACACCACACTTTCACAACCACACTGTCTCTCCCACTTTCACAAAAGGAAATGTAGTGTTAGATTGAGTGAATCTTGGTATTCTTGGTTCTCTCTCAAGGGACACTTCTGAGTCACTAATCTTGACATGTGCATTGCTAAAAGGCAAAAGTACTGACCCCTTCTAGAGGAATTTGGAGCTGCTCCTTTGCAGTAACAGTGGGAACAATAATAACTCACTGAATGTGGTGACATGACAAATGTGAGATGAACACAATCAGTGTGAGAGTGAACTCAGTCTGAACAGCAGTAGTCTTAATGCATGATTCTGGGTAAAACTTGGGGATGGTAAAAACAACACGAAAGTGAAAACGGAGATGTTCCTGTGCGTCAAATGCCTTAACAAAAGTACTTTAGAGATTATCAAACTACAAAACGTGAAGAGCTGGACAGCACTCAAGAAAATACTTCCAACCAAAGTCTACTCATAGACACAGAAGTTTAAAATACTGATATGAAGTCCATGTCAAAACGTAGTGGTATTTAATGTATAAGCTGGAGGAATGTGTATGGCTGCAAAACTTCCAAGGCAGCTGTATGTCAGCCATTTCCTATTAATGATGCCTGGGCTAGAGCTTGTAGAAACCCATTTGGTCTGAATACATGTACATCTGCTAAAGCCTTTTCAGAAAACATCTTATACTATGAAAAGCTGAGTACTCACACTTGGAAGCAGTTGAAGTAATAACTACATCTATAACATAAAGGAAAACGCCAAAAAAAAAAAAAAAAAAGGGGAGATAAGGCAAAGAAAGCCACAGATTTTCAAGCAACTGCCATTCATGGTATTAAAAAGTACATGTACACATACAGGTACTTTAAGAATCAATGCCTAACCATAGCCATATAAATACAGAACTTACTATACCTTGCAAGCACTTAAGTAGAGTCTTAATGCTTCTACTGTTATTTAGTACTTAATTTTCGCCTTCTTTTGGGCTTTTCATGAAATTTGTAAACCAACTCAGCAATTAACATTAAATCATAAGTTAATCTAGCTAAATGTTTAAAGACACATGTGACGTAACTCTGACTCAGAACTGATTATAAAAGCTCAGTTATCACTAGCTCATAAAATCTTAAACCAGGAGACTGGTGTGAATATTAAAACATAAGAGCAGAACAAACATTTGATTTTGGTGATGTTAAAGACTGTTCTTCCTGCTGTTTCATAACTAGTGTTTTGAGTTACACGCTTCTCTTTTCAGCAACGGGTTCTGAAACATTCCTAAGGGGCTGTTTGTCCTTCAGCTTAGGGAAGAAAAGTCTAGTGATAATGCTTATCAGACCTCACTTGTCTCATCCACTCTTTCATCACAACGAACAGCCTTTCTTCATTTCACCTTTTCAGAAATTCTCTGTTTAGTAGTGTATGACCTATCATCTTAATGAGCAATAACACTGTGCCTATAAGCAGCATTCCTATGCAGATTTTGACTCTGGAAAGTATCTGTGTTGAATGGCCACAAATAAAACCACAGAAATTCCTCACCTTTACAGCTCAGCTGCACCTGCTAAATACATTAAACAGTGCTAGTGTAAGAAAATGGTTTTTTCAGTATACTTGAAAAAAATAATTTAATACAGTCATGGAGTATGGATCAGTCAAACACTTGCTAGAAAAAGGATGAAATCTAATCACTAAGAGCAGGAGTGAGGATGGACTGCAAAGCTCCCAACAGGTTACACATCAGTTTTCCCTAGAAATTATACATATTAAAGGTGTGGAAAGGATTTAAAGTTTGGTTACTTTCTATTTCTTCCAGGTATGAAGAATCACTAAAACCCACAGGTGTGTCACTAACCTTTTAGTATTAGAGCATAAGGAGAAACAACCTCCTTATGCTCCACAGAGGATGTCAGAGTAATTTTTTCTGTAGAAAAGTTCTGGATTTTCTCCTCCAATTATTAACTTGATGCTAGCTAAATATATAAGAAACTCACCGAGCTGTAAACACATCACTTAAGCCAGTGATGAAAATACTGCTTTTCCATGACTTAAAGGCAGATTTTTAAGATGATATAGCATTACAAAAAAAGCAGTTTGTGTCACAAGCACAAATCTCATGCTAAGTGCCTTAGTAACTTCCATATACATTATGGTTTTATGAGCCACTATTTACAGCCAAGTAATTGTCTGCTTCCCCACATCTTCAGCTTTTATTCACAGCTATTCACTCTCAAAGACAAGCATGGGCACCTCAGAATTTAGAGCATCCAAAAAAAAAAAAAAAAAAAAAAAAAATCCAAGTTGTCCCCTCTGTCTGGCTACCCTATGGCTGCTGCCACAGGAAAACATACTCAGACTGTGCTGTCACCAGTCTCATTGTCCAGGGTTAATCACAGTCAGGTTTTGCTTCCCAGTTCAGAGCAGCTCTTCCACGAGGTCTCAGCTGGCCAGACCTGCACGGTGCTGATGCAGAGCACAGAGGGTTCAGGCTTTACAGCGTGCTTTAGTAGGCTGAGCCAGTAACTGTCACAAACAGAGACTTCCCCATCCCACTGGCCATGCATTCCCATGCTGTGCTGGCGGCTGGCACTGATCCTTGTCTGACATGCCCACGATGACCCAGTTTGGGGAGCTCAGTCTGTAATTCCCTCCCGTTTCCAGGCTGTGCTCATGATGGTGCCAGTGCTAGCACAGGAGAATGCCGCTCAGTGGGTGAGGAACAGGACCATCCCATTCTCTGACCCTTGCACTAGGCTGGCTTAGCCTCCCCGGGTAGGCTTGCAGGCAGGCAGGGCAGCACTGACCAGGGACTAACACACCCTTAGGAGGAACAATAATGTAAAAGTTTCTTTCTCGAGGAACAAAAGAGGCAGCAGAAGAAGACCAGCTTTGCAAGATAGAATCTGGAATGGTTTGTTCTTCACCTAATGTTAGACCTGGCAGCAAAACCAGGAAAAGAGATATCCTTCTTTTAGGCAAGAATGTGAAGTAAATAGTATCAGAAGGCCCTTTCAAATAAAAAGCCATGAGAAAAGATGAGACATAAGGAACTGAGCCATTCCCTGATGTGCTTTCCTTTCCCAGGGAATCAATGGCAATTCTATGCAGATGGCCCTGCTCATGGAGATAAGAAAATACTGCCAGACAGATAATATACCAACAAAGTCAGCACTTCCATACCAAAATGTTTGAAGTCTGTATTTGCAAGGAATAAAAACCACAACAAAACACAAACACATGCACACAAACCCAAAGCAAACAAAACAAAATCCCTAATAGAAAAAGGAAGCTGAAGGAGAGAAGTTGAAATATCTATCTCTAGGATTACATCTGCATCAGCTTCCTTAAAGGTAACAGGAGCCAAGTGTCCCAACAAAGCAGTCTGAGTTAGCAAGAAGAGAGGTATTGAAAGATAAAATTTGTTACCATTCAAGATTCTCATATACTGTTTTCTTCTTATACAATAATAAACTCCCAGTCTTGTTGACAGAGTTATTCAATGTTGAGTTCTTGGCCTCAAAGCTGTAGGACCCAAGTAAGACACACACACACATATTATTTTCCCCTGTGGACAAAGAGGTGTTGTGGTTTGACACTGGCCAAACACCAGGCACCCATGAAAGTCACTCACTCACCCTCCTCTGCCACAGCTGGGCAAAGGAGAGAAAAATTAATGAAGCATTCATGAGTTGAGATAAGGACTGGGAGAAAACACTTCAAGGGCAAAACAGGCTCAACATGGAGATACAAAGTGAATTTATTGCTAACAGAATCAGAGGAGAATAATGAGAAGTAAAATAAGCCCTTAAAACACCTTTTTCCCCCAGCCCCTCTCTCCTTCCCACTGACAGCATACGGTACAGGGCAGGGGGGTTTGGTCAGTTTGTCACCCAAGGTTTTTTTCCGCTGTGCAGGGAGAGAAATCCTTCCCCTGCTGCGTCATGGAGTCCCTCCCACAGGAGGGAGTTCTCTGTGAACTTCTCCAGTGTGGCTCCAATCTTACAAGCAACAGTTCTCCCAAAACTGCTGCAGTGTGAACTCCCCCCATGGGCAAACAGTCCTCCCAAAACTGCTGCACCGTGGGTCTCTCTTTCCACGAGGTGCAGTCCTCCAAGGACAGGCTGCTCCAGCCTGGAAGCAGGGACCCCCTCTCTCCACCGTGTCTTCCACTGGATCACAGCCCCCTCCAGGCATCCACCCTCTCCAGCACAGGCACCTCCCCCACAGGCTGTGGATGGATCTCTGCATTCCCTGTGGATCCCCATGGGCTGCAGGGGCCCAGCTGCTTCACCATGGTCTTCACCACGGCCCACAGAAGAATCTCGGCTCCAGCACCTGGAGCACCTCCTCCCCCTCCTTCTCCTCTGACCTTGTTTCCCTCACATGTTCTCACCTCTTCCTCTTGTGCACTTTGTTTTGATTTTCTTCTTAAATGCATTATCACAGAGGTGTTACCAATCTCTCTAATTGGCCCAGCTTTGGCCAGCAGCTTGTCCATCTTCAAAGCCGTCAGAGATTGGCTCTGCTGGACATGGTGGAAGCTTCCAGCAGCTTCTCACAGAAGCCACCTCTGTGGCCCCCTGCTACCAAAAACCAGGCTGTGCAAAACCAACACAAGGGGGAAAAACCCACACCTTGTCACCCACTAAACTTGGCAGAATAATTTAACCTGGCAGAATAACTTAATTGTAAACCACATCAGAATACAACATTATCCCTTAACACAGAAGTTAGCTGCACTCAGTTATACCTACACAGCCAGGCAAAGTAAGCACAGTGCCAAATAACACACACCACAAAGGACACACATGATTTGAAGTTTTATGAATTGGCTTTCTTAGTCTCCTTTAGAAATACAGGATTACGAAATACCATATCAGCAGTGCAGTTCAGTCCTCTTCTCTAAAAACTTCAGCAGAGACAACAGGGGAGAAGAGATGAGTGTCTCCATACCACTTCTCTATAAGCACCAGACAGTTAAAACTCACCAGATTCCAGAAAATGAACAGCCTTTCTCTGTCCCGTAAGACTAACAACTTCAGAACACTACAGGTCCAACAGACTGTGATCTGGGGAAAATGTCCCTCTGCTATCAGTTCCCATGGCATGAAAGCAGGTACTCTAAGTGCATACTTCTACAGGCACACCTAGCCAGTACCTTAAAGCTAGGACAACCACTGACACTTGAGAGAAGACTGAGGAAAAGGTACAAGAGCACAGAAGCCAATTTACATACCAGGCAGAAAGCAGGACTCCAAGTAACTTGTGAAAATTTGGAAGCACACCATTAATTGCTGACAAATAAAGTCATAGTGGAAATAAAATATTTCCAGTACACAGGTTCAGTTACAGGCTCTTAGCATCCTGTTTAGGCAAGAAGTGAACAGACAAATGCTATTGCCCCAAGTAATTTTTATTCTTTCCAAAACCTCACTCCTCTGCATAATTCAAAACAAAAATCTCAAACTACACCTTTCAATCAGTATGTAAAGACAGTTATAATTTACACTGACTATGAAATTTCCAAAGCTTTGGACATTTCCCCACAAGTTCATAACCACCCAGTAAGGTATTTTTCTTTCTGTTAAATACAGGCAGGACCATCTGAGCTTCATAACAAATGGAGACATGCACCTGCAAGCAGACAGTACTGGGGAAGACCTGCTCTAGTAGAGTGGCACACCACTGCACAGGGTCCCTGCTGCTGGTGGTCAAGGCACTCACATTGGCTGGGCAGCCACACAACCATGCTTCCTCCTCAACACTACTGCCTCTGGAAGCAGAAATGGTTTGGCACATCAGCTTGCACAAACAGGAGGGAATAAGGGGAAGGAAATTAAACTTCTAAAATCAAGAGAACAAGGCTGCAGACCACCATGTAGATTACTCAGTGTAGTGTTTTGCAGCAATCCTAAACCCTGTGAGCTATTCTGGGACTGAGTGAAATGCATCTATTACAAGATATTCCCTCCAACATGGACGTGTGCCACAACCAAAAAAAACCCACAAAACTCTGACATGCCAATAATACTGCACTTTTAGTACAATAGGACAACACCTTCAAGGACTGCAATATGCCTGGAAATTTTGAAAGAGAGTGTTAAAACTGATCTAAGATATCAACAATGACTGTATCCTTATCAACTTTCTCCTTTTCCAGAACAGTCCTTTAATGTTACAAGCTAAATCGTGATACAGTTTAGATTCCCTGTTCAGACTGGTCTCATTTCAACAGGTCCCATAAGGTCATTTTCCTTGAGGCAAGCAGCCTTTCAATTCCAGCCTGCAGAATCATCTGTGAATGTAAATGTAGTTTCCAAAGTTTCTTTGTTTCACCCATCATTTTAATTTTTCCAGCATATTAAGAATATCATACCACTCCAAGCATAGTGGTGCAAGCTAAATGTACTGAAGCCTTAAGTCTTCTTTCTTAAGAAGCTTCTTTCCACAGCTTCACCACCTTAGCTTAGCATCTGTTCTTCACTTTAGAAAAAGACAGCAGCAATCTCTTTGAAATGAAGGGACAAGACCCACAAGTAACATGTGAAGGAGGATGTAGCAAGGTTTGCAAGGATATGGAGACATACCTGCCCCTACAACTCATCTCTGTCATTAGTCTGGTCCATAACTGGACCAAAAGCAAGAGGAATGTCACCCAACAACTGACCAAAATGTGCAGGCTCCACTCCTCCTGTATCACCTCCTAGACAAGATCTGAGAGTTTAGCAACATCACCTATATTAGACTGCTTGGCACCGGACTTTGTACCCAGTTCTGCAAAATTTCACACGTTGTGCCAAAATTCACTGCATAAGGTAGACATGCAACAAAATAGTAAAGGCTTGAAGATCTTTAGGCTTTGTCTACACTTTTCTCAGCTTCACCCATCTCAGCCATGAACTCATCACAGTTAAGTATGACCTACTATACTGCGTGGCAAGTCAATGAATGTTGTTCAGGTTTAGTGTATAATCTTCCTTTGTGTCACGTATCTTCCTGCAAGGGGGTCAAAACACAGTTTGAGAAACAAGTTTTATTTGAGACAGAGCTCCTACAAAGCCACTACCATCCAGGAAACAAGCTGCTGAGCCTCTGCTTTAACCAGCATAATTTCTTCATAATATAAAGTTGTATCAACAAGTTGCACAATTTGTTTGTTTTAACCGAGCCATTTAAAAACAGAAAGACACGTGGACATTAAGCCAGGGTCTCACAAGAAACACGCAATCTCCTCCTTGTACAGCTTTGAATACCTCTGACAAACTGCAACAACCGTTCGTGACGATTACTCCAGAACTGTTGCACCACCCACAGTTCTCCTAATTTCCAGCTTAAACATCCTTGTTGTCGGTTTATGTTCAGTGCTTTCAGCTGATCTGAGAGTATTCATCTGCCATAAATTAGATATAAGGTGGGGTATTTTTCCCCTTTGACAGCAGCACTACATTAATAAAAGGAACCCAACCTGAAACAAAACAACCTACACAGAAACACACAGCAGAGGAAAGAGATACTGATCCTTTCAACCACCAACTCTGCAGCCTGAGCTTTGAACAAAGCTCTCATGAAAAGGCAGTGTCAGCCTCCCCTTCCTAGGCTAAAAGGGCCAACTTCTGTTCAGTACACATAATTCCAGCAGAGAAACTGACATACTCAAACACCTGTAAAGGGAGAAAATAGGGAGGAAAAAAAAACAAACACCAAAAAAACCCCATAAGCACAGAAGGAAAGCCCAGAAGGACAGATTGAAGTTTCAGCACGCCCCTAACATGCCTGCTCTGGTACTGATCATGCCTCACTGAGCCTGGCTAGAAGAAAAATCAGACAAGCATTTTTATCTGCTTCCTGATGAGTTTAGATTTACAAAGATTTGTGCATTTAAACTGAAAGCACAGAATAATCAGCAAGCTGTAGTTTTTATTACACTGTATTTTAAAAGACATACAAAACAGTCCTTCTTTTCCCCCAGAGAGAGAAATAAAGTAAGCAGGACCAACTTATACCCAAAAAAGCATCAGCATTTCTTGTGCTTTTCACGAAGCAGACCTCTCAGCACATTTTATACGGCAGTAATTGTCACCAGTGGCACTGTATGGTGACAGCTCTTGCACCCTGCGTCATCAGCAGCTTGCAGATTATTGTGCATTTGTGAAAAAGAAACATTTTGAGGCATGTCTGGAAGGCAAAGTGACTTGAGATGCATCATTTTTGCAACCATGCTTTCCAGTTAAGAAACCTTCCTTTTCAATATCCATGCAGCCACCAAAGCCAGGACTTACAGAAAAGCATGGAACAACCAACTTCTCCTCTGAGGACTGACAAGACTGATAAAACATGTACATGGTTCACAACCAGCACAGAAAGGGTTATTTGATGTAATTTGAATTCTACAACTTTCAATTCTTCAAATAAAAACAAAAGAGCATACAAAGGCGTCAATCAAATAGGTTTCCTGGTAAAATAGGGGCTTTGTTGTGAACATTTTGAGAGTTCCTTCTGAGGTGAGGTCCTTTTCCCTGAAAAACCTATATAGTCCACTCAATTTAATTAATTATCATGTACTACTAAAATCTGAATAAAGTAGTTATAAAAACAGTGAATTACATACTTGCAGTATTTATCACCGTGCCTGTATGAATAACACAGGAAATGGCACCGCAGAGGTCTGCACCTTCTGCTTCTTCAGAGTTTAACCACTTAACTGCTGTATGAGAAGGAAGGTTAACAATGGCTTAAAATGGAGCAATGGAGATGAACTTACAGCAAGAAAACCCAAGGAAACAGAAACTGGAAATTTCAATGTACCACAGTTAAAAATTTTATAGCTTACATGCAACAGTTTTAGCCTTATGACACCATCTTTCACATTGCTCCTTCCCCTCCCCCACACGACTTTCTGATAATTCATAGGAAAAAATGTTACACTATAACATCATTAAAGATGGTTGTCATGGGTTTTAAATGTGACTGTTTTGAAAGGAAGTATCACCTGAAATGAGTTTCACATCCTATAAATCTCACAACAGAGCCTGATAATACTGACACAATTTTAGTACATGAGATAGCCAGCAAGGTTAGCTTAGGTTGTCAAGCCTGAAAAGTGCCATAAAGGTCAAATTCTAGTTGCCATCCAAGTTTATTTGGGTTTTTTTCAGAGGTTTTACTTTTCTCCCAATACAGAGGTGCAATGTAGTTACAGTTACGGTGTTTGGATAGATGACAAGCAGCCTCCACAGCCGTAGAAAGCAGTGCTACCAAAAACTGGTATCTGAATAACGAAAAACACATACATTCATGCACATATATATATATTTATATATTCAGCTTACATACTCCTTGCTTACTATGGAGATAATTTTCCAGGGAAAAATTAAAAAATAATCTTTTTTCACTCAACTCTGAAAGGTAGAGGAACGTTTTACAGAATGTAAATACATACTTGCACAGCTCTCTATTCTCTGTTATCAACATCTTCAGCATGTTATCCTAGGCATTTTTCTCTCACAACTGATTAAGAGATTGGGTACATTAGGTAGCAGGGTTAGCTTGCTGCTTTCTACTCTTAGCACCTCTGCTTAGTGAGCTACCAAGCAGAGACAGAGCAGTCTCTGAAACTGGCAAGACTCAGTGTAGCTTTCCTTCAACAAGTTACAAGTGTTCCCCTAGTGAGTCCAACAGGTCCAAATAAGCTTAACATTCAAAATTGTTAGATACCTCTTCCTACTTTCTGAATCAAGAAGAATCTAAAAATTGTGAACCACAGTGCAATGCAAATACCATTCTTCAATTCCAAAACTTTACCATAGCAGTCTGCATCTCTTTTAGAAAGCACATGAAAGCTTGAAAGAAAATAAAACAACCAAAAAAACCAAATGTGGGTGTTGGTGATGAAGGAAGAAGGAGCTGTCTATACAATCAGGAACTCACAGACAAACACAGTGTGTATTTATAACATAGCTTTAGTTACTTCTCCCTAAAATTTTTTAAGCAACATCACATTTCTAGCAATACTGTATGAATTCCCAAGCAAGGCCAGTCATGGGAGGTAAAAATATACTTTGAAAACTTTCATGTGCTTTGAAGGTCTTTACTTGCTTGCTCACAATAGTAAGGTTTTTAATACTGCTGAACTTGAATTCCTGACTTTTGGGCAGACTGAAGTAAAAGCACTGCAGCAGGGTATTTAAAATGCGCAGTCACACCACCTGCAACTGCAGGCAGAATTAAAATGACAAAATAGCTTTTAGCAAATTTGTTGCTCTTCCATGATAATGTTTACCACCCCTTGAAACTTCATGGTTAGATGATTATTTAACGCATCTGCAAGTAGCCTGCATCTGAACAAGTAACACATGTAATTTCAAATCTCTAAGATGGAAAACAAAAAAAAGTGTATGCAATGCGGCATACATTAATCAAGAGAAATCTTCTTATATGTTCTAAAGATAGCATTAGATCCATAAGTCTCACAAGACTGCTTTGGTACAAAATCTCAAGATAAACCAACCTGAACAGCCATGAACTTGTCAGAGGAAATCACATACAGGCAAGAAAAATAAATAAGGATGATTCTATCCATATTCACAATCCCAAATTTCTTTTTTCTAATTCTCCCTAGGCATAAATGAAAACGAACTAATGACCAGAACAAAACTCAGACATGTCGGTAACAGGACTGTGATTGTTTATTACTTTTTCTGCAAAAGCATGGTAAAATATCAGAAAACTAGAGAACACTTTTTTTTTTGGTCCAGGAACACCATCATCCCCTTCTCCTTATTTCCAACAACCCTAGGTTTTACGCTAAGCAATACTTAAACCTCCTTTACTGCTTTCCATCAAAAATTTAATTTACACAGCCCATTTGCTTTCTTCAACACACTTTTCTTATTCAAATGACTTTTTATTTTAGTGACTGTCAGAAGTATTGTAATGTAACAAAGACTTAAATAATTTACAAGGGAAAACAGTGCAGATTATTAAAATACCTGAGTATTTGCATCTTCACTGAGCTCTCTCAAAAGGCAGGTTGGCCTAGGAACTTTTCATTCAAACACAACTCTGTCAATGAAAACTCACCTGTTAATTAATTCACCTTGTTTGCTTCATGCCTGCAGCTAAGTGAGAGGAAATAAAAGCATTCTTCCAAGAGAAGGAGAAAAATCAGTTGATTTTGCAAAACGGAAACTTTCATCATTGCTTGAAGTATTAATTCACAACTTGTGTGCCCAAATGAATACAGGAAATTTTAAAGTCAAAGGTGTTTTTAATATTCACTGGTTTTTGAGTTTTGAGCCTCAGGGTAACTACATTTATATGTAAACCTAACCGTCAGAAACATGCTAAGGGGTAGTGACGAATGGAAAGTGACAGATTTACAAAAAAGTAGTTTGTGTAACCCTAGAAATTGAAGTTCAAAAACAAGTTTAAAACACCACTGAAATAAACCATACAACAACCCTCTTGAGGTTTGCTTACTCTTACGGTTTTATGCCAACATTTCACACTGGGATAATCCTGGTTTCTTAAAGTGATGCTGAAGTGAAAACTTTGGCCCTTTTAAGTAACTATATTCCATTTTTAAAGCAAAAGCCCTGTCAAACATTTCACAATGTTTTACCATCCACTGGTATTTTCTCACGTATGTAGATAAAATTGATGAGGTTCTTAGATGCCTTTACCCTTTTTCAAGTGAAAACTAGAGTAGATTCTAACATTCTTTAAAATTCATAAAACACGGCAAGTTTAGACTTCATGCCAAGCTTATATAGCCATTGGATGGATCAACCCCTCAGTGTTGTAATACCCTGTTGGTAAGTGATCAAATG
Source organism: Corvus moneduloides (assembly GCF_009650955.1). Classification (NCBI taxonomy): domain Eukaryota; kingdom Metazoa; phylum Chordata; class Aves; order Passeriformes; family Corvidae; genus Corvus; species Corvus moneduloides. The sequence continues at coordinate 38,286,000 of NC_045511.1, forward strand.
AAGATACCATTTTTAAACTGAATGCCATTACCTAACACTCTGCAAATTTGAAACCCTCCATTTGTTCTGGGTTTTTTGGTTGTTGTTTTACTACCTAATGTTTTCAGTGTTTGCACTTCCCATACTGTAAAAATGAAATGCCTGCTCTCCACTGCTGTGTTCTGGAGCTTGTGACTTGCAAAGAACATTTATTTGGAAAAGAACTCTACGTATTTAAACATTTCTTATGTAATTGGCCTAAGGGCAATTGCTCTATTTCATAAATATGTATTAGGGACCAAACATTGCACTGACACTCCCTCTTTAAAAAAAATACAAGAGAAGTTACATAAACCTTAACACTTTCTAAATTTGCATATTGACATTGTCTTCTCTCTGATGAACCTTAAAACCCCACAATATATCTGTGTCTTCATTTTCTTCTATAAAGTCAATCATTTATCAGTACCTGTAAGTACAACAATGGTTTTATTTTTAATAGTCCAGAAACCTAAACCTGATTTTGGAACACTATGTATTCTTGTCACAAAGAATGAAAATCAAATAAAACAATACTACATGCCAAAAAAAAAAAAAAAAAAAAAAAGTTCAGACCACAAAATCCAAACTTATGCTTTAGCATGATGACACTTCTTCCTATCAAGTTATCCAGCAAATTAGTATTACTTCACATTCTGGATGTATGAAAATGCCAACCCAGAACACTATGTGGACACAGAAGTACATATTTACTGCCAAAGTCACATCAACAAACTTGTATATAAATGGGATGAAGTTTATTGGAAATACAGTGCAATTAACTTTCTTATAATGTGGGGGGCTTCTTGGTTGGTTGGTTAGTTGTGGGTTGGGTGCTTTGGTTATTTTTTGATTTTAAGAAATCATGAAATATTTCTAAGTTCCTGCCTATTCAAGCACCTCGTTCACAACATTTGCTATGACTGGACCCTTCACTGGAAAGGTATGCACAGGTAGATATGGGAGCATCTGCTCCATATATACTGAATGCCCTGTGTTAATTGAACACTGATCCTATGCTTTGAAATCACCAAGATGAACACTTGAAAAGGATTCTGCCATGTTGGTTTGCTAGAATGCCATTGACTTCTAGAAAGGGCAAAGAAGAGGAAAAGGACTCTCGTGTAACACAATCCAGTGTTTAAACAGTTTTAAAACACGGAAAGCACTGAAAAAACAAGGCACGATTAATAGTGTGAGCTCGGAGGAGCTCACAACTACACAGCGTTCAAGAATCAAGGTTCAAGCAGGCAGCTCTGCATCTGCAGCACTCTGCTCACATCCCTTAATCCGACTTCCATCTCCAACAGCGATGCTCAGACAGTGATCTTCACCACAATAGTATCGATAAAATACTACTCTCACTTCTCTAATCCCGTTCTTAAAGAAAAATCCAACACGCACTACAAACGTAGTCCTTCACACTATGAACAATGCAAACTTCTCTCCTTTCAGCCCAGCCCGTTTCCAGCTCCCCGCCCGGCGAACAGCAGCGAGCCTCGCAGTGCCACAGCTGCGCCGCCGGCAGCAGCTTCGCCCCTACGCGCCGCACAGCACCCGGGAGGGCGTCGAGCTGAGCAGGCACCACTTAGGAACTGTCCCTGTCCAAAAATCTCATCAAACCCGTATTAAAAAGGCAAAGACACGCTAACTTCAAATCCAACGCCCTTTTCCATCTTCGGGCATCTCAGACAAAGTGGAATGGCAACGCGGGTGCGAGCCTGTCCTCACCCCTTGCCCCGCCGAGCTCAGCAGCCACGGCTCCATCCGCCCGCACCCACCTGCCGAGGTCCTCGCCCGTCTCGTAGTGCTCCTCCAGGTTCTCCTGCCGGAACACCGTCATGGTCGCCGCCCGCCGCCGGCTTCAGCCCCTGCTCGGCGCCCTCATCACCAGCGCCCCGGAGCCGCCCCGCGCTCGGCTGCGCGCCCTGCGGAGGAGCGCGGAGGTGAACGCCCCTGCCCGCGGTCCCTCCCGGCGCCGGGGGCGCTCCCCGCCCTCCTCACCCGCGAAGGAAGCGGCACCCGCGGGCCGAAGGGCACCTCCCCTGCCCCTGCCCGAGCGCCGGGAGAAGAAAGCGGCTCCCGGCGCCCCCGCCCCTTCCCCGGCAGCGGCAGCCCCCAGCTGCCCTGGCGGCCACCGGAGCCCAGCCGCCCGCCCGCTGCATTCCTCAGTGGCTCCGTTGCCCTGTCAACCGGGACGTGCCTCCAGGCCTGCGGCAGGAGCCCCCCTGGACATCCCCGCAACCCGACGCCGGGCGAGGCGGGGGATCCCCTCCGCGCCGCCGGGCCGGGGCTAGCGGCACCGGTTCTCCCCTCGCGCGGCGCCACCCGCTTACCCGCTCACCCTCCCGCCGCTCCTGCGGCTGCCGCGGCTCCCGCCGCTCCGCGCCCTGGGAAGCGGCGACAGCGCCGCGGCCGCTCCCGGCCGGCGCGCAGGCACTCGCGGTGTCGCCGCGCGGCCAATGAGCAGCGGCCCGCCCGCCGCGCCGCCCTCCGCCCCTCGCCGCGGCCTCCCGCCCCTGCCCCGCCGCCGCCGCCGCCGCCGCCGCCGCTCGCCCCGGCCAGGTGCGCTCGCCCCACCCCTCCCCGCTCGGCACGGCCCGGCACGGCTCGGCACGGCGAGCCCGCGGTGGCGGGACCCGCCCAGCGCGGCTCTGCGGGCGGCTCCCGGCAAGGCCATTGTGTGCGCGCCCGGCGGCCGCGCCCTCCCGCAGCCCGCGCCTCCGCCCGCCCCGCGCCCCGGGCAGGGTGAACTGGGGCCGGGCTAGTTGAGAGGCTGGCGGCTGCTGCCACCCGCTGCTGGCACCCTGCTCTACCAAAAAAGCGGTCCCCACCCCGGCGCTCGCCCCGTGCGGAGCCCCGGGCCGCGCCAGCAGCTCCGATCTCAGAAGGGCAGCTGTAGCCTGGCACACGCACCCACCCCGGGCACACCGAGTGTTCCCGGCCCGCACGGAGAAGGGAGCCTCTGCCGCTGGCAGCGCTCTCAGGCACCTCAGAAAGCAAATGCTTACGTGCTGTTTGGAGGTATTATCTTATTTTTAAAATACAAGATACAGTCTACTCTCTCTACAGAGTGTTGCACCTTATATTTGGTGTTTCCTGTCCTCTTAAGTGCTGCTGCTGCTTCTCCGGCTCAGCTTCCCCAGCGCTTTATGTTTTCTGTAGTGTATTGGTCCCATGCCAAGTTGAGTACTGATTATATTCTGGAGGCAAGTGTTTTTCCTAGTAGTTCTATTTTCCTCCCATCCATTTTATTCAGCCTTGAAAGGGTGCATGATATCAGGTAACTGAGCAACTTTTAAGTTCCATCTGAAGTTTTAGGTGTTCAGAGGGAGAATTGCTCATCAAAGGTAAAAGGAAGTTCAATGCACTCATAGGATTTCACACCTACTTGATTTAGCACTTGAAAGAGCCTAGCATTCAGGTACAGGTCAACAAGTACAGTACAGAATCTCTGATATTTTCTGAGTGAGTTACAGCATGACCTTGGGCAGGTGTCAAAAATGGTTTTTCACCTCCACTGAGGTCATCTGTAAATTGAAGGGACGGTATTTGGATGGCTTGCTGGATGTGAAGTTACATGAGGCAACCTGCTAATAGGCCAGCATGGTGGCATCTCAGCCTGAGTTTAGACTAAGAGCCATGCACCCCTCTTTCATATATAGCCAAAGATGCAGGAGTATGGATGCTCTGCCTTTTCTTCAGCCCATCTTCTACATGTTTAACAGGTTTTCAAAGTCATGACTCACGCAGCTTAGGCTGTCAACACAGCTCCAGGCTTTTAACAAACACTGGGTACAGGTTCAAAAGTTCCTTTTGGTTTTGGAGATTGTTCCTTTGCTGAAAATGAGGATGACCAGTGTAGCCAGCCCATGAAAATTCCGGCACTCCAGCCCTACTCAATCTTCAGAGGTTTTTCACTTCTTTATTTTGATATATTTTATGGGGGCCCTGAGCTCATACAAGAGTAATGGTTTTTGTACCTTTTATGTACTTTATATTGCAAGCAGTGCTCAAACATGCAATTCAGTGTTACCTTTTATGTCCCAGCCCTGCTTCATTTGAAGCAAATGAAATTTTGCTATTGATTCAAATAAAGCAGATGCACATTGGAATAAATACATAATGACTGAGATAATTACCAAGACACAAAGGAACAACAGAAAAAGGAATTGCTTGAACATTTCTCTTTTCCCTTTCATTAAAAAACTGTATTAGAAGGTGGAAATCTTGCAACGCTCACCTGCCCATCTAGGTCTGGGATGCCTGAATTCTGTTGTCCAGGCCCCTCAGTGACCTGAGAGTTGTGTTTGAATACTCTTGTGGCAGCAGCAGCAGCACAGCTCACCATGTTGTACGCATGAGGCGGAGTCGTGCTACTTGAGTGAAGACAGCCACAATGGCACATCCATGCTGTGGTATAAACAGGCACAAAAGAAGAGGTTTGCCAACAGAAGCACTCTTCCTGTTTCTTCAGAGAAGTAGTCATCTGGTTTTGTCTGATGCAGTCCACTTTTTAAGGGCTTGCCCATTCCTGGTGGCACTCATCTTGCAGTCTGGTAACAGTTAGTCTAGTTGAAAACCCAGTCCCATTTCTGTGCCCTCAAAATGGTCATTGACTTTCATGAGAATTGTATTGGATTGTACATACAGTAAATGGAATAAATAATTTTAAACTGCTCTCAAATATAATTCACCAATTGTGATTGTGGTTTATGCTTACAGGTTTAATAGCACATTGGATGAAATCCAGCCCTAATAAACTTGGTAGCAGAATCTTCATGATTTCATGGTTCCATGATTTCAAGCCAGTGTGGTTTTTTCACTTATTGTAATATAACAGAAATACTAAAGTGAGATTAACTCCTTACTTACATCATTGTAAATCAGGAGTGACAGTGATTATTTCAGTGTCAAAGAGGCTCAGGAGCAAGATTAGTAGCAACAAATGTGTTTTCAAAGGAGTGATTTGTGCCTACCAGGTTACTACGTAAAGTGTCTCATGTCCATTTTGTTGCGCTGAAAAGCAAGTGTTCTGTTTCGCAGTAAATATTACAAAGAATCAAATTTGCAGAGTGTGTGTATCCCCAAGCAGTGTTAAGTGAGAAGAAAGCTACATTGTTTCTGCAAGTCAAGTGATTTATTGCACTCTTCAGCCACTTGGCTCCTGAGCCTACACAGCCTTTTCTACACTAAGTTAACAGACAAGGAGGCATATTAAGGGTATTGTTTCAGAATAAATCTTTTTTAAATCACTGTCAGATTATTTTCTGACATCCGGGTAATACGTCTCTCCTAATAACGTAAGACCCTAATTATGGCAAAGAACATAAATTACTTAGGCTGGCTATTATTTCTTCCATGTATAGTTTTCTTTTTAAGAGATCAGCATTTGTTTCCAACATGACTATAGAAGCAATTTCCTGGGTTATGTGTGATATCCTCTCTGCTGATTCATAGTTTTTTCATCCCTGTTTTAGTTTCTCACAAAGCAGTCTAGTTACTGCCCTCGAAAATTGCCCTTCCTTATCCATCATAGACATCAGGGATGATATCATAATTGGAAGGTGGCAGTTGGTGTCACAGAGCCACTCAGTTTTAGTAAATTCAAAGCATTTTTCCTAGAAATTTTGCTCCAGATGTGCCAGTGACTTTTGTGATTAGGTCTTGCATCTCTCAGAAAGTGGACTGAAAACACTGACTCACAAAGGCCTGAAATTGTCCTGCTGACAATTAGGACCTCTAGCCTCACAAGGCAGTACTTTTAGTGCAATAACTAGACTCAGCTAAGTGGTGCAGAGTAAGTTTTTCTAGGTGGAAAAAGAAATCCTTAGCATTTCAATCAGTAAACAAAACACTACATTGTTTAAAATTGCAAAAATTCATTTAATTGATGTATTTTGGAAGACACATAGAAGCAAAGTTCATAGAAAATTATCATCGTCACTGGTCTGAAAGCATCTCAGAATGCCTTCAGAGTGCCTCTTTTATTGTCTAGGTATTTATGTTGGTTCCTCAGAAAAAAAAAAAAAAAGATAAAGAACTTTTTCATCTCCCAAGAGACTTACAGCTAACCTAGGATCTGTCAACTTGTGTTTATTCATCAGGGACCCATACCACGTACATACTCCAACACATGCTCTTCTCCACTGAAAACTCAAGCTGTTGATGGAAACAGGAAGGCTCACATTTGCGGTGGATGTATCTTTTTCCCTGAAGCTGAACTATGACCATGAAAGCCTTTGACAAATGACCCAAGAATAATCACTAACCAAAATCAGGACTAAATAGCAATTATATTCCTTTGAGTTACAATAATTCTCACGTGTAGGTTCGGTCTCTATGTTATTGTATGTTTATTTAAGAGAAAATAATCTGCAAGTGATTGATTTTAAATTTTTTGGCAGAACTGTTTCTTTCTGAAAAGAATGTTTACTCCAAGTCAAAACATTTTGACAAAGATTGTGTTAATGTATAATTTCAGTAAGGTAGATGTGTATTTTCTTACCTTTAGTTAAAATACAACTTTTAATAGTACATCTTTTTGTTGCATATAGGATTACATATTCTGGAACACAAAAATATATATGTACTAAAGTAGCATGACTAAATCCTTTGTTTTTTTGAGTTTTTAATTCTGAGCTCAAAGAGTGTGATTTACTACAAAAACGACACCAATCAAATATGTAACTGCATGTTTCATAAATTTTCTTCAATCAGGCCAAAAAATATTCTAAACTTACATTTGAAAGAAGTCAAGAAAGCACTTGCTGGAAATCCTTTTTAATTCCCATGCTACTTCAAGAAATTTACAGGGACATTGAGGGACTTATTTGTACAGTATATTGCACTATAAACCTTGAACTTGATTGGCATCTCAGTATTGTGATATGCTTGTTTAATAATAAATTTTATAACACTTGCTGTGATAAAACAATGAGCTTTGCAACAACTTTTACGCAATATGCACTGGATTTCCTGCCACTCAGCTTTGAAATATAAAAGTTCATCAGACCGATCAGTAATATATGATACAACAAAAACATATTTACTCGGATCAGTAAGTTTCATGGGGTAATGGATGACAGGATGAGGCAGCATTTCCTGTCCTATCTTTCTGTCTATTTATTCTCTTTTCCTTTTGTAAGAGAGGCTCTACAATTCCAGTCAGTACAGAAACAAAGAAATCAAAGTACACATATACGTAAAAAAAAAAGTAAATAAGGGAACTTAAATTTATATAATGACTTTCATTCAATGCCCCCCAAATAACTTGCAAACATTGGGTCCTTTAATTATCCTTTCCTACACTTCTGTAACAACTAGGGGTAAAGTAATTACGCTTGTAGATGTGGAACAGGTACTCCATGTACTCACCATAGATGAGAACCAGCTTTAGAGAAAGCCAGGTGAAGGGCAGAAGAGATTGGTGGGATAGTGCCTGTGGCAGCTTATTTTCGTGCTATAATCCACCAAACTTCCCACACCACTTTCCTGCTGATGCCAGGTGTTAGAAGGTAAATGTGCTTGCTGACACGTGGCCTTAGCTCGTTGCCTGCCAAAGCCACCTGTGGTTCAAATTCCTTTGGCACAGTACTGTAATGTGGTGGTCATAACCTTATCCTTAGAAATAAATGCTGAGTAGTGTTTAATGTAATCATTTCACAGATAAGGCATTGGAACTGCAGGCTGGATATAGGGCTTAATCCCCAAACCATGGATGTATATTTAGCTGCTGAAAATATTTTTTCTTTTTTAGCTAAACATGACTAAACTATACATGAAGAATGTCTGTACGATCTGTGTGAATTGCACGGTATCAGACTTGAAGTAGGTGATAATGACTGAAAAAAGATGTTATCCTAACACTTAGCTCCTTGTTCCAGTTAGACTCTAAGACTGTCTCTGTCAGATACTGTGAGACAAGACACCTACATGATAGTGTTTCCTTTGAGGATGCACTGTGAAAATCTGGATTTAAAGTCATTAATGCTTTTAACTGCTGCCCGAGATTTTTCCTGTCTCAGCAGGTCTGGCATAACAGATATACCACCATGGAGTCCACATTAAATACCTTGTTACTACAGGAAACATTATTATGTCTTCTGTTTTGAAAGCACATTTACCAAGGGAATCTCAAAATCTCTACACTCATCCAAAACTCAGTCTTCACACTGGTGCTTGCATGTGCCTGTCAGAATTTTTGTTAGAGAAAAGATCCTAACACAAGACTTGAATTGTGCTAAACCAGAACAGATATAGCAGGTGATATTTAAAGGTAGAAGTGTGGGAGACTTCTTTTGTGGGATTAGTACATGATCCAGGTTCCTCAAAATACTGGGGAATCAGGGGCAGCAGTTTGAAGATCATGAACTGGGATGAATGCATCAGCTACCTGGCAACCTGACAAGCTATACGTGGAGTGTTAAAGGAGTAGCACTCTCCAGCTATTTGTGAAATGCCTATGTGTGCAATCATTGGCATATGAAAAAAAAGCTGTCTGCTTGACTGCTTTGCAGCATTTGCACTGTGTATTTGGGCATTTCTGAAAACAAAACAACCCTAAGCATGAATCTACAACAAACAGGAGTTGTATAGAATTGTCATCTGGATGTTAGGGAGATAAAGTAATCATGTTTGGCATGTTTCATGCTCATACATTCCATCTGCCTATCTTGCTTACGTGTACAGCAGACAACAAAACAATTGTGCTTAATTTCTGAAGAGAGAAATTGGAAGTTTGTGCTCAGTTTCCGCTGTGTGTGATTCCTTTGCCCAGGTACTGCCCACAACACACTCTGATTGTGCCAAGTGCTTTTGTCTGTGTGTGTATGCCATGCAGAGAGCTAGGCAGAAGCACAACTAAACTTCTGCAAATTGGCAGACTCATCAAACCAAAGGATATGGAAAAAAACTGCAAGAGGCTTCCGTTATGTAAACGACACATAACCTTGGAGAGCTGATGAAGAGATGCTGTATGTTGTTCAAATACTCTAATCAAGTCAGTTGAAGTTTCCTGTGGTATAGGAAAAAGTCTGTCCTGATGAAATTCTGGTTTCTGAGGTTGATTTTGAAGTTTACCTGGTATAAGTGGTACTGGCTGTGATGCTCAGCCATTGCCTGCAGAATTTTGTTTCCCCAGACCCTCCCCCTCCACTTTATTTCCCCTCGTTGCATTGTTAGTTCAAAGTAACACAACGTAAGTATGTCCTACCTTGCTATGGATGGTTACAAAAGCCTACTGAGGATGAGGGAGTCTGGCAGTTTACCTCATAGCACCTCTTTGCTGGTGGTAAGATGGGAGTAAAAATGGTGGAGGAAGGACTCTGAGACAAAACAATAATTTCCAAATTAAGACAGTCTGTATGTGTGATGTTGAGGGCCAGTAATGAGCACTTCACATGTTGTGTAGTTCAGAATGTGTTAAAAGGAGGGTCAAAACCATTTTGCTCAGCTGAATTAATCCTTTCCAGCATGACTTCAATTAATTTAGTATTTTATCCCTTAAATTGATAAATAAAGCTGAACAAGTGACTTAATGAGTTCCAGTACTAGGATGGATGGGTTCAATATATTGTTCTATATTTTAGTGATTATTTTCTTTCTGTACAATTTTCAAAGGAAAAGCAGCAGCCATATACCTACGTATTCAACAGTGCCAGTAGGATTTTATATCCTGAGTCCAGGATTTTCCTTCTCCATGTACCCTAGAGGCTTGTCCACTACAAACAGAACAGGTCTGACAAGTGGGGGTACTGCTGTATTGCAAAAACCAATATATTTTTTATTATTTATTAGTGATTGTCACAGTCCCCCATTAACATGGAAACTTCTTGCAGGAATCTGAAGCTCAGATTCACCAAAGCAGGTCTGGAGGTCTAGATGCTAGACATAACAAGAACTCTTAATCTGGTGGAGTAAAACACCGCTTACACAGGTACAGGTTGGAGAGTTTCTTATTATTCTGCTGGGAGAGCGCCTGAGTGTGCAGCATCCTGTAGAATGAAGGGTGAAAGTCAAACTTACATGCTTAAATAAAGGGACTGCTTTTCAAATCCACAATCTCACCCCAACTTCAAGACATAGGGAGTAGATTGGGTCCACCATTAAAATACAGAATGTCATTCTAGTATTCTCAGAAGAAAAGTAGCGTCATGATTAATTCCTAATCACATTACAAAAATTATACACTATTCATATGGTCAAATAGATACCATTGTATCCACAAAGAATTACTAAATGGGAAGTAAGCATTCAAAACATCTTATTCTTGAATTAACAGAGACATGCATTAACAATGATGTGTCCTGTACCTGAAACCATATTTAGCAACTAATTTAACTGACAGGCAAGGAGAAATAGTTCTGTCATGCAGACATGACCTTCAGCTATCAGGCCGTTGCAAAGGCCTAATGCATAATACTGTGCAAAGCACTTTCAAAGCACCTTTTTCTTTTTCTTTTTTTCTTTTTCTTTTTCTTTTTCTTTTTCTTTTTCTTTTTCTTTTTCTTTTTCTATTTCTTTTTCTTTTTCTTTTTCTTTCTCTTTTTCTTTCCCTTTTTCTTTCTTTCTCTTTTTCTTTCTCTTTTTCTTTCTTTCTCTTTTTCTTTCTCTTTCTCTTTTTTTTTTAACATTACATACCAGTATTTAAAAAACAAAGGTATTGTACAGTCTGTGAATGAGAGAAAAATCTAGTGAGGGTACATGAAAGAACAACAAAGACATATGAAGAAATTCAGATTAAATACTAGAAATTACTATTTAAAACATGATGAATATTGCTCAAGGGGAGAGACCGCATTGAATCCAAGTGAGGGACGTGGGTGGGTTGGTGACTCAGCTGTACAACCAGGACCTCTGACTCTGGAGCAAAAGGAGTGGTAATGGAAAAGGATTGGGACCAGAGGAGGAGGAAGGAGGAAGCTTGTGCCTCTTCAATGGCCTTAGTAAATCTGCAGCTGCATTGCCTTTTGCGAGTAGTGAGAACATGAAGAAACACCAGAGAACAGTAACCTCTATTTCAAATGAAGTGAAAATTATTCTGTAATATTAAATGTCAGAAAGTCATGCAGGGCTAGGTCTTCATCTGCTGTTAATTAGTATGATAAATTGGTTTGGTCCTCTAAAGTAATGGAACCAGGAAAATTTAAACAAGGTCAGTATGTAACATGAATCAACTGTTTAACTTAACCACTTACTTTGACTTGGGGGGATTTAGTGCTAAAGAAAAGGCGTGTGTGAATCCAGTCTTGGAGAAATATCCATACAGTTAAATGCAGGGCTAGATACTGAGCGTGAGAGTGGAAATTGTACATTGTCTCAGAATAAGTACACGGAAGCCAGGATGCTTTTTTTTTTCTTTCCCAGTACAAGCCTGTTAAAATTAGATTACATTGTGTTCCAGTGTTCAGACTTTGGAGTGTGTTCTGCAAGCTCCTCTTGGCCTGTTGGTCTGCTATGGAGGTGTTAATTTTGAAGTTGCTGTGGTGCAAGGGAAAGGTGACACACTGAGTTAATGCAACAGCACTTTACCTAAGAAAATCGGGGCTCTACTTCACATTTGACATTGTTTTGGCAGTGCCAGGCTAGCGTAGGTGCTTGTTCCCATCCCTCCCAAGAGACACAGTACAGTGCTGTAGAGCTGACACTGGCAGTTAGTGCATGTGCAGAAGAGATACGAGACTGCGGATGGACGGCTGCTCACAGGCGTTGTCAAAGGGGACTGGACTGGAAACATTTCAGGCAGCACATCCTGTGCTTCCTCAGCATACTGAGAATTCACTTGGCTTCTCTACACCTGCCAAAACAATAACTAGTACATCCTCCACCCCAAAACATGCAGATGAATAAAGGCTGGGGGTGGGGAGGTTTTGCTGATTATTGACTGTAATGAAGGAGAGTGGGTGGTGATAACACATAGCAGAAACCTACAAGAAAGGCAGTATGATATAATTTCACCCTGGGAATCTATTGCTATGGCAACAAAGAACAGATTTTTTTTTCTTTTTTCTTTTTTCTTTTTTTTAAATAGGATTCAATACAAAAGTATCACAAAAGCAGACATCACATTTCTGACAACCCTTTTCCCCTCTTTGCTTGTATTTTGTTCATTTGTATTGTTACAGGAATATTTGTAAGTATGAAAAATGAATGTTTGTGGCCACTAACATTTCTCTTAAAAGAAATAAAGTATGGTTGTGTTAGCTTTATTGACTTGGTGTGAAGTGACAGCAAAATTCCTGTTTATGTTCTCGATGTTCAGGCTATAGACCACTTAGAGTATACATTCCTTTTACAGCAATTGAAGCGTTCCTCCAGATATAACAAGATGTAACTGAGGTCAGGATTTGGCTGGCACCATTTTCTATTCTATACAGATAAAAAATTAATGAAAATAATTACTTTTGGTTAAAGCTACTGAAGTAGGTTTTGACAGCCATTACAAGACACCCTGGCAGCAGCATTTCACTTCAGGAACTGCAGCACCTTGAGATGGTGAATAGGAGCTTGGGGAGACAGTTTTCTACATTTTCTGTGTGAGAAAGGTCAAAGCTTTGCAGTAACATTAAATAAAGGAACAGTGCTAATCACCCCTCTGAAAGAAGAAGTAAAGCCTTTTGTCAGAAGGCCAGATTAATACTGCATGGCTTTGTGCCAGCAGTGTCTCAGTGTCTGCCAAAGCCCTGGGTTCACCACTCTGCCTGCTGGAGACAAGCTGATGATACAGGGACGAGTGGCTAGTTCTGGGTTTCTTTCTCTCTTCAAGGTTTAAATGAGCATTGTGATCTCCTAGCTAGATGAGCTAAGGATTAGCCTGTACTGGAGATCTGCTCCACTGTTTTCCCTTTGAGACGTCTTCATTTCATGAATTTAGGCCTCATCTCACTCTATTTTCCTAATGCCTGCACTACGGAAATCACATTTGCTGTTTCTTTGCTCAGATACTATGCTAATTTCAATTGCACCCTCATTTTGACGCTATTTTTGCTCTACATCAGGTGTAATTTTTTTTCATTAGATTGATCACGTATTTTGAAATACCAGCAAGCTTTTTGTAGAATATTAAAACAATCTTTTACCACACATTTTTTCTGACACAGATCTTCCAAAAGAGGTAGCTGCTGCTGTGAGATACTCTGAGCTCCATGAACAAAAACCTCTGCAAGCTACAATAATACTGATAGTTAAAAGACAAATTTAGTGAAGAAAAGAAGCACACCTACAGCAAGAGACACTGATTCAAACAAAGCAATTTCTCTCTGTATGACTAGTTTGTACAAAACACAAACAAATCAAATCCAAAATTAAAACAAGAACAGAGAAGAGCAAATAAGAATCAGGGACTCAATTTGACAGAATACAAAGCTAAACACAGAGATAGGACCCTAAGGGGTTTTCCCCTCCAATGTGCCAATAGGATGAGACAAAGATGCTGTTCTGTTAAAAACTTGGTTTAGAAGCACCTATGAGGCTGGAAGGTGTGGAAATACCGAGGTACCACATTTTCACTATATTTAGCATACATCTATAGCAGATTAGATTGGTAGGCACTGCTCACCTTTGGACCATTTCAGAAAGCTGTTGGGGACCTGAGTTGCATAAAGGGATCTGTGGTTGTTGAATACAGAAACCTGTGGTTGGCATTGACCTTACTCAGACAGCTCTGGAGCATCCACTTCCTCATCTTTGTTGGCAAACAAGGCCGCAAACAAACCTTAGCATGTGTTAGGTGTCCTGAGATGAAAATACAGAGCAAAGAGGGAAGTCCTTTTAGGGCAAATTGCGATCTGTCAACCTTTGTCCAGAAAAAACATCTTCAAGGACCAGTGCTGCTGAGAAATTTTCTGAGACCAATTTTTACTCTCTCCTCAAGTGTCTCGCCTAAAAATTATGAATTTGCAATCAAAGGATTCTGTCCAGCAGACAAAGATTCTGCCACATAATTACTGCTCACAGAAACTGGAACATTCTTATCTGGATGGAAAGGCACTGAATTATACGTCCATGACACTGAAGAAGGAAAAATTGGTCTCAGAGTTCTTACTGCATAAAGAACAGGGACAACCTCATGTGCTTTTTTGGCCTGGTATCTGCTTTTAATATTTATTTGCTCTTCTTGTTCTCACAACACCACTACCAGTTTTCCTGCTGGCAAGCCCTCTGGCAGGAACCCCAGACCCTCTGATGTGAGCGAGCCTTGGCACTGCTGCTACTGTCAAGTGGAGTATCAGCTTCCTCTATCCCTTTGTGTTGCTAATGGAGCTTAAAATGAGCATGGCTTTCCTATGTGTTTGTACAGAACTTCACGCTGTTTTTTTCAGAGTTGTACTTGTCTTTTTTTTTTTAAGTACTAACCACAAGCACCTAAATTCACCTGTGCTATTATTATGCCCTAAGCAATAATATATGGCAGGCATAAATCCACTCTTTGTGTGCCTCTAACGCTGATAATCATTAGAGACCTCTGTGAATACTGTGGAGTAGTTTTATGTTGCTGTTAGTTAAGCCTAACTTATAATTTTTTTTGAAACAAATTGTGTTTAGTATGAACTGATTTTTGTTGAATATCAAAAGCTCAGAATTTATGCAGCAGAGACCTCCCACCTTGTATGTAACAGAACAGTAGCAATTTTACCTCCTATTAAACAATACCGATATACTCTGCCTTGTATCTGTGTAGGCTGCAGTAAGTGCAGGTTTTTTCCATGGAAAAGTCTTATTGAATAAGGAAGAAACCAGTACGATTCCACAGAAATTTAGTGCCGCTAATAGCTGTGAATGGAGAATTACATTACCCTGTTATAGTGTTCTCTGGATTGTTCTAAGCATTCCATCAAAAGCTTGTCATTCCCTATTAAACACCATAGGAATTGCCCCTAAATGCTGGTTTTTGAGCTATTGGGATTGGGAGTAGATGCTAAGGATTAGCAAGCACCATCATTTTATTGGACTACTAAAAGCTATTATTTAGTCTGCCTTACAAAGGTGTAATTCTTCTAGGACCACAAGACAATCCAAAACTTAAATCCCATTATAGTGGTGCGCTTACCCAACAGCACCACTATAACAGGGGAAAAAAGGTGGAATGAGTGGGGTGTCATCACAGCTTTAACATGGTAGAAAGAAGATAAATAGGATGCTCGTTCTTGTCTTTAACTCCAAAACAATGGTATAACCCACATTATATAGTGCAGCTACTCTATTTCAGCATTGAGTATTGTTTAGCGTTCAGTAAATGAACATGTTGTTAGATTGGTAGGTTTTAATAAATACTGCGGCATGAACGCTGGAATTTTGTCTGCAGGAAACCCTAGAGTACATTCAGGGATTGCACCCCCTTGAATGACACTGAGCCTACATGATTCTGGTATCATAGCAACATCCATGAGTGATGATCTTTGTTTCTGAGACTTGTTTATATAAAAACCACTGTCAATGTGAGTCCTGCCCTTCTACTCCTCACTGCGGTGAAAAGAAGGACTGCAAAGTGGTCCTACCAGCTTCAGTGTGAGTCACGGGGAGTCCGCTGTGGTGGGAACCACTTTGCGCTCGGTGCCTGTACAGACATTAGCGCACACTGAGCTTTAATAATGAAAAGGCTTGGTTTTGCAATGGCACAGAAAATAAAGATATAACACTTGTAACAATGCTTTCCAAATGTGCTTTCCTAAGAATAAGAAGGAATTTAAGGAGTTATTGTGCCTGCACGGTGTAAAGCCATATGGCTAGCCTTCTTCTTTGTGCTCACCAGGTCAGGAGTGTGAGTACTGCTCAGGAGAACATAAGTCAAGAGAAGGAAAATTCCTGTAGCACTTGACAGTAAGCGATTTGCTTTGCTTATGAGCTTCTCAGGTTGGAGAAGGGAACCTCAGGCCTACACACCCCTCACCAATCTCTACTTCCTCCCTCACAAGTGCAGTAGGATTAGGGAACAGAGATTTTGCTTTAAATCGGGCCTACCAAGCAAGCAAAGGGGTGAAATTGATGCAGTGATGCTTTTTCTACCCTCTGCTTTGGCAGGTAAACACATAGAAGGTGGTGTTGAAATTTGCTCTTACATAGCAACACAGGAAGACAATGCTGTCTATGTAGGAGAATAATGGCAGCATGACTCCTTGGTCTTAAAACTTTTGGTCAAGATACCATTTCCATTTGGCCCTGAAACTTCTGTGCAAGAGAAAATGCTTTCATTAACGGTTTTCCTATGAAATGATAATCTACCACAGTGCCAACTATGCACAGAGAGACCAAGCAGGACAAGACAGGGTAACCAAAAATTTCTGTTTATTTCATTTTCTCTTCTGTCATTGGTATTAGTTCATACCTTTGTTCAAAGTGTAAAATAACCAGTTGTCATGGTTTACGAATAGAACTCCTCAATTCAGCATCTCCCACCGAGATTCTCCCAAAACGAGACGCTATTCATTTGCTCCCCACACTTCCCCTTTCCCCTCTCCCTCTGGGGTACAGAATTGAGAACTGGAGGCACAAAAATGTGAAAATCACAGGTTGAGATAGGAACAATATACTGGAAACAGCAATGGGATAAGAAAATGAACAGTTACAGCAACAATATTAATAGCAAAAGTGTACAAAGAAAGGCTGATATAAATGGAAAGTGCTCACCAAGCCCAGGAAAATGAAAAACAATGACCCTTGCCACAACCATGGCCATGCTTGCTCTCCTGATCAGAAAGGGCCACCGTTTCTCTCAGAGGAGCAAGAGTGCCTTTCCTTCTGCCCCGGCAATGATGTAAGATGGTATCTAATAGCATGACATCTTGGTCACACCTGCTGTCACTGCTCTGGACGGGAGCCAGAACACCAGTTCTTAAAGCCACTGCATTTAGATGGTATTGGCCTGAGAAAGAAGAACACATACTAAAATCTTCAGGTTATCTGTAGGGCAACAAAAACATACTGACTTTGTGAAATAAAACAGAGAGAATATTACATTAAATACCTTATATACTTTCATAAGATGGAAGAGACTTTTAAAATTTAAATTACTGATTCTGGCATATGGCAACACAGATATTACAGCAAAGACAAAGCTAGTGCTAACTTAAAAGCTCATAACTTTGCAGACAAAGAGTGCTGTAGACACAAAAAAGTCTCAGGGTTCTTCATCCTCCAGATGAAAATTGCTTTTACTGGGAACCAGAACATTTTTGATCCTAATTCAAAATATGGCCTTTGACAATAAACTAATTTTGATACTACAGACAGTAGAGCTAAACTACAGGGGAACAGAAATTAACAGTAAAGATGAAGATCAGACATAAAATATCATTCCAGGGGAAAAAAATATTTCAGATCATAACTACAGAACCTGGGAAGAAATGTAACTTCTTGTAAGTGCTACAAGAAAGAATGTCCATGCATTCTTGTGCCGAGATAGGTGGTGGCTCCGCATGTGCACACATTAACCTCAATTCCAGAATTTCAGGAGTTGGGCTATGGGTAGTTAAAAATTAGTCCTGTCATTCTACAGTACTCACACTTTCATTTGTGTAGTTAACAGAGAGGTAAAAGATGTGAGTGATGCTGTGCTTGTGCCTGAACCAACTATTTTTCTTCCATGGAAATGCTAACATACTTTACTGCTGAGCACTCTGGTATGGTCAAAGCTCTAGACTTTTTAGCAGTTCTTTCTCCTTCACCCTGATGTGAAACTGGTAAAAGAAAATTTTTTTCATGTGATTTTACCTACATGGAGTGGAGGTGTCTATTATATCTGCTGCATCAGTTATATTTATTAAATATTGTAGAGAGCTGTGGCAGGTAAGCTGCAGTTCCTTACAGTCTGAACTATCAGTATTGTTTCTCAACAAGGTAGGGGCATTGTGAGGAAATGGTAGAGACGATAGGAGTCTTCCAGGGAGGAACAGGGTGCCCTTGCTGACTCTCCTGGGACTTCTCTCTGGAATTATTGGTGGACTGTCTAGAGGAGCCTAACACTGTGTAACCCTCCTTTATTTTGAAATTTATTCTCTTATTTCTATAGTACATTTGTTCTTATCTCCATCTCACCCAGTTTATTTCCATTGTATCTATTCATCTGGCTTGGTTTCCTGCCCTTTACTTTGGTTGCTATTTTTGGTTGTTAGAGTCTCTTTCTGCCTTGAACACTTCCCAGCCCCTGGGCCCTGTCTCAGGCAGCTGAGACTCAGTGCACTGCCTGATCCCACAGATCAGGTCCAAAGCTGCAGCCTAGTACAGCCCTGTGCTTCCTTCCTCTAGCCTTAGACCATCAGTTATGAACTGTTCTTGGTCTATCAAATCTGGGACCAAGGAACTTTGAGTCTTGGCCTGCGATCCTCTCCCTCTTTTCAGTGATTCTAGGAATTAGAAAGAACACTGACAAGCACCTGTCTGCATTTTCTGTGAAAATCCTAGTAAAAAGGATGTTGAGACCTTTCCTATTTTACTTCTACTTTCCAGTCATTATTTCTAGAAGACAATGATGAATTCCTGGCCTCTGATTTCCTCTGTTAACAGGACTCATTAATGTGACCCTGCAGTGCTTGGCAGTATCAGACACCTGACCTTGTTTCTTCCTGACATTTATCAGTTACTCTGAGGTTGTAATCTGTTTACACGTCGTGAAAATCTATTTGCCTTGTATGAAGCTGCTGTCCTTGATCACAAAATGAGGGAACACTGTAGAACCTGTCTCTTTATGACTCTAACAGGAAACCCAGGAGCTGACAGATAAATGGAAATGAGACAAACAGGTGCTTGTAATGGTGATGGGACCATGGAAAAAAGTGTTGCCTCTTGAATAAAGTAGATAGTACCCAGGAAGTTGGTAACAAAAACATATCCATCAAATGAAGCAGATTTCCACAGTGGTTATATATGTTTTGACAGCAAAAGAGTTTTTGGGGAATCTCTTGCCTCAGATATAGTTGTAAAGGACACAAAGAGCAACCTCAGTTAAGCATTTGAAGATTAGTAAAAACATTGGAGCATCAGGTTTTCATGTAATTGTTCATATACCAATGAAGTTGGCACCTCCAACAGAAGAGAAAAGATCAATGGCTAACACCATGATCTCTACATAAGAGATTACTTCTGGTGTTTCTCCTGTATGTTCCCAGTTTGCAGGCCATAAGAGAGAGAAGGCCTTCCCATATAGTTCCTGGATAAAAGAACAAGATAACAGAAGTCATACCTATAGTTGCCGGGATTTACCTCTCGACTACTTTAGCCATTGAGATCCTCAACAAAGACTCCTCCACTGGTTTTAAAAGGCCCCAGTGGACCTTGTATAAGGAAAGAGGGACAGTAATGTCCATTTCCAGTTCTTTCCTATTCTTGATTGTTGTGAGTGGCTGTTAGTGGATATAGTGTAGCTAATGCCTGCAATAACAGAAATACTCTTATTTCAAAACTTATGAAAAGAGCTAAAAAGCCTTGCCGCATCAAAACAGCTGTCTTACTTTCATTCGTTAGGTAGGGAGAAGGAGTGGAAAGGATAGAGCTGGAAAAGTCTTTCTTGTCCAGAACGAGACTATGTTTGTTGCCTGTTTCCAGACCTGGGAGTTCATGAGTCCTGTCTGTTAGAGAAAATTTGCTGATAACAGACCCCTGACACCTGTTCGCAGGTGTGTGAATCAACACACACGGGTGACAGGGCAACCAAAACCACCACAGCTGAAATGCAAAGAATAGATTTACTCCATTACCTCGCTGACTGGAGGATCCTGAAACGAGGCTGGGCAGCAGAGACACACAGAATGAGGGCACCGGCACTGTCAGGCTCAGTCCAATCCTAGCGGGCGGCAGGGCTGCTGCTGTGTCCGTTTATCCAGGGCCTGCGCATGCGGAGTTCAGCACCATGCTGTGATCTCCCTGTGCTTTTTATGGTCTCTGCTTTGATCTCTCTCCCAACAAGGAGCTCAAGCATGTCTGGGATAGGGCCTACAGGTCTCTGTAAACACCTATGTTATCTCTACACAGAAATTCTACTTCTTCAAACTATCTATCATCCAGATAGAGGATAAACAGCAGTAGGTTAAACATATGGTTTCCCACAGTTATTCTCATGGCATTCCCAGCTGTAGGTCACTTGAATGAATCCACCATTCTCATCACCATTCTTCCCCTTTTAACCCTTTCCTCCCAAGAACAGAGCTTTATTAAGACAGCACCTCTCCTTGTAGTTAGGCTTGAATCTTTTCATCATTTGATTCTGGGTACTTAGAAGTTATGGGGAACCACCACCACAGGTAGCTCAGTTATACAGTTTAGATCCTTTAGTCCAACACAGAACTCCTGCTTCCTTCTCTCTTCAGTTAGACTACACTTTCTACACTACATTTTCTTCTACTTTCTGTGCAGTTCAGACTGTAAGATTGAGCTCACTTCCACATGAGGTAGGTTATGTTAGGTTCTGTAATTCTGTCCCAGCAGGAGAGAACATTTCTCACTGAGGAAGCTGCTAAAGTTGCCTTTGATTAGTAGCTTTGCTTTTTAGTGGTGAGTCTGCCTGTTCTTTCCTCCTGTGAAAGCTAATCTTAGTTGTTGTTTTGGGATAACAACTGCGAAGTTATTCACCAGCAGTGGACTCAGTGCCTTTCTATTTACAGCAAAATTTCTACACTCCATCATCTTGTGATAGATCTGAACTTAAGAGAATCACAAGGGATGTCACCATACCCTTCTGCACTGAAAAGAGCTCAAGAAAAAACTATGTGATACAGGAAGCAGAAAAGTGGTAAAGGGCAATAGAACACTTGTCCATGGAGATGTTTTGGAACGTACATTTGTTTCTTAGGAGGTGAAAAGGAAGCCGAAGCCATAAGAAACAATGGGCCACTCATTAGCCTCTCACTGCCCAAACTCAAGAAGTCCTCTGTCCTAGATTAGCAGAACACCTCCTAATAAACAGCAAAACATCATCCTGCTGGAGAAGGTGAATCCACCTAAGAAAGGTAAGGTCTTGAAAGAAATGCTGTCATGGTCAATAATTAAATTGCATAACTGTGTAAAAACAGATAACTCTGTATGCCAAAAATGTTCTGCTTCCTCCTGGGGAAATTATCAGTGATCAAAAAGTGCCTCCACCTCTGTTACAGGGAAGTGTAAGACCTATTTAAATGTGTGTAGTGGAAAAGACTGAGAACCAGAAAACAATCAGCTGTCCAGGCTGTAGTGATAGTGCAATCTATCAACCTAATTTACAGGTTTGTTAACCCTCTGTGTGCCCCAGAATCACAGAATGGGCAAGTTTGGAGTGGACCACAATGGACCATCTGGTCCAACCTCCCTGCTCAAGCAGGCTCATTCCAGAGCACATGGCACAGGATTGTATTCAGACAGTTCTTGAATATCTCCAGTGGGGGAAATTCCACAACCTCTCTGGACAATCTGCTCCAGTGCTTGGTCACCTGCACAGTAAAGAAATCCTTCCTCATGTCCAGTTGGAACTTCCTGTGCATCAGTTTGTGCCTGTTGCCTCTTGTCCTATTGCTTGGCACCGCCAAGGAGAGCCTGGATCCATCCTCTTGACACCCCCCCTTCAGATACTGATAGGAATTAGTAAGGTCCCCTCTCAGTCATCTCTTCTCGAGGCTGAACAGGCTCAGCTCCCTCAGCCTTCCCTCTGAATAGAGATGTTCCAGTCTCACAATTATCTTTGTGTTCTTCCACTGGATTCTCTCCAGGAGCTGCTTGTCTCTTCATATAGTAGAATCATGAATGGTTTGGGTTGAAAGGGACCTTAAAGATCATCTATTTTCAACCCCTGACATGGGCAGGGACACCTCCCACTAGACCAGGTTGCTCAAAGCTGCGTCCAACCTGGCCTTGAACACTTCCAGGGGTTTGAGTACTGCTAGATGCTACTGTGTTTCAAAGTGTTATTTATGTTTTTCCAGGTTAAATGCAGCAAAGTGGCAATGCAGTTTGAAGACCTAAGAGCAGAGAAAGGAGAGATCTCCAATTAATGTGTTTATTAACTGGCATCCAGGCTAACAAAGGTTTACCAGTGCTGGCTTGGGGCACTTGACCCCCATCCCGTCATGGGACTAGCATGAGTCGGTTTGACTTCCAAGAAACTATACCCCAGATACAGCTTGCTGAGATTGTGCAATATAAGGAGGATGGTTGCTTCTCCAGAAACTCTCATCCTGCTCGCATTTCTTGCTTTTGAGGCAATCCTAGCATTACAGTATCAGAGTCATTTATGTGGTCCAGGACAACAGCTTGTTAAAGAAAATATTTATCATATTCTGTCTTCACCATTACCTATTGACACGAGATGGAATCCTGCAGTTGTTCTGCATTTTTTATAAAAAGAGAGACAATTGCTAGCAGTGGGAAAGGCACAACCTGGCCTTGAAACTTGCTCAGGCTGTCTTATTAAGAGATTTTGCTTTCTGAATCAAAGGATCTATTTTACTCTCCTTCACCATTGTATACCATCCTTGTGGAGATTACTTGCAAGGAAACTTAATGCTATAAAAGAATGAAACACATTTTCTGCCTTAATGGGTAAGAAATAAGGAGAAGAGCCATGTCAATTGAGCTCATCCTGTTCTCCAATGACAAGTGTAAGATTCTGAGAGAGAACGTTTTGGTGGTAGGCAAATGGCAAAAAATTGCTTATTCTTACTTCCCTCCAAACTTCCCATGGAGTAGCATTTACTTCTTACCAAATACCATTTACTTCTCTTTAGACCTATTCTACTCTTATGGGTTCGAGATTCCCATTCCAATGCATTTCAGGTGTATAACTCCAATAGTTGGGAATGGAAGTCTGAAAAGATCTGAGTATTGGACCACACAGTTATATGTATATTCCTAAGTTTAGATCTTTCCAAAACATGAAACCAAAACCCAAATAAACTGTAGAATGCAGAATCTAGCAGCTTTTTCCCTTTGGGTTTTTTTGTTTGTTTGTTTGTTTTTTTCAGTATGCTACAGTCACTTCTGAAGCAGTGCACATCTGCTTTGATGTAGATATAGCTTTCAGATGGACAGACAACTCCTAATCCTGCAGTTTGCCCAAGTTATAAGGAATCAAGGTAAAACACTGGTGGTCTCACGAAAATTGTTCACAAGTGTCATAGGTTAGCAAGCAGAGTCTCGGAAGTGATGTTCTTCTTACAGCTTCCTCTATGACCTGACAGGACCTATCAGCTGGCCAGTTTGAATATGGACAATTCTTTGAGCCACTTAAAGTTGTGGCCGCCTCTGTGATCCACACTTAAGAATAGACAAACTCCCCCCCAAGCTCTCTCTCGTTTCCGGCGCTGGCACAGGTGGCTGTGGGCCCCGTGTGGGGGCCAGCGGGCCCGGCCAGGCCCTGCTTGGGCCAGGCCGGGCCGGGCCACGGCCATCCTGGAGCCGTGGGCCTGTTCCAGCCGTGGAACCCCCCCCACTGCCTTGCCGTGGGCAGCCGGAGCGGCTTGGCTCTCCCCCCTCTCCGCTGCGATAAGAAACATTCCAGCTGCAAGGCCGAGGTGAGATTAACCCTTTTAGTGCTGTGAAGAGCTGAAATCCTGAGGGAAGAGAAAGAGGAGGTGTGCAAAGCTGAAAGTCCGTTGTGAAGCTATGATATATCAGAATATCCCGCTGTAATTTCATGAAGATATGGGGGGTGGAGTGTTCAACTTTTACTTGTGAGCAAAAGCACCTGTGCTGAGATAGGCAGATGCTGACGCAGCTGTAATTTCATGAGAAGTTTGAACAGGGAGAGATGGACCAGATGAGGACTTTTGCTCCAAATGGGAAAGGAGAAAACCTCAGTCCCTAGAGATGCTCCCAGAGATAGTCCTAGCAATGAAGATGAGGAAGACCCTTTGCTCCCAGGGAAGGAGAACGGCCTCTGTTCTTGTTTCTGAACGGCTCAACCTTAAAATTGTACCCCAAAAAATTTCAAGAGTGGACCCTCGAAAGCAGTTGAGGGAAAAGCTGCAAGTTGGGGGGAAAGGACTCACACGCGAGCAGAGAGACTCCTCTTCCTAAATGGACTGAACAATATTTGGAAGTGGGCGGCTGTCTCGTTGTGATAATGTTTTCATAGCACGAGCAAGAAGAGACTTCTCTTTCTAAATGGACTGAACAAGGTTATTATGGAAGTGGTAAACAGACTGAACACCTTAAGGGTTGTCTTTTCACATTGTCAGTGGGAGAAGGGAGGAAGGTGGGGGGAGGAGGAGAGTTCTGAAGGTGGTATAATTTTTTTTTCCCTTTTCCTTCTTTTATGTCTGTTAATAAACTTCTTTATATTCTTTCAAGTTTGGTGCCTGCTTTGCGTTTCTCCTAATTCTTATCTCACAGAAGATAAACGTAAGGAGTATTTTGGGCCAAACCACTACACACATAAATACAGGAAAACACAAGCTACAGTTTTAAAAAATTTGTTAGTAGGGGCATTTTACATAGGTTCAAGTATTGTTCACTGAGATTTTTCAGCACTCTTTGATAGCAAAAAGGGAAATATTTGAGAGAAAAGATACTTTTTTTTTCTGTTCAGTTAAGTTCACTTTTCATGAAGAATGAAGCTGGTAGCATCTTTTAACTATAGAATATGGGTACTTTTGGTCTGTAAGTGCACATAGTGCAGCTGCTCTCAGGAAAAACAGTCTCCCTCAATTAGAATGATGGTGAATTTCCTATAATATTGTTTTTTCAGAAAAGTGATAGTACATTAGGGCTGATTTAGAGTTATTTGTATTTCCTTATTACCACAGATCTTCAGTTTTTAAGTAGGCAAGACACTGTATTTTCTTCCTCCTGGAAACAATATCCTGTACCATCATCAAAGGGCTTATCAGCTTATTTTGAGATACACAATTAATGCAGAGACAATTTTCTTACTCCCAGAGAAGTTCAAGAGGCAAGTTTGCTCTCTATGCAAGCTCATGACAAGAAGTATGTCAGCAGCTATGCAGACAGCAGTGGTTCAGCATGAGTGTTGACAAATGTAGCATGTTATTGCATAGGACAGAACCAGAACTCCTGCCTTTGCAATCCTTCTCTTCTAAGAATTCTTGCTGTATTTGTCACTGTCCCATGTCTTGCTTCCTCAGCCATTGTCCTGCAGCCTGCAGAGTTATCAGAGGATATTGAGTAATGTATTCTTTAACTAACTTTCCTTTTCTTTAAGAGAGAAGATGGTGACCATAGTAACCACCATACTGAGAACAGTATTTGTGGCAACAAGAACGTAGAGGAACACTTCCTTTCCATATCTCAACTTATAATGGAGTATCTGTTTTGTCACACAAGATGCTGGGTATATTTATTTTACACCCAGGATGCTGAGTAAAAAAAAAATAAAAAAACCCCTGGAAAATTGTAAGAAAGTGTGATGTGATTACAAAAACCAAAGTTGCCTTGCAATGTGCCTATTTAATCTCACATGCTAATATCGCAAGAGAAGAAGATCCCTTGTTTCCTGACATGCTTTATAATTAGTCATGAGAGAGGCGCTGCAGTTCTATCTGTTCCCAGAGATGCATCAGCATTAGGGAATGTTCCAATATTTCAAGGACTGGCTACAAAGAAAATGGAGACTTCCTTTTTACAAGGAGTCACACAGAACAGGCAAGGCGTAATAGGTACAAGTTACTCCGGGGGAGATTTCAACACATGACACAAGAGGAAAAAAATTCACAATGACAATGGTCAGCCATTGACAAAATCTTCCCAGGGAAGTGTTGGATTCCCCAACACTGAACAGTTTTCAGCTGGGCAAGTTGCTGGGCTCTCTTGTCTAGACTGTGCATTTGCCAAAAGTTGGACCTTGAGGTCCCTTCCAAACCTGGTATTCTATGATTCCATGATCTAAATAGGGAAACTCCATCATCCTACACACCTGAATTCTCGTCATAAAATTCTCAGCTTTTCACTTGCATCCAAATAAACACTTATATGTGGCTTGCTCATGAACATTTTCGTTGAAGTGTAACATTAAATAAAAGGTGCTGTGCTACAAATTAATTCTGTTACGTAGTGCCCAGTTTCCAGAGTAGCCAGGAAGCAGTCCCACACAAATCAAAGTCTGGAAGTACTGGCTCTAAAAACTGGCCTGATTGATTAATGTGCACCTGCCTATAGCAAGGTTGTATTTCAAAGTCAGACCTTGGTAACATGAGGGAGGAGGAGCATATTCACTTTACTAATATTGACAGAGAGTACTGACTCCACAAAGAAGACCCCAACAAAACAACTAGCAGGTAAGAATACTCTTTTAAAAACACAAATGGATTAAATAACTTTGTAACACCTTAGACCTTCCAGCCTTTTTTTTTTTCTGGAAGGCCAGAAAGCCAAAATTACAAAGACACAAAGTTAGAATACAGCCCAGTAAGAAAAAGTTTGTGCATGTATCAGGTTGTGGGGGAGTACCACAGAGAAGCCACAACCTGCTTCCATCTCCCCATGAGAAGCCATGGGAAGGGCAGTGCAGAGATCTGAGCACTGTCTACAAACTAGGCTGGATGTCCAGCTTTCAGTGTGTCATGCTGGAAACACCGGCAGACATAACAGCTTCTGCAATGTGCTTCTCAAGCCAGTTAAAAGTTCTTGGCTAGGTGGGTGTCCTTGCATGGATCTCTGCTAGCACACTAGGCTCTGTCCCCATTCACCCAGCTCACAAAGCAGGGGTTAAGTAATTACCTTGGTAATTACTGCCTGATCTGTGTCTTTTCATCCTGAAAGACTAGATGAGGTCTGCTCTTGTTTTTTAATCCTGTCCTTACTTTAGAGGCTGTTGTACACTGGCATGGGTAAATGGCAAACTGCTGTTGAAAACATTTAGTTTTGTAAAGCACAGAAGATGCGCAAAAAACAATGACAGAAGGTGAATCACATTGTCAACCATCACGCGGAACTTCTGAAGATAGTGGGTTTTTTGCCCTAACAATATCAACACCAGTAGCAGGCCTTATGGAAATGCGTCATTTCGCAAGATGGGTGACACAGACCAAAGTGGCAGAGGCTTCTGGCTGGCAGCATCCCAGAGTAGCAGTTCTCTGACCATCCTGACACAGCATGCCTTGAGGTGAGAAAGCCTTGTAAGCCTTTGCCGTGAGACTTGAGCAGAAACCATGGCAACAGTAACTACGGTTGTGCCTTATTAACATTTAACTTTGTATTCTTGCCCAATTTTAACTTTTCCAAGTCTAGAGTGACCACATGGCACGGGCACGTATTTGCTCATCTCTTGGCTAGGTATTTTGGCTTGATTGCTTAAAAAAAATTATTTATGGAGTTACAGGTTCCTGTTTTACCTGGATGTTTCTCTGTAATATTCTACAAGGAGTTTTCTTCTACATATAATTGCAACCATAACTTACCACTCATATTGTAATTAGTTATTTATTAGACATATGCAAAGACTAAGATGTTCACTGGGTGAGGGATTTCTTCCTTAAAGACTTACCAGTCTCATACTTCCCTCTGCACCTTATTAATTGCTAAAAAACACAGGCAAATGGAAAAAAACCACCCCAGCACTGTGTGTACTTTGCCTTCAAGAGATATTATCACAAAAACTAAATTCTTTGTACACATAAATAGAAACTGTTATCATGGCAGATCTGCTACAGAAAAACCCTCCTGGACAGAAAGCAATTCGGAAGAGTAAGGTTACGTAAGTTGAAGAAAGGTCTAATGTTGTAGAGACATGAAAGCCATACAAATAATTTGCTTTCATTACAAGTGCTTCTGCTCTACATGGTACAAATTGCTCTTTCTGTTGAAAATGTAGCTTGAGTATGAAGGCATATTCATAGAAATTAAAGGACACAGCATTACTTTCTATTTGTACTGTCCCTGTTCTATTTTTGCATTTCATAAACAACTTTTTCATAAATAACTTTCTCACAAAGCAGCTGTGATTTTACAGGGCTTCAGGCTGCAGGGCTCGTCATCTCTCCTCCTGATTTGCATTACAACAATAGGAAGAAGGTTAGACAAAACCTCACAGAAGAAAAATCCTTTCAAGAGCTACCTCCTTATTGACAAGCAAACCTCACTGCTAAGCCATGTAACTTGCACAAATACTTGTGAAAAAAAGCAAACACTACCTTATCAGCCCTAGCTAGGTATGCAGCATCTTCCCAAAATAAGACTTTACTCTCAGACCCCATACCCTTTACCCACAGTCCTTTGTCTTGCTCTAAACAAGTACTCCAATATAGCATATGTTTCTCAATTTTCTGTATTTCCTGTTCAATCTCCTTTACTTCTGAATATAGAGCCATCGTCCATCATACATTCTGACCTCACTTCAGAACCTCGCCTTTTTGATTGACAAGGTTCCTTGTACCCCACATGAATACAATCTAATTTCTTGAAAGCTGCAGATAGATAGAAATATTGGTGGCCTTTATCGGAGTCATCCTGGTACTTGCAGGGTCACATCCTCTTTTCCGTACTGTGGATAATGCCAAATGCAGTAGATATCAATATGGCAGCTTGGCTACCCAGAGCAACAGAGAACTGCAACACACTGCCTTGCAGCCATGAAAAGTCTGTGTCACACGGACTCCACTAGAAAGTGCTGGGCCAGAGCTGTTATGTAGCTTTTCCTCTCCAGGCATGTGGTGTATCTCATGAGAGAGGATCTAGATATCAGAAGAACCTAGGTTAAAAAGAGAAAGCTGGGGAGAGCTTAGTAAAAGAGCAGTATTTCAAGCATTCACCATTTTTTGTTAGACAAGGCCTAGCAAAGGTGGAAAACACATCAGCAACAGAACAATGTTAAGGAATGCCTTGTTTCAACTGCGTGCATAGTTTCTTTTATCACTGATACAGGGCTGCTATTACACTCTGTATCAACACTTCTAGATCTTGGATTCTCTTTCTCAGCATTTTATTGGGCCTATTTAGCATAATCCTTGCAACAGGGCTCTGGAGCAGATCCCAAAAGCATTGAAAAATGCCTTGAATTTATTTTCTGACACAAATTTTCGTATGACTGCTTCATGTGGAGAATGATGGCTCCTTTAAATATAAAGGAACATACCAGATGCTACGGTATGTTATTGAAATGTATATTGCCAGAAGTTTCTAGTGTGTTGGTCAGAGTAACATAAAAAAAGCTTCTATTTATACTTTGAAGCCGTTCTTTCATCAGTACCTTAATCACCTCCTACTTTTACTCAGGGAATTTATTTTACAAATGAGGAGTACATAGGAGAACAGGAATCTTATCTGAAGAGCAAATATGAAAGAAAACTGCAGGTTTCTGACAGCTTGGTCAGAAATGAAAGGGAAGCATGGAGAACAGTGCCAATGAAGGAAGTCCATTAGAAATGGCTAAAAAAGCCGTTTCTATTATGTAATGGGTGAAGATTAATTTCCTACAGAAATACGTTTTTTCTTGGCAGTTATCACAGTGTCTTAGGCAATGTTTGAAATCAAATCAACTCCTGTCTATTCTTGAATGACACAGGTACAGACAATCTCCCCTCTCAGCACCAACACCAATAAAAAAATCTTGCTCTGAGTGTTTAGATTGGCTGAGAGCATCTGTTTGCTCAGTAAGACAGGTGAAAACCAAGAAAGAACAGCCAGATAGTAAGTAGCTCCTGGAGAAAAAACCACATGAAAGATAGGCACCTAGGTAAAAACATTGCCAGACACTCCTTGCAGCACATCAGAAAAAAACCTAACAAAACATGACGAGTAATGAATTAATGAGGATTTCTTCGTTTTCCTAATTCAAAAAATTTTGAAAAGTCAGTACAATGTAGTCATACATTCCTAAGCCTCTAGATGATTTGATTGTGTTTCATCATCATTAGTGGATGCAATTTTTCTAGATCATTGTAAAGCCTTAGATACTGTCCCTCACAGCACCCTTCTGGACAAGTTGTCCAGCTGTGAGATGATCAGATATACAGTGTTCTGGATGAAGAACTGGCTGAATGTCAGAACTTCAGGGGCTGTAGCGTGTGGGGCTACATCTGCCTGGTGAGCTGTCACCAGTGGTATTCCCCAGGGCTTCATTCTGGACCAGTTCTGTTGCACAAGTTTATCAGTGATCTGGATGCAGGAGTGGAATGCACCATTTACTGACAACACTAAACTAGGAGATGATCTTTGACTGTATTCAGAGACAAGAGGCCTTCCAGAGGGATGCGAATAGATTGGAGCACGGGGTAGTTATCAGTGGCTTGAAGGTTAACAAGAACAATTACAGATTCTGCCCCTGGGACGCAGGAAAGCTGGGCACAAGGACAAGCTGGGAGAGGAGTGTGTGGAGAGCAGCCCTGCAGCAAGGGATCTGGGGGTGCTGGTGGGCAGCAGCTCAGTGTTAGTCAGCAGTGTGTGCCCGGGCAGCCAGGAGGGCAAACCCCATCCCGGCTGCATCAGACACGGCAGCACCAGCTGGGATCGGGATCATCCTGCTGGATGCAGCCATGGTGCGGCCTCACCCTGAGTCCTGTGTGCTGTGCAGGGCCCCAGAGTTTGAGAAGGACGGGAAGGTCCTTGAATGGTCCAGAGAAGGACGGCAGAGCTGGTGGAAGGGCTGGAAGGCACATCCCGTGAGGAGCAGCTGAGGGCTCTGGGTTTGTCTAGTTTGGAGAGAAGGAGGCTGAGAAGTGACCTCATTGCTCTGTACAGCTTCCTGAGGAGGTGACATGCAGAAGGAAGTGCTTGCATTTTCCTGGCATCCAGCAACAGGAGATGTGGGAATGGTTCAAACTGCATCAGGAGAGGTTCAGACTGGACATCAGGAACCATTTCTTTACCAAGAGGGTGGTCAAACACTGGAACAGGCTTCCTTAAGAGGTGGTTAATATCCCAAACCTGTCAGTGTTTAGGAGGCCCGTCATAATTTGCTTAACTTTTGTTCAGCCCTGAATTGGTCAGCAGTGGAACTAGATGATTGGTTTAGGTCCATTCCAACTGAAATATAATATTCTATTCTATTCTATTCTATTCTATTATCAGTATTTTAATCTTGCAGATTTAGGGACTATTTCTAAGGATCTGAAGAGGTGAGGAAACTATGTCTACTGTCAGAGGGCTGGCATTTAGTACACAGGACCCCATATCCCCATCTGAAATCATCTGCATGTTCACAAGATTCTGATTTAATATATTAAAATTGCGCAAGATTGCCTTGAGTATTTTTAATAGGAAAAGATATCCACTCTTGCCCTTTAAAGTCAAGTAGCTCCTACCCTGGGGAAATGTTTTGAAAAGCTCTTGTTGCCATTTTTGTGACATTCAGTCTGACTATAAGGGTTAGAAATTGAAAGATTAGTAGGTGTTGCTCCTTTTCACACTTGGTCTTTTAGCTTACATTTTAAAAAAAAGTAAAAGAAAAAAAAAGGAACACTATATTTTATTCACTATCCTATGCTGCAACCACTCTATATACTATATTCACATACAGAGTGGGACTGGAGTGAAAAAGCTGCCCCAAATTTAGTACAAAGAACAAGGCTGGGGCAGGTGTGTCTAGGTAGTGGCATGAGCTGTCTGCCACCAGCTAGTCCTTTCCCAAGCAATATTTTGGCAAAGAATATATTAGGACATTAACTTCTCTGAAGGGACCCCATAGATGAAGATAAACTACTCCAGAGAATAAAAGAGCTTAGCTGTAAGGATTTAAGGCAAGCCATGCCTGTTGTCCTCAATGCCAGAATGGTCCCTGGCCAATTTTATGTACTACTGCAGATGTAAACTAGGCTTGGTTTGACAAACAAAACCCAGCTCTTGAAACAGCTACCAAAATTGTAGATTGCTCTTTCCACAGTTGTCCCTTTCAATCCTGCTGCCCAGATCCAAGCGACTATTTTCTGCAAGTAGAAATCTGGATCTCTGCAGCAGACTTTAGCTGCAGACTGTTAGCTGACAAAAGCTATTGAATCTGTTCTCTGTGTCACACAGCAGTTTATTTTTAATATTCCAGACTGGCTAGCCAACAGCCTTGGGGAAACTTACTGTAAGTTTACTGAAACGTAATATAAAAGCAATTCTGTTTATCCTCTGCATTTCATATGATAGAGTACAGGAAAGGTGAAATGAAGAGCCGTATGTGCTGATTATTAAGGGTTAAAATTTAAGGTGAAGAACATTTTAGACTTTTTATAGCTGCTATTGTTCTGCTTTTGGAAAGAGAGCTCTTTTTTTCAGTTTACAAAATACAGGTTAAAATGCTAGTCCTCAGAAAGATGACAAAATACACACAAGAATGCTATAGGAATTATGGGGCTCATATCTTGGCTTTCATAACCTAGAGTTAAAACAAATCATAGGCAGCCTTCCACACTCATTTGGTGCATTACATACAAAACTTCTTAAGTTTCCAATATATAATGTATAGAATCATTTTATGAGCATCTCCAGTCTTGATAAACTGGATATACAACAACTGGACATTCTGCAAACTGGAGACTGAAGGCCTCAGATAGTAATTAAAATGTTCTGCTCAGATTCTACACATTCTGGAATAACAAATGACACAAGTAATTACTTGTCTTTGAAAATTGCTGTATGGGTTAATCAAAGAATATTTGTGCAAAATTTATGAAGTGTAGTGTGCTATTATGGTACAGAGCTTGTTTTTGTTTATTTTTTTATTGAAGGTTCCTTAAATGACCAAAAGGCAGTAAGATAATGAAAAAGGACAACTGAAGTGTCATGACAACATATATTTGCCATTGGCAATAGCAGCTGATGATATACAAATAATTTTTAAGTCACAGTATACTAGAGGGGACATTTCTATTATGTCAATCTTTTCAATGTGATTGCACTACTAAATAAACAATACTAAATAGTATTGTTTTCTGGCTTCAGGTTGCACTCTTACTTTCTTTACGTGCTTCATTGTAAGG
This sequence comes from Corvus moneduloides, assembly GCF_009650955.1. Lineage (NCBI taxonomy): Eukaryota > Metazoa > Chordata > Aves > Passeriformes > Corvidae > Corvus > Corvus moneduloides. The sequence goes on from NC_045511.1 coordinate 38,318,834, forward strand.
TATGCTAACTGTGCTAAGAGTGTGAAAGCAGTTGGCATAAAATTCCTTAGCCGAATTGCAGATCAGACCCTGTAGGTTTTTAACCAGCAAATTGTGTCTCCCTTCTCATAGGACCTTGGGGGACCTGCTTATTCTAAAACAGCATCTTTCCACTGGATATGAATCAGCCATGCCTTAGTGCACTTGGTTTGTCAGTCAAGAGTGACAAGGAGACTTCTGCCCAGGCAACAATATCAATATATGTTTTTTAGACTGTCCCCTTTTTTCGTCATCAACATTCATTGCTCTGTTAAGGATCTTCCACAGCAATTCTGCCCTCAGAGCTGTCATTGCACCTCTAACTGTGTGAAACAGACAAGGTCATACAATCCAGTCTTCCTTCAGAAAATTAATATAATAAATATGGTATGATAAAATATGTGATGTTCTACCTACAGATCTTTTATTATTATCCTTAGGGTTTTAATAGTATTTTTTACTATTTTGCTGATTCCTATCTGATATATAATTCTTGTTTATCTCAAACCAGAAAAATCCGTTTCCATATTTGATAATGATTCCTTAGGAGAACTTCAGAGAAATTAGAAATTCCTGTTACAGTTTAAATATATAGCGCAGACACTTGCATGGCACAGCTGCTTTCCAAGAACACTTGTGTATTTTAGCCACAATGATCTCTGTAAGTGGATTTCTCAATGCACGGATTACCAGAAATGGACATGTTCTGACACTGGAAATTAAAAAATTAGTATCCTCCATGTTCTGAAACAACCTTGAGAAACAAATCTTGGGTAAGAATCACCCTAGCATTACTGAAATTGTTTTACTAAGACATGCTTTCACGGATGATTAATTTACAAATGGAATTTTTGTAGCATTTTCCACTTGCACGTGGACAGTCTTGCTTTGAGAACTGCACCCTATGTACTGCAATTGTCTAGAGGTATAGGGTAAGGTAAAGATACTGTTCTTCACTTTTTGCACAGAAAAGTTCAGGACAATGTCAGTGTTCCACCCCACAGAAAGGTAGCTCTGTTACTTCCTTAAGTACTGATTTTCCTCCAAACCAGAATAGACTTCTCTGTTAAATGATCTTAATTGTGGAAGAAAAGGTGCTTTTTCTCATTCCCTTAAAAAGCATTTCGGACTGGTACATGTATCCAGTTCAGTCTTTCTACTGAACTTCTTCCTTTCTGCTACTAAACACACTGCCAGGTATCACATATTTCAGGGTAAAGAACAGTAGGAAGAACAACTAAAAGTATTTAAGCAAGAGGAAGAAAGAAAAAGACAAACTGTGACTTAAGGTATTATTTTCCATGGAACTAGGGAGGTGAAGGAAGTCAGTTGCCTGTGGCAAAGATAGAAAAGAAATGCTTATATTTTAAGCTTTGAAGCTAGAGCAGGGGCTTGTTATTTTTTTAACCAGTGAAAAACATGTATTTCCACCAGAAATATCCCTTCTGCAGCTATATAGATGAGAGTGTATAAAAACTAGTATCAGAGTTTAACACAAAAATTGAAATAATTTCATGGAAATCAGTACTTAATTTAACATCTAATGCTCCAGGGACAATATTTCTGAAAACCTTTAATCCACTCTGCCCTGCACAAAGAAATCCAAGACTGTCTGCACAGTCTTCTGGAGAGGGGTCTTCATGCTATGCTGAATACAACAACTCATCAGAAGCTTAAACAGTATCTCACAGTATTTTTCTGCCTTAGATTGTTAGGAAACTTACTATTACGCCTGTCTCTTTGTCACATTAGCAGGTAAACCATGGAAAGAAGAAAATTCTCTTAAAACCATGAGTTATACTTAAAAAATTCTAATTTAGGTAAAAATTAGGCAGCTGTCTTTAGAATAATGAAGACAACCTGGATGCTCAGTGCAAAGTACCATTTTCTCTGAATCCCAGACACACAGATGCATTTAAGCATCACGTTTCATGTGAGACTTTCTGCTACAGCCTGAGCTCCCCCATTCTTCACCAGTGCTACTTGATTCCTGCCCTTTGATGTGCTGCTCTGCCACCCACCGGCCTCTTTATTCCTGACAGAGACAGTATAGTGCAAGAAAAAAATGGTTTTCCTACGTACATCAAATCGATTATTTGAAATAGGCCCACTTGAAGCATCTTTACAGCAAATGAAGCATTGAAGCATCAATGTGGCACTTGTAATTCTCCAAAATGAAGAAGTCTGTCTCAATGAAGTGTTGCTAAGGAGTGAGACATAGGCCATCCAGCACTCCAGCACACCTGGGTCACCTGTCCTGGGTACCACTGGGCTGCTGAACTTTCCATGCACTTTGATTCTTATTTAAGAGCAATGAGTAACTTCTGCAGGCATTAAAAGTGAGCTATGAACAACCCATGCCATGGAAGGCTAAGACCAGTATGTATTTAATTGTGGATTGAACAAATAGATGTCTAAAGTGAGGCTGCATATTCTAAAATCAAAATGTGGAGTTGGGAGGCCTTGGGTTCTACTTACCTGCATGTATGAGTTAATACCAAATATGGGAAGAGGAGTTCCCACAGACTGGAAAGGTCTCCCTCGCCTTTGCAATTTCCCTGTTATTGTCTTATGGCTACGCTTTGCATGTTAAAGACCATGTAATCTTGTCCATGGGAGCACTAACATTGAAGAATAAAGCTTATTTTTGCACTTCCAACTCCTCACAAGTTATCTTTATGTTTTGAAAATTAAAATGATACTACTGAAAAGAACTATTATGCATTTAGAATGTTTTGGAAAGCTTTTAAAGTTTTACAGAAAAAAGCAAAACCTCCCCCCAGTATTAAAAACAACTGACAGATTGTCAGTTTCTATTTTGACCTGTGAAAGAACATGATACTCACTTTTACTTAATATAAGGCATAAATATGCTACCCCATATTTCCACGTTCACATGAAAGCACAGCTTTTTGTAAATGACATCCAGTATTCTGCTAAGATTAATGAAACCCCTTTCTGTAGCACACATCCAGACAACTCATGGACATAGATGCTCATACTGCCCTACCACTTAAGCAAGAGTGCTCATTCCTGAATTCATGTATTGATCATTGTAAGAACAGTACCCTTAAATAGCATCAAAAGTGTTGCTGTTCTTGTCTTCTTAGATAGCTATCATTTGAAGAGACTGCCAAAGTACATGCCCCCACATCTGGCTTACACTTCTGTTCTGCTTTCATTAATGAAGCATGGTAAGCATTAGGATGCAGTTATCCAGCCAACTTGACAGCCTGGTACATCGCTTCTCTTAGAGAGTGGAATAGTTACAGTTTCCATAGCCACCAAATTGACCCTTATTTTAAGTGGTTTAAATTCTCCAGGGCTAAAAGACAGCCTTGTGTTTTCCTCTTGTAATAATGAAGAACATGTTCCTTTTAATGATGGTAATATTAGACATTCTCTCAATCACTGTTACTTGGAAGCAATTACATTAAATTAGTTTCCATGAAATTGGGGGGAAGAGAAGAAAAAGATCAAGATGTAACACTCTGATACTATGAGCAAACTACTGTTGGACATGGAAAAAAAGGAGGTGGGAAAAAAAGCAATTCTCAATTAAAATGTATTAACAGTGATGGGACCCCAGGAGCAGCTTCAATTACCCCCAACTGAGGGAGCTTGGTGGAGAATCCTTGCACATTAGAAGCACAGGCCCATCTGAGTGCCAGGACCTGCAGCTGAGAATTGCTGCATCAGGAGAAGGAAGAGGAGACCTGTACACCATCCAGTGTAATTGTTCAGAGCACACAGCAATTCAGAAACAAGAACACCTTAGTTTCTGAAGTATTATTCAGCATGTAAGCCTTGTAGATAATGTCTACCAAAACATGACACACATAATAGGGCACAACTGCTTTTCAACAGGCCGAAGGCAGATTTCTGCCAACACATCTGAGGTAAAGGTAAGACACTGAAATATTGAAGCTCAGGGATTTTACTACAACAAACCAAAACCAGGGAGAAAATATATCAGACATTAAGAGAAACAGATTGGCAAATTTGTGAAGTTTATCTTCACTGACTCCTGATCCCATGCAGCACCCTTATTAGCTCATTCACATTCAGTGTTTATCTTACTGTTCCCTAGTTAGACTTAAAAGTTATGTAAATCAGCATAGAGAAGATACAAAATTTCATTGGGTGCTAATTAAGTTTACTTAATGGGAATTTTGCCTTCAGTAGAGAAGGAATAGAATCAGACTCACTCATTTTGGTGGTGATTACCTGAGCTGAAATTCTTGCTCCACAGAGCCACACTAAGGTACCATATGTAGTATTCCACCGACCTTTTTGAATCAAATGTTCAGCAGAATAAAATATTGTACTATGTTTCATTATTCTGTTTTTAATATAGGATAGTATACTGTACTAGCTAATACTTTCATATGAGACAATGCTCTAGTTGTCACAAAACTCAGAGAAGCTTAGCCTCAGCTGAAGATCCTGATCCCCATTTTGCCCTGCCAGGTCCATTGGACAGGTCAAGAAGTGGTGACTAGGCTTGCAGTCAGTTACCCACAAACGGTTGCTCTTCGGATCTCTCTGGGCACAATCACATGGGTGTAGTGAATCACCTACTGATGCTTGTTCTTGTGCATTGGAGGGAAGCAAGCAGGACTTTTGTTTGATCTTGACAATGGGCTTACAGTTGTTCCCCTATCTCTATCTATGACTGATCACACTTGTGTAGACACTGAGCTCCAGAGCGTCTATAAAAGACAAAGGAACTAAATTTCAGTATTTCTGTTCTCTCAAGACATGCTTTCTCTTAGCTATCTTCAGGTCCACAATCAATTTGTCTTTTTAGCTCAAACTATTCTCAACTTGGGGAAGAAGCTGTCAGAGGGTTTTTTTTAACAAGCACCGTGCCTGCCCATATCACTCTGCCAATAATTGCAGATCTGGATGGCTTTCTGAATTTGTGTGCATCAGCAAAAAGTGAAAAGAAAAAATTAGAGGTATTATAGTAGTCGAGATCACAGATTTTGAATGAAGCTGTTTGGCACAGTATTTTAGATTCACATTTGTTAAAAATAGCTGTCAAAGTTTTATGTCCATCTGCTAGCACAATGTTCAATTTATCTTTCTTCTCAGCAAGGTTGCCTGGAAACATGGAAACAGTCTGTGAAATCCTTTTCTGAAAGTGTGGTAACACTTGAGAAATCAATATGGCCACTTTGGTTTTATTCAGAGATTTAGAACCTCTGAGATTAAAAACAAAAACCACAAACAAACAAATAAAACAACTTGTAGTAATCTTAAATACACCTGGTGCAACTAGCAATTTGGAGGTAAGTCTTTGTTCAGCACATAGCGATCTGTTACTTTCACAATTGTAGTGTACACTGGTATCTCTCCTGGTGCAAGTAATAATCACATTCACGGCAGAGTTTATCTTGTAACATGCAAACTTAGAGCTGACTGGCTTCACAGGGAGAAATGAAAGCAAATTATTTGTAGGCACAAACCATGAAATTGCAGCACAAGGTGCAGCAAGACCACAGAAGTATCTGTACCTGGAAGATAAACAGAAGTCTTATGGCCAGAGTAGCTCCTTCAAGTGATGCTGTTGAAGAGACACACACCCAGGCTGGGTGTCAGCTCATACACTGTTTCATATCATGCACGGCTGACAGGGCACATAGGCAAGGACAGGCAGCAACAGAGAGATAGCTGGGATCAGTTATATTACCTGGTCAAGGGGAAAGATGATCATGCATGGTTTTTCAGAAACAGTTCCAAACTGCGAGTCTCTCATTTGACTGTGCTGAACTCTGTGCTGATGGATAATGGCCTTTAGGGAACATGTACAGAACATAAGCATCAATCACTGCTTTTTGAAACAAACAGCTAGGTTGTAGGATTTTTTCTACAGCCAAAGATTTACCAAAGATTTAAATTTCTTTATTGGATTATAAAGAAGTTAAAGAACCCAATACACCCTTAATTATATGAATAAACATAATCACACAGGTTATCCCCCTGAAGTTCTTGGGACACACGTATGGGTTTAAATGTACTGCTTGATCAGGCTCCACAAGTTTTTGTCAGCTGCATCTTGACAGAGGTGATCCTGCTCCACACCACCCCCCACTCCATGCAGTTGTGCTCTTCTATTTTCCACATTTCTCAGCATCTTGCCTTTGCAGACACCAGACAAGCACAAAAAATGCTGAATGATGAATATGCTGCATATTAAACTATGAATGCAACAAGCACAGGTGGATGGAAAACGTTTCAGTGGGGTCAGTTGCACCATTGTCCAGTCAAGACTTCAGGCAGATGCAGGCAGAGCAAAAAAGAGTAGGAGTAGGAGAAGACAGTGCCTGCTGAAAGAGCAGGCTGAGCAGTTTATATTGAATAATTAATATGCTGTGCTTCACTATTCTCATTCTTCACAGATTGTCTGTCAGCAGGGTCATTATTTTCCTTTTACTTTTCTGAGAGGAAAAAAGATCCAGCTTGATTTCTGTCAGTGATGTTGTTTGCCATCAGTGGGGACAGAGGGAGCACTCAGTATGCAGACTGATCCGTTGCACTGGTTGCTTTTGGCCATACAAACATGACTATTTTCTGTCTCCTTGCACAGAGAGTTTTGACATTCTTCAAAACCTTGTCCTGCTACAACTAAACTTACTCCAGGATTCCCTTTAACTTGATATGAAACATCCTGCAGTCATATTCTCGAGTCAGTGCAACACAGGTACTCACACTGAAAATAAAAACAAAGCCTCAGAGAGGAGTTCATACTCCACATACATTTTCCTGCCCAGAAGGTTACTTACACATGGAGGACAGGACAATAAAATGCATAGGTCGATTCCTGTTCTTATTTATATCTGAGAAGGAGAAGTGTAATTCATTTGTAGCCTAAAGTTGTTGCACATTTATATATTTTACAGCTAAATTTGACACAAGGCAAGAGGGCCAAGAGCCAATATCAAGCAACCTTTTGAGTTTTGTGGCCTTCAGCTACAGCTATGATGACTCAAATAATATAGCATGCAATTTCAATAACCCTACAGGGATGCTGTTCATGAGTAAATGCAAATTATGGTGAACTTATGCATCCCTGGAGATTTACTCAAAGAGAACACAGAGATGATTGCCTTTGGGATGAATGAAAGCTGCAGTACTCACTGTGCTATACCCACATTAGCTTCTGTGAGCAAGACATGAAGAATAATGGCAACAGAAAGAAGAGAATTGTTCTCAGGAGGGTTCCAAAAGAGCTGCTCCACGGGTGAACGCTTGTCAGAGAAGCTGGGGTATCTCCAGGGCAACTTGTTTCTATGACGCTCCTGCCACAAGCATAAGGTATTGACCCGTACAACCCTATAGATGTAGGCCTTGGATTTCAGCAGTCTTTCAATATAGTCTCTGTCTGCACATGGCTGTAGCACTGTTTTCAAGAGCAGTTAATTCATGGAGAAAACTCAGCAGCTCTAATATGAACACCAGCATATGCACTCAGGTTGATGTAGCCTCTTCTCCACTGATGCAGATATTCGTATGCTAAGGTGCTCAGGGATATAGGGGAAATTTTAAGCATAGGCAGAACAAGAAACAGTCATCAGGAAATAATTATAAAGTAAAAAACCCACACGGATTAGAATGTGGGGGTTTTTCAGGCAAAATAACCGTAAGTGGTATTTCACTCACAATTTACCAATGTGAGGATCATTCTGAACCTCCTTCTTAATAAAGTATAATATAAATACCAGTACTTCAGGAAGCTGGGGGTTGTGTCTGTGAATTACAGTCCCATTCACCTGAGTTCCACCTCACCCCCAATCACCTACCACCTCTAATTACCACTATTTGTAGTCTGCTTTGTTGCTCAAGGCTGGTGGGAGGGTATGCTGTAGTGTTACTCCCCGAAAGCTCCATTCACCTCACCAGAGTGTTATTACGCTTGAAAACAGAGCAGTGCTAATTAATTTGAGACAGAAACAAGTGAAGTGGCTACAAAGTAAAACAGTGTCTTTTCTGCCCTGCCTTGTCTTTGTTGTGATCCACAAGATGGTCACCCACAAAAGAGGCCTTTCAAAGGGGCACTCTTAACTGCTCAAGCAGAAGGCTTTATTCAGAGGGATCTTTAATTAGAGGCTGTAAAGAAATGGTGGTGTGGCAAGTAGCATAGAATACACTTGGCGTTATAATACTGAAAGCAAAGTAGGAACTTGAACAGTATGGCAAGATAACAGAGGAGGGGTATGGGTTGGAAATTGCAGATGAGTTTGCAAGATGACTTGCTTGAGCCATTCACTGAAATCGATCTTCATACAGCCTGCTTGAGATTTCTAGCCCAGGCATTTCACGTTGTATGCTAACAGGAAATTGTTTTCTGGTCTGCCTTGCCACTTGCAGGTATTTGTTATGCACCACACATGCTTTATGAATGGCTAAGAGTGGCTGAACTTTAATAGCAATGGTAGGTTCAGTAAGTCTGTAACTGCGACAATGTCTAAGACCTTACCATAATTGTTCACGTTTGGTTGGTCACATGGCTTCTGCATGCACATACGTTGTACAGACTGAATGGTCTGAAACTCCCTGGGGAGACAAGGTGGGTTTCACTGACTTACTAGTCCTCCTTCCTTAGATACCTAAGAACAACTAGACATTGCATTTAGAGTAATTACAGTTGGCCCGGTTAATGAAAAATTTCTTGTCTACATGAGGAAGCCCAATATGAAAATCCGTTTATTTCAGGAGTTTCTTCTCTCAGGGAGAGGTCTTCTCCCTCATTGTGCTTCACATTCCTCTCCAAATCTCAACTGAACGTATTGTTGTATTACAACAAATCTGCAGAAACAAAAATTATTCCGTTTTGAGTTGTCCATTTCATGGAAGGAAGAGGGAAATAGCCTCTTACTACATTTGTAGAAGTTTCTTGTGTCTTGATCCTGAACAGTATTAATCTTGTTCTGATACTGAATAGGAAGGAGTTCAGAGGAGATCCAAAAAAGAACCTGAAGACTGATTTACACAGAGAAATCCAGAAAGCTGGTACGTCCCCGTGGCTCCCCCCCCTTCTTCCCGTCTTATTAGGAAACTGCAAAACCTGGAGGGAACGCCAAAGATGACATCAGCACATGGAGAGCGTGCTGCCCTCCTCAGGCAAGCTGCCGTGAGGAGCTCACTGCTGCCTTCAGACCAGATACTAACGCAGGACGGGCGCCACTACAAGAAATAACACTATTTAATTTTAACAACCAAGACAGAACTCAGACACCAAAAGCCGGCCATCGGAGCCGCCAAGCCGGTGACGCGTCCGCTCCGCCTGTGAGGACAAGGCGAGGGCGGCAGCGGCTTCCTCGGCTCTCCTCACAGGCCTTAAAATGGCGGCGGGCGAGCTGCGAAGGGGGAGGGAGGAGTGCCGGCGTGGGCGCCCGCAGACCGTCCTGACAGGAGCTTAGGCTGCGCTGCCGTGCGGTGGGAGCTGAGGGAGTGGTGTGTAGCTACCAAGCACCTGCCCCAGGCGAAGGGCGGCGGAGGGCGAAGGGGGAAGAGGGGGGGACATGCCGCACTTGCAGCCCTCCCTCTTCCCCCTTCGCTCCGCGCCGCCCAGACCAGCGCGTGCCAGAGCCAGCTGGGGAGACTCGTTTGTGTCGGGGAAAGGCTCAGCCGAGAGAATAGTAATTAACAATTTAAACAAAGTACTAGTGGTGGTTTTTTTGGTTGGTTGGTTGGTTTTGATTTTTTTTTTTTTGCTTGTTTGTTTGTTTTTTGCACCTGTTTCCCTCACACTTACAGACAGAAACTAATATGCTGAGTATGATCTAATGGTACAATGGCTTCTCCTTCCTGTCATTTTTGCCTGTGATCTTGGGAGCCCAAGAGATAATCAGTCCTTAAATGATACATGAGTAGACCCTGCACTTGATAGACACCCAGAATTTAGACGCGCTCAAGAATTATTTCTGCACTGGTTTCTCAAGGTGCTCGAGCCCGTTTGATGACCAGTGACAGGACCTGAGGGAATGGCCTGAAGCTGTGTCAGGGAGGTTTAGGTTGGATATTAGGAAAGAATTTTTCACCCAGAGGGTGGTTGGGCACTGGAACAGGCTCCCCAGGTCACAGCGCTGAGGCTGACAGAGTTCAAGAAGTGTTTGAACAATGCCCTCGGGCACATGGTGTGACTCCTGGGGCTGGTGCTGTGCAGGGTCAGGGGTTAAAATTGATGATGCTTGTGGGTCCTTTCCAACTCAGCATATTCTATAATTCTGTGAACTCAGGTTGTGCATGGCACAGGTGGTAAGATTTGTTCAGAAAAGTACAACCTTGTAACAACTGTAGCCACCCCTTCTGTTTTTGGTGCGAAGTGCAACCTGAGATGCACAGAGACTGTATCAAGACAGCACACAGCCCTGCATTCATTTGTGGCGGGCTCACTGCTTAAAACTGCTGTAGCTAGAGATGGGGAAGTAGGAAATACTTCTTATATTCCACTGAGCTCCATCAGGTGGGATTACTGGCTGACATCTGTTCAACTCAATCTTGAGTCCAGACAGCTGGCTGTCAGGCTGAAGTGTCCGATGTGGGAGACAGTCAGTCTGCACATAAAATTTTGTAGTTGCTCATGTTCACAGAACCACAGAATAAGCTGGAAGGGACCCCCAGGGATCATTGAATCCAAATGGCCCTGCACAGGACCAGCCCCAAGAGTCACACCATTTGCCTGAGACCACTGAGTGCTGTGACCACTTCCCTGGTGGATTCTGTTACAGTGCCCAACCACCCTTTGGGTGAAGAACCTTTTTATAATGTTCAACCTAAACCTCCCCTGGCACAACTTCAGACCATTCCCTTAGGTCCAGTCACTGTCACCACAGAGATCAGTACCTACCCATCCTCTTCCCCCCACAAGGAAGTTTAAGACTGCAATGAGGTCTGTCCTCAGTCTCCTCCAGGCTGAGTAGACCAAGTGACCTCAGCTGCTCCTCATACAGCTTCCCCTTAAGGCCCTTCATCATCTTTGTTGCCTCCTTTGGATGCTCTGTAATAGTTTAACGTCTTTTTTTATATTGTGGCACCCAGAACTGCCCCCAGCCCTCGAGGTGAGGCTGCCCCAGTGCAGAGCAGAGTGGGACAATCCCCTCCCTTGCCCGGCTGGCGATGCTGTGCCTGATGCACCCCAGGACAGGGTTGGCTCTCCTGGCTGCCAGGGCACTGCTGACTCATGTTCAGCTCGCCAGGACCCCCAGGTCCCTTTCCATGGCACTGCTTGCCAGCATCTTGTTCCCCAGTCTGCCCATACATCCAGGGTTGCCCTGTCCCAGGTGCAGAATCCAGCACTTTCCTCTGTTGAACTTCATATGGTGGGGGATTGCCCAGGTCCTCTAATTTGTTGAGGTCTCTCTGCAGGGCCTCCCTGCTCTCAAAGGAGTCAACAGCTCCTCCCAGTTTTGTATCGTCTGTGAGCTTAGAGTATCCCTTCCACTCCTGTGTCCAAGATGTTGAAGAACACAGGGCCCAAGATGGAGCTCTATGGGTCCCCCACAGTTTCATCCCCCAGTCTCAGCCCTGATTTCTTCCCAGACCTGGAAGCAAAGCTCCTCTTAGCCCATTTTTTTTCAGACCCAGGGAAGATTGGCTTAAGTATTTAAACTTACTGATTTCCTACAGTACTTTCATCAGCCTTTCATGGATTCTGCTGCAGCTACCACTGAGGAGAAGCTATAGGTGTAAATCTAGGATGGGATTCAGAGTCAAGTTCTCGTTTTGGTACAGTGTAAGGCATCTGTTTTGGATGCAGCACATTCAGCCTCTCTCACTGATACTCTAAGAAATTATGTGAAATGAGTAGAAGGCATGCCACGTACATGACCTGAGCAAGCCAGTTCATATTCACAATTACACTGCTGTAAAAGTAAGATAGCTCATTACATTCTAGTGGTGCCAGGTTTATACCACCAAAACACTCAGTGTCTATGTATGCATATAAATGTATTTGCATTTTTCTTTAGCGTGATTGATCTAAGGCTTGGGAACGCAACTTCTGAGTTTACAGAATATTCACTGTTAATCCACAGGGTGGTGCTGTTGGCGTATTCTGGATGTACTGCAGCAGAATACAGATGTTTCTTTAGGCTGTTTAATTTAGCTAAACTTTTGTCCAGGTGGCATTGTAACTAAGGACAGAATTTAAACAAAAATACGTTTCTTTTCCAGGCATTCAGCCTTTCTGAACAATAAGGGTTCTGTTCTAATTGCAATTCCATGTATCCAGATTAGTTTTCATGTTTTCAGCCAGGTTCATGTCATGTTATTGTTGTTTGTAAGTGAAAGTTAGTATTCTTTGACCCAGTGGAGGACTGGAGAGGACTGTCTGTCCTTGTGACATCTTTTGTCTTCAGTGTATGAGGTCGTGTGGCCTAAGGATTTTAGCTGTGGACTCTGCCGTCTGGAAAGGCTTCTGTCAGTGTGAGGTTCTGCATACAGGGGAGCCAAGTGCAAGAGCTAGGGTAACCCCTCTTGCTCACCAAGTGGTGCGTGTGATAGTTACTGGTGTTCTCTACTTCATGACTGTGCAGAAACACAGTACTGGCTCAAATTTCTCTACATTGTGCCATCACGTGCTCTTGTCTAAATTTTGCCATGACAGTTTAACTCTCTGCGAAGAAGAGAGTATCTCGGTTCTGATGCCCATAAACTGAGGCAATTACCAGTGAATCCTTTTTATACCATTCTGTACCACAGTAATAAATTAGTCTTGCTCCTTTAAAATTTACTGCTGTATTGGTTACTGTGGAGAATTAGGCTACCTTTACCTGAATTGCTGACTTACCAGCTGCAAGTACACAAGAATAAAGTTCTTTTTACCTTGTCAGATAAATCCGCCCTCACAGGCCTTTCTGCCCTTTCCCACATTCTCTTTTCTGTGTAGCTGGACTCCTTGACTGTCAGTTTCAAAAGGAGGGAAGTAACTGCTGCTTCACAAAACAGTATGTCTTGATTTTTCTTGGGTGTCACTGCTTAGTCTGCCTTGAATCTCCCCTAATTTCACAATAACTGTGTAAGTCCAGGCTTTTTGTCGTAACTATAAAGTAGGATTTCAGATAGTTTGGGTTTGAGATCTCAGTTGATGTGGCCAATTCTATGAGAATCACTCTGACCTGGTTTTTAATTAGTGCTCTCCCAGCTGGCTTAAAATATTTACAAGATATTTTTGTGAATGTGTTCTGAGGGACACTTGATATATTTTATCATAAAAATTAATTGCTATTCTAGAATGGATAAAAGATTTCTAATGGCTTAAAAAATTATGCCAGTTGAAACAAGAAGACTAGCTCTCCTGAGGACAAAGTTAATCCTTGTCTGAGAAATTTGGAGCAAATTCTGTGCAGAGAGTCTATATTACTTTACAGGAAAAATGCTTATTTTATGTCTGTGTGAAAGACTATTTTGTATTAAGGCTGCGCAGAGAATACTGCAAAACATTGATGAAAAGAGAACACATTGCCAATGGAACACTTGATTAATATGCACCATGAGTCTGGTGATTTCTTATCTCTGCATCAGCATATACAAGGTCTAATTTCATAAAAGCCGACTGTCATTTTTTCTTTGCTTAATCTTATTTTAAGGTATACTCCAGTATCTAACTTTTAACTGTTTTACTTACATATTTTAAATTGTGTATCACAAATTTCATTAAAATACACAAACTTTGCCAGTGGCAGTTTGTGAAAAAGCTTTATTTGAAAGAATAGTTTCTTCAGCTACATCATACTTCCAATATGACCGCCACTGTTCTTTGAGATGCTGTTCTCAGTTGCTGGAAAGTTCACACCTTTAGGAGGAGAAATGTTCTGTGTTATGTATCTCTTTGGGGCTGATATGTATCTAAAGTTTAAGCTCAAGTAGTTCTGCCTTTTCTGGGAATATGTACAGGGGAATAAACATTCTTTGTTGTTATTGAGAAGACCTGCATACTTTGTAGAAAAAGTTCTTGCTGTGGCAGGGAGATTGCTCTTTTGCCAGATGGTGCTTTCTCTAGCCTCCATCTGGTCAGGTTGTACCTTTTTAAAAACTTGATTTGTGCTTGCTCAATAAAATCTTTTTTGGAGCCCTGAGCTAAATTTTGCCTGGAGATCTCAGTTTGCACGGAAGGTTCTGTATTCGCTGTCACACCTTTCCGGCTGCCCTGTATACCAGTGTGAGGCTCACAGATCAGCAAGAGCATACTTCCACGATGAGCATTTTTCAGTACTTGCCCTCACTGAGTATGTAGAGGGCCTCTTCCAGATTAGAAGCTAGAACAGATAGTTGGGATAGCTCTCACTACTGTCAGGGCAAAGCAGCATAAGGAGCTTGTTGAAAAATCATTCCCCCAGGTAGAAAATTCTTTCTGCCAGAATTTGAAAGTTGAATGTGGGATTTCCAATCTATTCTTTCCTCCATGACCAGAAAAGGACTTTGAAATACACTGGCAAAATATGTTTCATATTTTCCTGCATTGGCTTATCTAGTTAAGGGTCAACAATTTACATGCATAAGCAAGGGCTCTTTTAGCCCCAAACAAGAATCCATATGGTCTGGAATTTCTATTTTTGAAGCAAAAGAGCAAAGTTAATAACATTGCAAGAAATTTAACACTCCAGAGTTAGGCACTCCACTCTCCCAGATTTGTGATGTGCAGTCATTCCTCCTCTTGCCGAATTTTCTGAGTCTTCTAGATCCTACAACAAATAATTCAGGGATTCTGGAGACAGCAGCCTTATTTACTGGATAGCTTTCCTAACATTCCCAAACCATCTGTTCTCTAGAACAAAACCCAGAATTTTGCAGAGGCTGTTTGGAAAAACAGACTATACTCACATACTTAAAAACAGCAGAGTAGCATGTGCGCAAAGGGGCCAAGTTTCAAAACCTAAGTGTTCTTAGTGTCTGTGAAGATTTTACACTGCAGAGTGTTTGATTTTCCTTAGTTTAATGTAACATCATAGATGGAGAAGAGGTTGTACGATTAGCTGAAGAAAACCAAAATATAGATGCAGGAATAATCTTACATTGTTTGAAGTGGAAATAAACCAGGTATCAGAACTGGGGGAATGGTGTGATATAAACATATTTCTCCCTTTAAATGTTCATTCAATTTCCTTTAAGTTCCATTTTGTTTCCTTTCCATGCTGGTTATAATTAATGAAGAACTGGTGAGCTGCAATTTTACAGAAAGGCAAGGACTTAATTTTTTTAAATACTAAGTTTAGAAAATGACCAGTGTGAAAAAGTGTGCATCTGTTTCAATTCAAGTAACAACAAGGCATTTGGCACTTGCCAGTTCCTGGAAGTTTGGGACTGTGGACTTTGCAGGCATAGCTCCATTGACTCCTCTGAATAAGCCCAAACACTCTCCAACTGTTTTTACTTTCTTTTCTCTCAAAATGGAATTTGGCATGGCTGTGTCTCTGATCCTGTGGTGCTCTGACACATACTGGGTGCAAAGCCCAAGGACTGCAGGTGGGGAGTGTTGTACATAACCATGCAGAGTTAAACAGTGACAGCAATTCTCTGCTAGCAGTTGTTACACATTCTAATTTCGTGGTCAACTCCTGAATTGGGTAAGTGTATCTATGACTGTGTTTCATGTACTCCTTAAACAAAGAAATAAACAAAGGGAACTATTTTCTGGCCTTTAAAATATTCTCCTTTCCCACTCTTAAACACTAGCCAGAATCAATGAGAGTATCTTTGGAAACACTTAATCTAGTCAGCAGTTAGGCTTTGTTACTAGTGAATGGCTAAATTCACATGCCCACCAGTATTCTTTGTAACACTAATAGCCTGAATTAGAGAGAGTCTGAAGTTTTGCAGTGTGAAACTCATGTTTTAGGGTCTGCCTCCTAAAGAAAAAAGCTCCATGGCCTCTTCTTCCTTGTATGTCTTTTCTGTCTCTCAGGTTCTTTTGAGGTATTATTAACGCTACACATTAGCCAGGTGACGTTTGTCTGAAAACAGGGTCCTTTTGGGAAAATTTGTGGTTTTGCATAGGATGAGACAGAGAGTAGGGAAGTAGCTGGAGATTAGTTTGTTTTCCTTTATACTTTATCCCAAAATGTTAATTTTTTTTTTTTATGACTTTGTGTAAGTATTAGCATTTGCTTTGGAAATCTAGTAACCTTCTGTGAAGATAAAGGGCAATACTCCATATGTTCTGCTTTGATGTTTTCAAAAGGATGTGACTAGTTATTTATCAGGATAGATTCACCTATGAGACTGTCTCACAGTACCCACTGCATTTCCATGTGGTAATCTGGACCTTCTCTATTCTGGATTTGTGTGCCACTGTTGTAAAAGCAGGCAGTGTCACTGTCACACACCCTTTTCAGGTCTCTTCTGGGACAGGGGAAGCAACCTTGGGGACACTGGGATGTAGTGTGATATGGATCACACTTTGTAGAAGCTAGAGGCCTTTATTGTAGTGAAGGTGGAAATGTCTCTGAAAAATGTCTAAAGGGGAATTGAGATAGTATTTCTTTTCTGAAGAATGCATGAAAGCATGGAGTTGTCTTTAGAGGCTGATAGGCTTTCTGAAAAAGACGAGTAGTTCAGGACTGTGTTTATCTTGGCTGGCTGGGGTAAGGATAGATCTTGTTGCCTAAAAGGGAAAAGGAAGGAGTATTCAAGAGGAGCACAGCTGAAGGATGTGGTATGGCAAGAGGAAAAAGGACATGTTGAGGAGATGCAATCAAGAACAGATTTTTTGTGTGTGACAAATTAATACTCTCTTACACTCCCTGGAATCCCACCTTCTCCAGTTGCCAGGACTTGTGTGTGGGCTCTTTCAATGCCATACTTCATTAATGACCCTTAAGGGGCTAACATTAACACCTGTTTGTGGTTATTTCCTGTCACTGTTTACTCTCCCAGATGGTACAAATACAATATGCCCAGTGTGTTAGGCATTTGGCAGTAATACACCCTTTGCCAGCTAAATGCCATGCATGATAAATTTGGCAGCTATTTCATAGTCTGAATAATCTGTCCTCTAAGTCAAAACAAAAAACTTAGAATCTCAAAATAAATAGGAAAGAAATAGCTCAATTTTTTCTCTTTCATCTTATAGTTTGTTTTCTTGTATCAAAAGGGTAGAACTCAGAAGAATCTTAAGATCTAAAGGGCTGCTATGACTGAGATGGGTGTTCCAGTGCAGTGGATTAGGGTGTACTCATGTGATCCTAAAACAATTATTTCATGACCAGAGGATGTGTGACTTTGTTCTGGTGACTAAAAGCCACAGATATTGGAAGACACTGCTGCAGAGCAGAATGTAGTTTCTAGGTCTTGAATTAAGTCTTGCTGTTGCCTGAGAAGATATTTAAAGCAGTAACTGGAGGAGTGATAAACAGTGTTTCTGGAGTGCTCTGAGAAGTTGTCCAATACTGGCCAAAATGTTTTGTGTGTGTGTCATGCATGACTTCAGTTTTCAACTCTCCCTGAGCAGGGAACATGTCTTTCTCTAAGGACTGTGATGTACCATATCCATTTGGAGTTCTAAGGAAATGTTTTGTGTTGACAGAAATAAGAAAAATACTGTAATTGCTTGGCTTTTTCAGAGATAAAAATGCTAAGGACATAGGCATTTGCTAATTTCTAGCCCAATGGGCAAAAGTCTAAAAGGTGAGTAGATGAATCCCCGTTCTAACCCATTGACCAGCTGTTCACTAAAATCATTCATATATAAAATGCTACATTCTGCACAGGAAAGGTCAAACAGGGTGCTTATGCCAACAGTGGGAGTATAGATGCATTTTCCCAGAAGAAGTTATTTAGAGGTTGAATCCCTGACAGCTGTGCCTTGGTGACAAACATGATGGTAGAGCATTTATCTCTGGATTCTGCACAGGCAAAGATCCAAAGCTGATTATTTTACTCATGGCTTTTCCTGGTCTTAAAATCAAGAGTCATACATGGTTAGAAGGGGAAAAGGGATTTTACCTTGGTATTTATTTTAAGGATCCTTAGGTGCACATGTCCAGGTCAAATGCACCAAAATGCACCCCTGCCAAATATGCCCCCAAAAGATCGGGTATAACATTATGGTTATGATGGTCCTTTTTACATTCCAGTACTGCACCTGTGTCATCTCCAACATGCAGGGCAGGGCAGCTTATGGGCAAAGGGTACCCAATTAAGTAACCATTGCCCTTGTCCTCCTCATCATTTTTGATTCTCATCTCTTTGAAGTAATCCTTAAGCATCTTTTAAGTGGGATATAGCTGCAGTATGCCAAATGTACTTATAGTTAAAGATCTTTCTGTAGGTTTTACCAATCTCGATGTCCAAAACATTTATCTATTTGCTAGAAAAGCACCTTTCTTTTTCATTATGAATCGGGCCAGACTCATGCATGCCACATTCTAGTGGCTGTGTGCAAACTGTTCTTTTAGGCAGGCAATTAAGTAACTGCTTAAGCAGATGAAAGGTTTTAGAAAGACAGAAAAACTCAGGATGTCTGGCTTCAGTAGTCATGATTATAATCTGAGGCTTCTTTTACTCCCTTCTATTTGATGACCCCTTATTGAAGTAGGTATGATAAAAGAGATTATCTCTAAATTCAGATAATCTTTGCCTGTTTTACAGTGTGCTTCTATAGTCACCATTGAATACCATTGCCCAACTGCATGGGCACACAGGATATGCTTCAGATTCTGGAAATGTCAAGCACTAACTCAGGAGTTGACTTTTTCTATCCAGACAGGGAACAAAGTCTGGTTTATTTTGGAAGTGACCTCCTGCTTACCTCTAACTCCATAGTGATTACCAAGGCTTGTCTTCTTAAGAGGTTTGTGTATTTGGTTGTACAATAAAGAGTGAGGTTTGTGTTTTGAGGCCCAGGCTTAGATTCAAAGGGGTTAGAATGGCTGCCTCTGTGTGAAGAAGCCAAGGTTTTTAGTTTGTCGTTTAGTTATTTTTTTTAATGGAGGAGGTTGTGTAGTACAAAGCAAGACTCTTTCAGCACCAATGTTTGACAGCAACTCTTAGAACATATTTAAAGCATTGAAAGCCTTTGGCATGGGACTGAAAAACTGGAATCTCCAGCAATGGCTGGGTTACAGATTTTCTCAACAACTCAAGAATAGTTTCTCCTGTACTGGCAGCTCTGCCCACTCAAGCAGACTTCCAGAGAGCCTGTTGTGTTCTTTCTGCCTGCTTTATGAATGCTTAAACTAAATAATTCGGAATTACATGACAATTTAAATGCTGATAAATATTGAGATAGAACTACCTGGCTCCTCTCACAGTGATGACATGGCTGTGATGACAGTATTAAGCATATTTGTGCATGTGTATGTATATTCACAAAACACCAGGGCTAAGATGTTATTTGCAAATTTCAGGCAGAAGAAATGTATTTGTGAGAGTTTCTCTCTTTTTAACTTGGGTTAGCATTTGAAAGTGTATCATCTTCACAGGTCTGCTTGATCCATCTATTCGCTATCAAACAAATCTCTTACCTGACTTTGAAAAAAGTAAACCACATGTCATAGATGCAAAGAACCTGAGCAGGAAAAAGTGGTGCCATGTCTACTATTCATTCTCCTGAGGAATATCCGTGGAGAGCTATGGAAACCCTGTGGGGTTCCAAACCTTTCCCTACAAGTTGACTAACAAATAATAAATGAGACATCCTTGTGTCATCTGAGATCTCTGTCTGTCCCTCAGGCATGGCATTGCCAATGTGTGCTCAGGCCAGTCTGCATAACAGTCACAAGTATTAGGAATAGAGCTGAGAGCACTGTTTGTAGTCTTGGGCTGATGGAGCATCCTGAGAGATGCTTTACTCCAGTCCAGACAGTATTATCCTGGACATTAGCTTGTCAGCTCAGTGCAGAGAACATTTTTCAGTATGAAACTAGGATTTTCCAGTCAAAGCCCATTTGCACAAGTTTGAATCCTTTTTATTTTTAATCACTGTTACTCTCTGTTTTCTTGCTCTCATGTAACACACATTTTTGATCAGCAGCAAATGGGAACACTTCATTGGTCACACTTATTTCTAGTTTTAATGATGTCTTTGTACTGTGATTGATACGAATAATATGTTCAGACTGGTCTTGTGCCACAGATTTTCATCAAAAGAGATTTCCTTCTGGAGAGTCTTTTGCTTGGTTATAACACTAGAAATTTTTTTCTCAAAAATATTAAGAAGATTCATTAAGGATAAGGCTAAAAGAGAGAGAGAAGATCCTGAATTTTCAGTGCAGGGAGATGACTGAAATGTCTAAAGCAAGTTTCTCTTACTACTGATAAAGTTCAACAAGGATTGTCATTCTGTCTGATTCCAAATGAACTTCTGTTACTGTTCCCAAGCCATAGACTGCCTTTACAGCCTATATGGACTTTTGTGTCCATGTACACCTGCTGTTACCAAATTGCCCTGCCCAAAGAGCAGCCTAGAATTACCCTGTAGTTGTAGCTATGCTATGAAATTTAGTTGGAGCATCAGCTAATGGGGTGTTGTTTGTGGTCAGAAGGTTTTATAGCCTTTCTTGACAGGGATTTGGCCCACTCCAACTACGGTTCTCCTTGAGCTGTTCCTGACACAACCTGGTGGAACAAAAGGCCTGGGCATAATTCCAAACAGGCTGTTCATATGTGCCTGACTGTTCAGAAGTGTGCTGTTCTGTTCCCATTCTGTCCCTGGGAATGCCGCTGTATATATGTGTAATTTAGTCAAGAGTGATACATCCCCAGTCAGGCTCAATGCAATCAACTTCCCCAATGTACCAGCAGTGCTGCTGGCCATGGTGTTTGTAATTTGAGGATCTTTTCTCTGCTTCATGTCCTCCTGTATATAAAGAGGTAGCAGCCTTGTGACTGCTGGTTTTTGCAATCATCATAACGTTATGTGCCATGATAGGTCCCTTTTTCCCATGTTCAAATGCACAAACTAGAAGACTTCAAAGGAAGACAAGAGCTGGTTTTGCCATTGTCCTATTGCTTGGTTGTTCACAGAGCACTTCCAAGCATAAACAGCATGTTCTGGTGCAAGCTCCAAACTGTGCTTGTGCATTTGGAGTTAACCCAACCTGCCTATTTTGGCACTGTGATACAGAAACAGGAAAGAAAAATCATCATTAGTAAACAGAATAACTTCTATTGTCAGCCTGTAGGGTCAGTTGAATATCCAACATGGATCAAATTTCTGAAGAGCTGAACAGCCAATATATCCACTTTTATGTAAATTCCCATCAGAGGACTCTTAACCCTATCAAAAAACAGGCTATATATTTTGGTCCTCAGATATGGTCTTTATAAAGAAAATCTGGCCTTACTAAACGTGGTTTGTTTAAAATAAAATCCTTTGGTTCCCTGAGATGCTTCCTAGAGCTCTGGGGGTAACACTCCTTCTTTTTCTACTTTCTCCCTGGAATTTTTCTGGGATTACAGCCTAGAGAATAAAGTCTGTAATAAGGCTGCTCATGCCAGTGATTTGATTAATGAAAGACTGTCAAATTCCTTACAAAGACCTGTCCCCCATAGTAGCATGACTATATTCATAAGCATGATATTAAACTGAGAGTCTTTACGGTAGAGGCAACTGCCTTCTTTTATCCATCCTTTTCTTCCCTGAAATCTTCAAGTCTTCAGGCTTCTCTACTTCATCTCTTCTTAATGAAAGTGAAGACTTTCAGGTTCTTGTCCTTCTTGATGAAATCTTCACAGGCATTACATATTGCCTGCATCTCCTTCTCATCCACGAGGATTTCAAGTAAAAGAGAAACAGCTCTCTTTTTCACAGAAATATTTCCTGTGTTCCAAAAAACCGCCCAACTTAAACAATGAGATCCTTTAAAATTTATTAGTAGTCATTGAAATTAATTTCTTGCCTGGTGAAAAACACCAATCAGCTAAAGGAATTTTTTTTCTGTGTGTAGAAATCAAGGTAATACAGGAAGTGC
Organism: Corvus moneduloides; assembly: GCF_009650955.1. NCBI lineage: Eukaryota > Metazoa > Chordata > Aves > Passeriformes > Corvidae > Corvus > Corvus moneduloides. The sequence continues at coordinate 38,340,769 of NC_045511.1, forward strand.
AAGGTAATTGCAGGAATGTTGGTGCCATATAACTCTGATGTGCCCTTAACTGTCCCTGTGGGTATTTTTTTGTTATTTTGTGAATAAAAATTTTTAGCTGGAATTTTGTTTTTCTCCTTCCTGCCTTGAAAATAATCTAAGAGATATGGAGACTGTGGTATGAATTATTTTTCAGTTTCACACAACAGAACTGAATAATTTTACTATGGCTTTGGTCTTTGTTCTGCCTTCTTTTCTGTTAAAACTCAATGTTAAACAGCTGTTTGACTTGCATGAGTGGTGCTTCTACTTTAGTTTAAGACCCTGAACCTGTGTTTAGTTATTCCTAGGGAAGGAAGGCATTCTTTCATGAAATCTGTAGGAACAGACCTATAGCATTTTTTGATGGAAGACTCCTTATACAAATTGTAGATTTGCTATAGTGGGGAGGATTTCGTTATTATTGTGTTTGGTCCCATGGCTTGTTTTGGGCTTGTTCAGCATTCTGAGCTCATTACTTTTTTTTTTTATGTTGGGGCTGATACATTTTTTGAGGCATTTCTTCATATAGGGCTATGGATATTTTGTCTTTTCTGAAATTTCTCATTCCAGACCAGTATTCTTATTTCTTTCTTCCCTAATTATCTGGCTCAGATAGCATTGGGACAACTGTTTCTCTCTCTCTTATTAGGTTTCTCCGTCTTTCTTCTAAGTTCCAGCATTTCATTTGGTGTGCTTTAATATTGCTCTGCTTCATTCTCTCTGTGTGCTGCTTTGCACTTTTTATTGATCTCATTTACTTGTGAAAACTAGAAAATATTAAAGCTGTCAGCCATCTGTTGCCCATTTTGCAGATAGTCTGTAATGGCTCTGAAAGTTCTTGTGGAGTTAATAGACGCCCTGCAAAAGCAGCGATTTCAAGCTTTCTCTTTCACTGGCTATTTATATTCTTCAGTTTACTTTATGATTGTGTTGACAAATTCCTATTTTTTTTGTTTGAAGTTCAGTGATTCATCCTGCAAGATGTGCTAGAATTATTTAGTATCACAAAAGTTATGTGTAATTACTTCACATTTTTAACTGAAAATTTAAGTTCGTACTTTTTCTGTGTGTTGCACAGGGAGTAAACTAAGTAACATAAATGACGCATGGTTCGTGGGAGAAAGTCTGCTTTTATATTCTTTCTGGACTGATCATCCATCATGGGTATTATTTAGTTATTTCTCTGCAAAGATGTAAGTAGCTCCACTGTTTGAAATGCAGGCTTGGGAGTACTGGGTTTCTAATTAAAGAGGTTTTGGACCAGATTTGACCAGTTTCGGCCATTTAATGCTGATGGGGAGATGTTAATTACAAAAATACATACAGTATGTTCTGTGAGTCTTTTCTTTCCACATAATCTGCAAATAAGAAGATTAGATATATTACAGGGAAGTGAATACAGGGAAGTGAATCTCTGGTATCTGTAGGATTAGAAGATTGACCATTGACTTCAAAGAGAACTGAATGCTTTTGAACATCTTGCCTTTGACATTATTTTTGGGAATGCTTGCACAGCTGGACAATGGTCAATATAAATCTTTGACAGCAGAAATTGGCCCAAGTTTTCTGCCTTTTTTAAGGGTGGTTTGCAGCTTTTGATTTGTTTTATCAGCAGAGCAGCTAGGTTCTGTTCTCTGAACAGAGGGTAGTAAGATTTGGAAAAACTTGTGAAATAGATGTAATTTTGCAGAACATGTAGAAAAGCTATGTCAGAAACCGTTAAGAAAAATGATGATTCAGAGATGTCTGCTGTGGCTCAGCCCAGAACTATTTGAGACACCACAGCCCCAGAGAGTAGATTTTGTGCAAACTTTTGTACTGTTTCGTGGCTGATGACTCCACTTGGCTTCTGTTGTGCTTCATTTATAGCCTATGGACCACATTGGTAAGGAGAATGATTATTCTACATTCATCATTCCCTGACAGCAAAAAGGCAATCTGGGCATTTGGAAATGACACAGTAATTTCTTGGCCCTCACAGCAAATTTCCCAGGGACTTTAGAGAGGCCATGGTCATGCAGACATGTCAACTTCTATACTGTAAGGCTGCATCTTGATGTGGACTCAGAATCTACAGTACACGAGATGACTGTCACAGTGCTGTGACTATCAGTGTCTGCTCTGTGGTCACTTCCCAAGCTTCAGAGAGAAGGGTCTTTCTCCTGCTCTGTCCCTTTTACCCAGTACAGGTGGTACCTCATTAGAGCTTCTCCCTGTTCTCATCCCGCAAAAACTGTCCACATGACAATGAAATACTGCCTTCTGGAGAACAAGGAGGATTCAGTTGAGTAAAAAAGTCTTCCTTTTCCTGCATGTGAGGCCTTAAAAGCACCTAGCACTGAGGGATCAACCTTCAGTCAATTTGCTGCAGGCTGCTCAGTACTTCATTGCTGGTGTCCCAAAGGGACTCCACTCCTGACTCAACAACCCTACTTGTGCAGAGGCTCAGCAGCCTTGAGCTTTTCAGCAAGGACACTGGAGAGCCCTTGAGAAGGGAACTTTGCTGAGCACACAGGCAGCTTCTAGGGTGGCAGGGATGACAGGAAGCTTTCTCTCAGAAGATAGAAAATTCCATCTGCTTAGCTCTCTCTGTTCCCTGAAGTATTGTGCCTGACAGTTGCTTCTCTCATATATTATTTTCAGGTTACACCAATACTTTCTGGAAGTCTAGAGTCAGCAGACTTGGTTTTCATGTGATGTTTACATACTCTTCTTATCACCTCAGGTATTATTTCACTTCCTTATCTTGAGTGTGCTTGGTACATGAAGTTATCTGACCTCTGGTCTTTCTCCCTCCTCCTGCCTTCTTTTCTTGGCAGCTGTAATTTCTACATTTTCTTTCCATAATAAACTTTTGCCATTTAATTTCTTCTTTTCCAGTCCTATTGTAATTTGTATGGGTTCTACCTGCCTGGAAAGTTATTCCTAAAATTTCAGTTGTCCCTACAGGAAGTGTGGGTCTTGGTCTATATATCTATCCCTAATGTGTAGTATACATAACTGACATTTACATCTGACCTAATGATTTGTAGGATCACATGATAGAGAAGTTGTGGGAGAGGGAGGGCTTCATACTCCTTTTATTTTTTCTGGTAACTTCTGACTTTATCGCCATGTATTTCTAGTTGTCTGGTTTTAAGTATCTTTTTCATGTGCTCCATGTGTAACCCAATTTAACGACTTTCACTGCTTGAAAAGGATTTTTTTCTTTTCTCCTGATAAGAAGTTCAACTTTTCCTTTCACATTTTTTTTCTTTTTATTTTTGCATTTTTGCATATCCAAAACCACCTTTCTACTGTCATATACTGGAAGACCACTGTCAATTTAAAAGCTCTGCAGATAGGACCATATGTTTTCAGTGTCTGAAAATTAGGGGCCTGAGCCTGTATTCATTTTGTGTCAAATTCCGTAAGTTTGTTTGGATTTTTATGTCTATAAAGGAGGCTCAATTTGCTTTTAGTGTTGGATGTTACATATAGTACATATCCAGAAGAATTTTTTTCTGGGTCTGGAATGCCTGTTACTGGCATTCCTTTCACTCCCAGCACTCTTAGAAATCTTCTTACTGTTTTGAACACTCCATGCCACTGATTTATGTTCTTCTGTCATGCTACAAAACTTCAATAAGCCTGGCTTGTAACTTAGTTTCCTACATATCATTGTCCTTCTTATTTACAGTAGCATTTGTGTACTTTTTTAGAACATCAAGTAGGAAGAAATTTTTTTTTAGGTAAGATTTTTTAATGCTATTGTTCTTAACCTTCTAACTGAAGGTTCCCTTCTCTGCCAGCTTCTTCTGCTCGCAAGGAACAATTCTGGCAATATGTGTTCGGGTAGAATAAGCTTTTTGTCTGGCACCACATCTTTTTTTTTGGTTTTTATGTTTCCCCAGTTCTCTGCTATTCCTGGTACACTTAAGCATCAGATAACAAACAGGCTGCTAAGTGGGATCATCGCTGGTTTTGTGCTCTATTTTTTTTTTCTGCTTGTCTGAGGTTCATTATTTCTCCTATGTTGTGAGCATGAGCGTCAGTAAGGAGACAGACACGGCAGGAAGCAAGAGTTGTGCCATAGGGATTATACTCTAGGGGACACTGCATGCTGTTTTCCGATATGATTAATCAGATGAAATGCACAGAGCTTTGTAGTCGGAAGAAATCCATTTTGAAAGGGGGTCCGTGGTGGCCTGTTAATCCCCTGATTCTGTAGGCTCCCCCTGTTCCCTCCCTAGCCTTGGCCACTGCCTCGGTTTCTCCCTATTTGTTCTTGTACCCCAACTCCGCCCAGGGACTGCCCCTGGGCCCCAGACAAAACCATCCCATACTCAGCCCACGTGGTCTCTCTACCTCTGAATGTCGTGGGGACAAGATGTGATTAAAGCCATCTCACACCCTCATGAGAGACCCTTCTCTACCTTCTTTACCATCCACTGTGTTGTAACGCTGCTGGCTGCTGGAGCCAGATCGCAGGGCTGTCCGAAATGGACTCTGGGGTGCGATTAATCACATGGTCCTAGGAAACCCTTGCTGAGCTTTTGGGCCGCAGCAGCCTGCTAGGCAGAGTCCAGTGGTTACAACCAAGGTAGGAAGGTGAGGATTTCCCCCTTCCCTCACAGGCAGAGATTTCACCAAGGACACGGGGGAAATACTGGTAAGCAATACTAAGACATGAAAGTGAGGGAGTTATTCAGGCTCAGCAGTCAGGCTTTGATTTGTATGCCAGAGATATGTGCACAGAGCATGACAGGGCTCTGGAAGCCAGAGGTAAATGCAGGCTGCAAAGGTCTGGACAGGGCTCTGGAAACAGAGGACTTGGCTTTTGCAGGGCAGCCCCCAAGCCCCATGGTATACAGATAACTGCTGGACAAATGTGGCCATGGGGAGGCATGGCCGAGGGGTGAAAGAGGAGGGGTTCATCACTTGTACTCAACACAAGAAGACTGCAGCACAGTGTTTAGTTTGGTTGGTTGGTTTTCAAAGGTGAAGAGAATGAAAAAAACAAACTGTGGTGCTGTCATGGCACAAGGCTCAAAACTCCTACACAGTGACAGCAGTCGCCACCCTCCTTGTGGATTGTGATTTCATTTAGAGGGTCTTGACGCAGGTAGGCAGTGTGGATGAGTGGCACTTTGCAGGGCTGAAGACATATCAAGAAGAAATCAAAACACTGGGAAGCCCTCTAGGAGAGGCGAATGCGTCTACACCAGGTCATCTTTCTGGTATGCTGATCTTGGAGGGTCTCTATGTAAGGAGAGCCCATGCAGGGGCCAGGGTATGCTGTGATTTACCCAGAAAGTGCCTCTGGTAATTTCATTCCCCGTACCACTGAACAACAGCATTGGCTATCCTGGGAGCTACCTGTGGGAAGGGTTATTATTAAACACAAGTTAGTTAATTGCTTATTTTTTTGAAGGACTGGAATAGGGACACTTCCAAGGGTCAGGAACAGCTCAGCAAGAAGGATTAGAAGTGTCCTATCGGTTATTTGCTTTGGCATATGCAGAAGTGAAAAATAAAAATTCTTGGATGTTACCCAGTTTAATTTTAGGTCAGAGAAAGCTCTCTATTCTTCCAACCTGGTTATTTTAATTGCATTATGAAAATGTTCCTGCAGGTTTGGCCACTTTATGATCAGACCAGCTTCTCTGTAAAATATGTCATCCATTTAAGGGTTTTTTTAAAGGAAGAAATATGGAAATTAACAGCTCTGCTTTCTTTAGCTCTCTAAAGTACAAAACAATTTTTATTTTAAATTTTTAAAAATAATTCTTTCTCTCATGTGGGATCTGCTCAGCCAAACCAGACACCTCAGCACAGTTAAAGATAGAAACCTTTCCAAATGCTTCTAGGTAGCTTGAAGTGAGGTTGTGTAGGTGCCATGTCTTTTGTTAAAAAAAAATTATAGAAAAAACTCTGATGGGAGAGAAGAATTCTTAGGTGTTCTTCAGAAGAAATGCCTTTACATAAACACTGATAGGAGCAGAGGGTATAATGAAAAAATGCAAATTATTGATTAAAATAAATATTTACAATGTGTATTTTAGCAGGACTGTACAATATAAACCAGTTCATTTGCCACCTGCAAAAAAATTGTCTGGTTTTATTTTTAATGCCTATGAGTAAGTAGCAGGAAATTTGTACTACTTATGTGAATCCCAATACATGGAAATATTGCCATTGCTGTATTCATTTGGAAACTCTGTAATTCTGCTGGAAAAAAGAAATAATAGACTGTAGTACTACTCATATGATTATTTCCATCAAGCCAAAAAGTTTTTGTGTACCTGTTCCTCAGCCTGAGGAACTCAAGATTACTTGACTTGCTGCTTGGATTCTGTTTGATTTTCTTGGGGTTTTGGTTTTTTATTAATAGGAGTCTGGTGTATTGAGTGTAAACCATCAATACCAGTAGCTCTTCAAACTTTTCCATTTATTTGACAAAAATGTTCATAGTTTTGTAGTGGTATGATTTTTGAAAGATTAGGTTCTGTTTAATGATTAATATCAAACAGTTGGCCTTTTTTACCTTTGTCTTTTAAAGTTCTCATAGGTAAGAAAGTGACAGTAAATCAGCATCCACTGAATGCAAAGAGACATTTTTGTCAGATTTATACACCTACTCCCAGACTTCCTGTGCCAAGAGGATCTTGGCTCTCAAGCACACCTGCAAAATATTTCCTGAAGTGAGACAGCTATCAAGTCACTAGAAAGGGAGAAATATCAGTTGGAAGCAAGTAATTCTCCAGTAATGCAGTCTGAAAAATTGCTGAATCTGATCCCTTCATAGCAAGCTGCTGGGTAGCACGCTGCTCAGTGCAGTCTTCACTGACTGTAGTGTGGCAAATAGAAGGACAGAGGTAAGGCAAGATATACAAATATCAAGTGTTTCCAAGTCTCAATGGCTGCATGTGATCAGTAGATGGATCACAGATTTTCACCAGCTTGTGATGTGAACTTGAAAACCTGCTGAGGTTTGGTTTGGACAATCACTGTTTGAAACAGACATGGGTAAAAATACATTTTCCAATAGTGGCTTTTATTTGCCCAAGCAAGAGAGAGATGTTTTGAGTTCTTACCAATTACAGGCCTAGTGTAAAAAACTCTGAGTCACTGGTTCTGATTTTGACCTTGCCATTCATAAGAGAAAGACTGAGCTCTCTGAGAATATACTAACACATGGAAACCAATTATTTGCTCTCACTTTAGCTCTACAGACTATCAAAAAGTAAAATAACACAACACACTCTGGCTTCAAGGCATGTTAAATAAAACAGTACTGTATACAAATAGTGAAGAATATGTTTCAGGAGAAAGGTGGAACTTTAGTATTTGACATTAGTAAATAAACATTGTGGTAAGTTTGACCAAGAAAGACTGATTTTTTCATTCACATGGGATGACTATTATTCTTTTATGCCGCTGTTTCACTAACTCTACACCATGTATGATACTCCAGGTCAATCAGCCAATAGGCGTATTTTAACTGTCATCAAAGGCAGGCAACATGGCAGTGTAAATACCAAAGCTTGTAAGTGAATTGCATGCTTTACATCGAATGGCTGTTTCTGGGTTCCAAGGTCATCAGCTTACCCTGTGAGCAGAGGACTTTGCATGCTGGAGGATGTGGAGGCAAAACTGCTGTCTCCTGGGATTACTGCTGTGTCTGAGGGGAGGTGTGGGGCAGGTGGGTTGTGAAAACTGAAAGGACTCTTTCCTCCATTGTGGTGGGCAGTGAACATACATTACAAGGGACAGAGAGTTTTCAGTAAGACAAGTCCCTAGTACCACAAGAACCATTTTATGTTAGGGTGACCAAAAAGGCTTCTCCCAGGATGCATTGTTCTGTTATGTTAATCTGTCCCAGTTTGAATTCCCTGGTTGGCTGTCAGCCTCTACCCCTTGTCACTCCCCCAGAGCTTCTCCATTGGTCCCCATTCCCTAGTCCCACCTTTTCCTCGCCCCAGATAAAACTGTGAGCTTCAGGAGCACATTGGTCTTTGCCTCTGCAACCTTTGACAGTGCAGCAGCAATAAATGTTCCTGCCAGAACGCACGCAAATGCCCTTCTCGACTCCTTGCTACCGACTGTAATACTGAACCCACCCGTGCTTCTGTGGGGGCACACGGGACCCCATGGAGCCAGGACAGGGATGGTATTACTCCATTCCTGGAAACTTCTCTTCCCCATTTCCATCAGACCATGGGGAAGCTTAGAGGTCCAGGGTGAGATCCCAGAGAGATTTGTCAAGAACTAGGCAGGCCTGCATTTGGGATGCATCCATAGTCTACATCACCATCCATGATCTTCTGCTTGGGACTGAAAGTAGGATGGATACCCAGAGATCCCAGTCACCAGGAGGCTGCAGGAATATGTGCCTCTGTTACCACTTCACTCTAATAGGCACAAAACAGGGCTAGAATATATAGACAAAGTACTCTCACCCCTGTAGCTCTCTTTGATGTGCAGAGAATTAACTGCCCATGGGTCAGCAACATTTTTAAGGAGCCTTATCATGAAGTGCAGCTCTAATGGTAGACCAGGGTCATCTGCCTCTCCCAGGCTCCCTGTTCACTTGTGCAAGGTCAGGCAATGACACAATGCAGCTGCTGGCAGCTTGAGTGCCTGGGAAGGAAAGGTACAGGGTTTCAACTTTGAATGCCCAGCACTGTAATTTAGAAGGACCTTGTCCTCTCCCTTGCTTGAAGCCAACCAACTTGCTCTATTCAGAGCAAATGTTATTGTATTTTTTAAGGAAAAAAGTCTTTGCTGACCAAACAGCTTTGTCTGTGTTCTGCTAGCTCTAGTAACACTGCTCTGTGGAAAGTGATCAGCCCTGGAGTTTTAATAATATGTGAACTGCAGTCCTGCTCTGCAAGCAGATGGGACTGTAATAGTGTCTGCTAAAACTATTCCTGCCAAAACAAACACCAGGAGAGATTTCTTTTCCATCTACTGAAGTCTCACTTTAGCACTTGCCAGGGAACATTTTCCTCCTCCTGTCTTCTGCCTGTGCTGGACAAATAAAGAGGGTACTGGAGGACTGCCTGAAAGGTAATGGGCTGCAGTCCTTAATGCAGTGCTCTCTGTATGTTCAGAAAGGGCTCTACTCTTTCATTTCAGAGCTTTTATAAGACCTTAGGGCTGGGGCCTGCATTCTTCTGCAGTAAGCTCACAAAATTGGATTCCCTTCGGACTTGCAAACCTTGGCCACATTCATATTTTATGTGAGCCACTCTGCACAACTGGTTCTTCTGGTGTTTATTTTTCTTGATTTGAAATAATTCTTACTTCCCTCTGAGGAAACCTTGCCTGTTAATGACTGCTAGCTGTGGCATGCCGGCAACTATCCTCAGGTCTTCTCCCATGGCTCTGTCTCATCTCATCCATCACCTTCAGACATGAGGTCAGAGGTTACATGAAGTGGAGGAAAAAAGTTATGCTTGTGAAGAACTGACTTGTTTTGCTTAAAATGTTGTCCTGAGGTTAGCAACAGAGGCCTCCTTGGCTCAAGTGGTCTTCTCTCCTGTAGGAATGGAGACCCAAAATTTCCCAGTGGTTAAGTCAAAGCTTTGGGCATACTGATAACAAAAGCACATGCTACCATACTGACTGATGATAATTAGGAGATGCTCTTGGCAGTTGTGCCACTGTATTTATCCATGTGGTTTTTGGGAGTGTATGTGTATCTCTCTGTGTGTTTGTAGTTATAAATGTCTGTGAAAGTGAGATGAGAACCTGGATCTAGATCTGTCCCTCACAGCCCCTTTGCCCCTGAGCCAGAATCCAAACCCAGGAGTAATTGGAGGGGAGCTGGTTCTTCCCTCACACCAAGATGGGGAGCAGCCAGGAGCAGCACTGAGATAGTGGTAGATTTCAGTGTTACAGATGGGTGGGACAGGCTATTCCTATAGACTGATGCAAATTCGAAGTATACTTTTGACTATGAAATTTGCACGTGTAGCTTACTTTTAAGCTCACTAACCCTATGTTGCAAGTCATTTACTTTCAGGAGAATCTCCCACTCTTTCTAGGACATGAAGCTCTGAAAGAGCATTTTGCAACCATGCAAAAAAACCATAGTATTCTGGATACCAACCAGAAACTTTGCTTGAGGAGCCATTGCTCTTAAGGTGAGGAATAGTCACTTCTCTTTGAGTGGACTTGCAGTGATGACCTTGGTCACTCTCCTATATTATTTGAGAATATATGCATGAGCCTTCTAGAAACATATGGGACTCATTGTCAAATCTTTGATAAGCTTTACCATCCCCTAGTTTATAGAAAAAGACACTTGTGATGCCTGATGTGATAAGAGAATTCCTGCCATGATCTGATATTTAATCTGTCTGTGAAGATGAGTCTTCCATTCCCACTTCTGATTTTTCCTCTCTTACTTTTTCCTCATGGCGTATAGTAATTATTTTTTCTTACTCATTTTTTTTTATCATGCAGATTGAAAAAATGTTTATCTCTGCTAAGCTGCTGTTGTGGAACTTTCCTAAATTTGATATTACCTGTTTTCACCTGAATGTTGGAAGACAACCTGAATCAAACTAAACATTGACATCTAATATCAACTAGCATCAATTTTCTACCACCTGTAGTCTGGTCACATGCAGAGATGTTTTCATTTGTCATTAGTCACTGCTCTCTCCAATGTCTTGGTGCTTGATTTATGAAAAACCATGTAGTTGAAAAGTGTTACAAGGGAAATATCCTGTAATATCTAGCTGCAATGCAGCAAACACATGGAAGATAAGCATGCACACTCAGCAATTGGTGGTCAACTTCTGGGTCCACTGAAGTTTCTGATGTTCATTAAAGTTGGATTTGAAACAAATAAAATTTTAAGTTTTGAAAGAAATTGAAGGTTTTCTCAAGCTGAAATGCAGGTTAACAGAGAACAGGGACTGATAGTATTTATACAAGCTACCAAGTACAAGGAATTTTTGATCCTTTTTTTTTTAATGATCCAGACAGGTTTTATCTTCCTTTGAACTGACAGCATGGCCTTGAGAATGAGAAGAAGACCTATTGGGGGTTACCCACAGATAAACAATTGCAGAAACATCTTTAAAAGAAATTACTTCCATATATGAGGTGGAATTTACAACACATTGTTTTATTGACCCAAATTACCTCCTTAAATATCTCTTTTTAAATGCTCCTTCTTAAGAGAGAAGTTTGAAGAAACTCTACGATTGTAAATCTCATTACTGTATGAGGACAGTGCTGGAGTATTGCTGTGACAGATTTGACAATTTGACACATTATCGTCCTAGTAAATGATCCAAGTGTTGAAATTCAGTGTGGAGTGATGGCTTTTGTAAGACTTTGCTATGTGTTTCAGCCCTTCTGGAAAGCACAGCATTATCTGATGGTATGTCTCTTGCAGAGGAATGGAAGGAGACAAGGGAAAAGCGAATATGGGCTTTGTACGAGCTATGATATTTAAACTAAGGCTATAGATGAAGAAAAGCTTCCTTGTAGGATTGTACCATTAAGACCCATACTGTTTCTAAACCCTTTTGCTTGCTTTGTAATTTTATGATAAAAATCATTACCATTGGTTTTGGACTTACATAATAACTCTGATAGCCACAGAGAGAACAAAATGTTGTTTGTTGACTTATGAAATAAATTATGCCTGTCTGCAAACTTCACTGTATAATTTGCACTGGATTGGTTGTTTACAAGTATGCACATGGTAGTTTAAGTACTCCACTCTCCCTAGACTTAGAATTGCCATACAAGTGGCTATGACTTTAGTGAAGCAGTTGCAGCTCGTTAGATCTCCCAAAGTCAGAAATAATTTGTCATAATGGAATCCCTGACTCAGATTTGCAGTCAGTGCCTATAATAAACAAAACATGGATATCAGAATTTAAAGGGATGGCATTACACTAGCAAACTGAGTACTTTTGAGTGTGATTCAATAACATTATAGATTTCTCCCCATTTATTACTTGTGGTTCATTTTGTTTACCAAATACAGTAGTCAGTTATTGGTTACACTGGTTCCCTACCAAGAGCATGCTCTTTTGAAATGTACCCTTGACATTTTCACTTACTTTCTGTGTGTTTGCATGCTGGTTTTATATGTATTTTCCTAGCTGCAACATACAGATACTATTCAGCACGGCCACAGTTGCAAATGAACATGTCATAATTTCTGCTTACATTTGCATTGGTGTCGGCCTCACCCAGCTGAAAAATGCACTGTCTGCTTCCAAATGATAGTGTTTGGAAATCTGACCAAGGCTCTCTACGGGCTCTCAAAGCTGATGCTAAAAACTTGCAGAATTATCAGTTAGTATCAGGTGAAAACAACCTAGCTTTGCCCTAGCTGATTATTGTGTGTGCTGCTGGTGAGTTCTAAGAAGATCTAGGCAGCTGCTTTCTGTTGATCATACCATATCACCTCAATTAAGCCTAAAGGGGGAAAACTCATCTGTAATGAAATAGTGTCTATTAAGAAAAACACAATCAAGATTTTACATCAAAGAAAATCTGCCTCACAGTCGGTAGTTTTCTGCCTCATTCCATAGGAGGGTCTGATAGGATGGTGGTGTCCTCTTCCAGATCTGGGTACAGGGTTGACTCTGGTGCTATGGGGTTCCCAGCTAACCTGGGGAGTAAGCCTGCATAGGTGAAAAGACCATATCTACCCCTTACACACCTGGATCCCTCACAAATTCTTCTGGGCAAGGACAGTGAAATTGTTATGAGTTTGATCCTGTACCAGGATCCATGGGTTACAGGGACAAAAGCTGGCCTGAACCTCCAAAGCCTCAAATGCATCCTTCAGTTTTGCTTTCTTCCTGCCTTATTCCTCACTGCTGGTCTACAGATCCATGCCTCTGGGATCCCAACTTCTGTGTCTTTGCATGGTTTTCTGTACCTCGGAAAAGCCTGTGCGGGGTGTCAGAACTGCTGCTATAGACCTTCTTCCCTGGGGACTTGGCTTGCTGTGAAGTCAAGCTGTGAATGCTATGGCTCTTTAGACAGAGTACTAAACCGGTGAAAATTAAAGGCATGAGTGCTTCTGTATGTTTGCATGTGTGTAGGAAAGAGATCAGTGGTCTTTGCATCTCTTGTTTGAGAAGTATTGCAATGTCATGCCCTCAACTGATGCTCAGCAGTGCCTTCCCAGTGCCCTCAAACACTAATGCCACTTGAGGATCTAGCCCAGCTCTCAAACCTTTTGCATGTTTCCACCACCAGTGCATAAAGTAACTTCCCTGTGATGTCAGAAATGTGATGGGTGTGTAGGCAAGTCATATGCCCAGTTTTCAGAGCGTATTGAGTTTTCAGTGTTCACTACTAACAACTGCATCACATGTGGTAAAGGGGGCAGAAAGAGAGAGACAAAGGGGTTTGTCAGATACCAATAGGGTTTCTTGGACACCAAATAGGGCTTTCTGGTGTTTTGCCTTCTGCCCTTGTGTAGTTAAGGTTTGCTGTCAATGGAAGTGCTGACATTACTCCAGGAGGGCTTGTTTCCAGTTGTGCCTATGATGATGGATGAGATTGAAGGAGGTCAGCTCAGCTTTATCATGTCCTTCAACAGTGTCTGTAATGAGGCAGGGAGGAACATGCTGGGAATTCAAGGAGCAGAGGTTTTTCTCTCTGGTCTTTGATCCTTGGTTGGAAATATCAGAGGAAAATAAAAAGCTGTATAAACAGAAAGCACTTTTAAGGCACTTACACCACACCTTATTGCTACTTCTATCTTATGCTATGGATCTGCAGGAGGCACTTACTGCATTAAAAATGAAACTCACAGGAGTGAACGTGGAGAGGAGCATTTTTAACATGTTTCATTTTCTATGAAAGCAAATAGTAAGCAGGCAAAACTATTGCTGACAGCATTAAAGACATGCTGGTGGCAGTGCCTGAGTTGAACTGCCTGGGGAATAAGGCATATAACATGAAACTTGAGTCATCCCAAGTCATTTTCTCTTTAGGACGACTCACTTCTCCCTTTCAGTCTTACGGTGCTTGGGATAGAGAGCTAGTCCTGCTGCAGCTTTTTTGGACTGTCAGGCTGTCTTCTCTCTCTTTTTCTTCTAGGTTCTGTGTTTCCGAGGATTCTGCACACACCTATACAGGAATAGACCAGCTCTGAAAACAAAAGTCTTGGCATTTGTTCTTCAGGGCTACAGACAGCATTTTTTGTGTCATGGATGTGGGTCACATCATTATTTGCATATGTTCTTTGTCACTTTTTTGTATAATTATCCATCCTACCTTTGTTAATTTACAAGGGGTAACTCTTTTTTTGGTGGTTTGTGGCTTAAAAGAAAATAGTGTAAGCATCCCACAATACTGGTTTGATATATACTAGAAACATTTTTTTAGGGATCCTGTGAATCCCCTATTTTACAGCTTTCTTATGTACAAGTACTGTAAGTGTCATTGAAATAAATTTCAAAGAAAACCAGCTATGCTGTAGCCAATTTCCATCCTCACTGTGTTAGTGTGACCATGGATAAATAGACTTGTTTTAAAGAAGAATGATGCAGAATTCAGGGGGTGGGTGGTAAGGAAAGTAATTTTAAAGGGTCCTTTCACTGTCAGTCTGGGCATGTGTACAGAACAGACTGTGTAATGTAATCACTGCCCCTTAAAATACAGAGTAATGAGTAGTTGGAGCACAGAATGTATACCAAATGCTCTTCAAAAGCAAATGGGGGATTAGCTAAACCCCAGTGTGCTCCATTTAGGAAGATGCTTTGCCATATCTAGCCAACCATGTTCTTAAAATAGAGGACACATGACTTCCTACCAGATCCTCTCACACAATTGGAACTGGCACCTGGCTGTAAGTAATGGGTGAGAAAGGAAGCTGATACAGATGGAAAAAGGAGAATGCTGTGAAGACGTCCCAGATGCTATGACCTTATTTCCTTTTTTTTTCCTCAGTTTCTGCCTTTGGGACACAGTCACCTCCAGAAATCTACTAAGCGGCTCAGGACAGCAACAGCAGGAACATTCTCCAGGATTTCCACCAGTTGTGCTTGCTGGTGCCCACTTTTACCCAGAGATCAGTGCTGTACATCAGCTGTGCCCATAGGTAGCTGTATGAATTATGCCTAGAAATAAATGTTGCTGCATGGAGGAAGCCTCTGTGTGGAGCAGCCCTCCATTTGGGCAACACCGGTTGCCAAGTAAGTGTCATCGTGATTTGTTACTCATTATGTTGGCTCCCTGTGAAATATGAATGTCTCGGTGGTAATCTCCAGAATCCTCAAAGGACTTGGCAGAGTCAGACAAGGCAGTGTCTCTCTCATGGGAATGATGTCCTGCAACAGCTGCTTTCCCCAGAAACTATGAAGATGTCACTTTTGAGTCTGAGGGTGAAAATAAATTGAAGAGGGGGGCCTTTGTAGCTTTTGAGATGTCCTCGATCTCTGGTGGGAAGGTTGGAAATGCTAGGACCTTGGAGTCTGCAGCACAGATCCCCTGCTCACAGACTCAGCTGACCAAGGGAAGGGGAAGAAGCCTGAGAGATACAGAAGTGAAAGGAAGTGTTGCATAGAGAATTCATGAAAATAGAGAGAATTTAAATGTTTATGAAAGATGGGTGTCTACTATTTATGTTACTTCTCTGTATTTCTTATCTACAAAAGCATCTGTTTTTCGGAAGTGCTAAAAGGTCTGTGTCACTACAATGACCTCAGACATTAAAAATTGAACACCACGCACACCCTTTGGAAAACCTCAGTCTTACTCTAATTCTGTAGCTCAGCCAGTGTCAAATACACTTTTTGAAGCCATTTGTCTCCTTGTAGGCAGCAAACTACTCTGGTACTTTTTTGTTAGTAGGTAGATTCATGGAGGAAATCCTCATGTTGGTGGACTCAGGATTCAGCTTTCATTCATTTTGTATCCATCTTGTATTCATCTTTCTTCTATTGACAGAAAAATATTTGCTTGTTGCTATGTGAAGAACTATTACACAGAAATTTGAGTTCTGAGAAGGTTTGCTGGCCATCTGTGGTCAATCTAGACATCTGGTTGTGCTCCAAGAAGATCAAGTGGAAAGCCAGGTCCCCTGTTCTGCATTTAATTATTGCTAAGGAGTTACAATGGGTGCATTGTGCTGCAAGATTTGCAAGAGTCACTGGGGATTAGACTGTTGCAATACTATTTCAGTAATGCAATATGAGGCTACATCTTAGATTTATCTGTAAAATATCAATGGAGAATTTGGCAATTTGGTTTTGGTTTTCTTTCCAGGACACATTTCTCAAGGAACCCATGATGTAAATACTGCTGTTCATACTTTAGGTTGCTGGATAGAGTTTTCCTTTAGACAGCCTGGGACCTGTGTCTCTTGGCCAACCATTGCTTCTTTCTGTGCTGGAATGCCATGGCAGAGGTAGGAAATATTTGAAGACTTATCTGGAAGTACAAAAGAGGTTAAACGAAGAGTACCTTGCCATGTGGATACCAGTCTTTGTCCTTGTACTGAACTCTGGATTTGAAAGACTAATTTATTGAACCTAAATGCGTTCAAAGGCCTTTTGATTTCTTAGCCTTTCAAAAGCATAGAGAGATTTGTCAGTGGGGCACCCTCAATAAAACTGGTAGATTTTTAAGTAATCTCCAATCTAGGAAGAGTCAACATGGCCTTTGTAAAAGGAAGCACATCCACACAAACATGATAGCACTTTTGAAAGAGGCATGAAGGCACATGGATAAAAGGTGTTTCACTGGCCAATTACTGCTAATTTTTCCAGAGATTTTTCACAGACTTTTTTTGCCAAAATCTTTAAGGAACATAACATGAGACAGAAGATCCTTAAGTGGATAAATAATTGATGAATGGTAAGAAATGAGATGTATGAATAAATCAATTCTTGGAGCAGGGTGATGTCAGCAGGTGGATTAAGTGGTGATCTGTGGTGGGACCTATTATGTTCAGTGAGCAGCAACATAAAAAAATTTGCTGATGAAACTGAATTACTGAAACCAGAAAAGATGAGGGACATCTGTGAAGAGTTGTAGAAGGATCTATTGGATATCATTCCAGGTAGATAAAAATAACATGATAATCATAGGGGGGAAATGGTCTTAAATTAACCTGTTAGATGGCAGTTTCTGAGCTAACCGTTACAGTTCAGGATTAAGATTGTGGGTACACCAACAGATCCAAGAAAATACCAGCTCAAGACAGGTCAAGGAAGCATATTAAATGGTATGGTATTGTGGGAGAAAAAACCAGAGTGCATCATTTTTCCATTCACTTAAATCCATAAATCTGTCAGTTGTTTTAGTTGGAAATTAATTGTTTTAGAACTGAAAAGAGACAGAAGAGGTCAGCAAGGGTATAGAGTGTCTTCCTAATGAGTTGTCACTAATGATGTCAGGGACACCCTGTGAGGTCAGTGGAGTGCATCTGCCCTGGTGTGCTGAGTCTTTCCCAGGCTCAGCTGAGGCTATGGCTGGGATAACTTCTGTCTATTTGTTTTAGACTTGTCCCAGAGAGCTGCTGTAAAAGGCACTAATTTTTAGTGGATGTGAGGAAAAAGCTGTAAAAATAAATAGAAGTAATTTTGTTGAAAGTGTCCGCTCCACTACATAGTGGCAGAATCAACCCTTCTGTAAACACAGCCAGTCACTTTTCTTTTTCCAAGTCTTTTTCTTAAAATCTAGTTTTCCACATCACTTCTCAGCCACAATTTCACAACCATAAACAGAGAACATGTAAAACCTAGGAGTACTCACTTCCATACAAACCAGCAAGCTGCAGTTGCAGAAGTGAAGTTTTATCTATTCTCGTAGCAAAAAAAAAAGAAAAGCTCAGTGTAGTCAGCCATGTCTGCTGGACAGGAGAGACAGAGGATGAGGAGCTATTTTCAAGGTAAAATGCCATCAGTTATACTGTCTAGATCTAAGGTCCCAGATGCATAGGGAATGCATTTCCCACTAATTTTTTTTTTTCAGCTCACAGCCTCCCACTTGTTTTTTAAATTAATTTTTTGGCAGTAACATAACTCCTGGAACCCTGCCATTTACTGCTTTAAAAATTGCTGTTGAAAAGAGAGAGACAGGCAGGGAGAAAGCAAGGGGTAGAGGGAGCATGAAAACCTAATGGAGCCGATTGCAAGGGTACATAACTAACATAACTTTTTTTTTTCTGCAAAGATAATGTGTAATTTATTTTTCTGATGAGCCCATTTTATGTTAGGCCCTGTGGCGGGGAAGATGACTGTTTAGTAGAGAGTACTGGGTATTTCAAAGTAGCAACCGGACAGCTAGGCAGAATTAAACATATTGGTATTTTATGGGTTTTCCATAAAAGAAGACTGTCTGTGTAACACGATCATTACTTGAGTCTTTAAAGCATGAAATGTTTATAGTTAAAAAGATGCAACCATGGAAACACAGCCATATTAAAGTAGGGTAAAGATTCTTCTTATTTTGGGTTTAATGGTTTCACGTTGCTGAAGAAATGGCACAGCATTAGGGTCCTGCCCCAGCAAGATGTGCCATCTAGTCTGTGTTTGTCCCTGACAGTGATTTGGGCTGGGTCTCAACCCATTTTCATTACAGTCCTCTTTCAACCAGCCTTGGGCCAGCTGGTATTGGAATAGCTTCTCTCTGCCCACTTCCTTGGTGTCCCATGGACCTGCTGCTGCCCTCATCTCATGCCAGGCAGCGGCCCTGTGCAAGCTGGGTGACTGACCATCTTGCAGCAAGACCGGGACTGGTGCAGGCTCTTGTGGCACTGTTTCCTGAAGAATGCAGAGTACAACATTATGGAAGGCTCTCTCTATGCCTGTGGATCACTGCGAGTTTGAAAAGGATAGATATAAATCAGTTCAAGTGTGGAAGAGATTATTTCTGGTCCTTCTGCACTCTTTCTGCTTCAGTGGGGAGACCTTGGAAGGGAGGATGTGTGTTGGCACCTTACTGATAAAAGCCAGGAGTATACATGCCAACCACTGGGATATAGTGATGGTGGTGAGCTACAGTATTAACAGTCAGGAAAGGATAGGCGTGTCACCATCAGTCACTGCATTGTGCACACCTGGAGTCAGAATCCCTGTCCTTCCTCATATTTTGTTTCCCATTGTAGGGCTTTGCCAGCTGCTGGCCAGGCCCTTGGCAGCTGCCTGCACTGCCATGCTGCTCTTCATTCAGCTCATCAGCTTCCTCTCCTAAAACAGCCTCCGTGCAAGTAACACTGATGTGGGCTTCCTCTTTGTTATTTTCTGCTGTAATTAGTTCATTCAGATTTTCTGTAGTTGATTTCAATTGAAGCCCTGGTTGGGCTAGCCAGCTTCCAGGTGCTTGGAGAGGAAATGCAGAATTTACCTTTATGTAGCACTGAGTAACAAGATAAGCACCTCATGGTCCATATTGTGTGATTGAAAAGGAAAAGGCAAAAAAAAAGAGGGACAAAAAATGATTATTGTTAAAGGATAGAAATGTTTTTTGTCTAAATATATTGCACCACAGACATCCTGATATTCTCAAGTAGGATATCTTTAAGTGGATACTGACAGTTGATTTATGCTTGGGTACTGAGCTGTTTTTGAAGCAACATATGTGTCAAAGAAAATGTGAAAGATATTGTGTCATAATATAAAAGGAACTGTTGTTTTCATAAGTGACCACATGGTTTTAAAATTTAAACATCTCCCTGCAATTTGAAAAACAAGTATATCATGCTGTTGCACAAGACTTAACTGAAATGATGCTGGAGAGACACAGAAGTAAAACTTATTGTCTACATCGTCCTGCAGAAGGGGGAAAGAGACTGTAGGTTATCACACAATGCAGTCTCTGCTCAAAGCAGTCCTCACCACATTCATCTGCTTCAATTGTGGTGTTCATCTCAAAGAACTAAAGGGTGCATTTTAAGGTGATGGCTTAAAAGTGGTTTTGAGAGCACAGCACTGCAGGCTGTGAAGCAGCACAAACCTCCCTTGGAGGTCAGTCAATGGGCAGGTATGGACCATGCATAACTAGGAAAAATAAGTCATTGCTCATATTTTTTGTATCTCAGTTACTGATGCTACCGAAAATGTAGCAATTAGAGCTGATAATGGTGAATGAGGACTAGCCTTTTGTCCACCAAAGTCTGTAAATTCATGTTATCTTCCTGGACTGTTGGAGGGAGACAAGCTTCCAGCAGCTTCAAGTAGTGCAACACAGGAAGAGCAGAGCAGCATAGTGAAAGTGGTGATGCAGAGGCCCACTTACTGTGTGGTTGGGAGGAACCACTTGGTGACCTCTGGGACTGCTCTTTCCATGGTGAATCAATAGGTGGAAAGTGGCAGTGCTCTCCTGACCTTAACCAAAGCACTGATGGAAAAGACACCAAAATGTTCAGCTTGATGGGAGTTGAGCATATGGTTCCAAGGGCAGAGGGGTCCCTGCCTCACAGCAATCCCTGCACCACCGTCCCCCATCAGATCCTACCATTCACATGTTGCGGAGCCCATCCCCACAGCCCTGTGGGTAACTGTTTTGCCCCTGGTAAAAAATAGTGACATTTATTTCACAACTGCCTGTTTCTATATGTGTGCAGCCTCCTCCTTATCTCTGAGGCATTTTTTAAATTCCCAGCATTGTACCCTACTCAATTGCTCTCCCAGGCATCTCACATAACTCTGTGCCTCCCTGCCATGCAGTGCTAAGCCACTAGTTACTGTATGTCTGAGGGAAAGTCTGGAACAACCTTAATATTCTATCTGAAAAGCAGCTGCTGGTCTCAGCAATTGTCCTAAGGAATGCTTTATAGTCTGTCTGCATCCTGATGTGTCTAATATTACTGAGGACAGGATAAGTCAGATCTGTATGTCTCTGTATAATACTGCATTGTGAGAGACTTCCACCTTTTCTTCTCCTGCAAACAGAAAGTGCGTATCACTGGAGAAGGCAAGCCTTTCAGTTAAGTTCACCAAGTGTGTGTTTCAGTTTTAGGATCATACCAGATGTGCTTCAGCAAATTGAATATTTAAGGGTTTGGGGTTTTTTTACAGAGCTCTATTAAGGGATTAAAAAATATTGGCATCATTAGAACAGGCAAGGAAACATTTATTAGGCTGTCAAAAAGCATTGCAGCCCCAGATAAACCCACTTTTGCTCTGCCCAAGACACTCCTTTTCTGTAACTCGGGGAGTTGTCAATGGAAGAGTCACCATGACAGCTGGAGTGCAAGGGTGAAATGACAGGCTGGCATTTCGCCTTTAAAAAGAATGTAGACAAGCATATGTTGGGAATTATGTCCTCAGTGATTCTTACCATTCAAGTGGGGCAGGGAGTCCAGTCACCTTGGAGTTTCCTACTATCCCTTTGAGTTTGTGATGGCTCTAGTGAGGTAAATACAGACACATTGAGTCACATCAGTTAAAATCCGAGCCCACAGTTTAAAAATTGGTACTGGGTTAAAATGCTGTTCTAAAATGTTTGGTACTATAAAAAAAAAAAAGAAAAGAAGAATAGAAGAAAAAGATTGCTTGTGAAAAAACTTTTGCTTCATGCATAGATTCCAGGAGTAAGATCTCTAGAAAATAGTTTCATTTTTCTATTAACATAGTATTAGTCAAAAATACTTGATTAATTAGCACTTGTTTTTCACAATTGCTCTTCATAATGAGAATCTCTTTTGAAGAAGAAAAGGGTGTAAAGGGCAAAATAACTGAATTAAGAAATAGCCTAGCACCTTTGTCTTTCCTAACATTATGCTTGTAAAAATCTGCTTTGTATTGTATCTGTTCTGGGACAAGGCAGTGCAGAAGGTTGTAAGAGAAAATCTTGTGTTCTACATGGTGGAGAAAAAACCTTGAAAAACCTCTATACAGTGAAACTGGAATGTAGAGACTGTTAAACTGGATTATATCTGTCATCCATCTAGTCTAGCATCCCACATCTGAGAGCTGTCAGTGCCAGATGCCTCAGACAAAAGTGAAGAAACTTGCAGATGTGGGACTGTCTTGATTACTGATAGTTACAGTTTTGCTAAAGCTCTGAAGGGTATGTTTTAATACCTCTTCCAAAATGCTTGTCCTTGATATTTGCAAGGTTTACACAAGCATCTAGCCTTTTCTGGTGACCTTAGAGTCTGCCTAAGGGAACAAATCCCAAGTTTAATTCCATCTTGCATGAAACATTTTTTTCTGTACAATTCTGATCATTCTGTTTCATATAAACCTTCTTGTGAGGGAAGATAAAGAACAGAAGCTCTTCACATAATTTCTTCCTACAAGCCAGTGCTCTATGTGCATTTTATACTGCCCTGCTTTTTGTCACAGCTATGAGATGAAAACTCTGAACCTTAAAACTAGAAGAGAAAAAAAAAAGATTCAGGAGGGAAAAATTGCTCATATTTTTACTGGGTTGAACTATTTGAAGCAGACAAGTATTTAAGTATTCTTTTAGAATAAAACTTAAATCTGTAAAAGTGAAGTACAAAATTGTGAGTCTTTGCTCAGTAGCAGTTTATAAAATTATGAACATTTGGCTTGGAATTTTTTTTTCCTTTTGAGAATCTGACAATGCAGTAAACATCTTGTTGATTGAAACCTGATAGCAATAACGTTTTGTTTCAGCCTTGCTTCATATGTAAAAAATGGAAGAGTATTTGATTTTGGAGGGGAGAAGAGCTGCTGCAGACCAGGATGTTTGATATTTTGTTAAAAGGAATGTTAGTATTGGGTCTTCCACATTTTTTCACAATAAAAAAATAGTTTAGGAAGGATAGGCAAAATCAGCGCATATACTTTTTATGTCCTTGGAGGTTGCTTAACCTGTCTTAGCCAAATGGCTTAGGAAATGGCAAAGAGTGAAGCAAGAATGAGATGGGTGTAGAAGTTTTCACATAGCAGAAGTGTTCTTGATATATTTGCAGATTATTTCTAGAGCATCCAGATGTTTAAAATACAGCTGTATGAGGAATTCTCACTGCCACATACAGTTAAATTATAATGCTTACAACTCCTGTGGTTTGAAAATGTGTTTTTGTTGTTTCCGGGGGAGGGAAGGAAGGAAGGACGGAGATTTTTATTTTTGGCAGGATGCCTTGACAGTGAATAGAAGAACAGAGAAACTAGGAAAAGTAACAAAACAAAAGCAGTCAACAAGAAAGAACAGAATAAATAAAAATTAGATAAGTTTTTTTTTATCTGACATTTTACTGGAAATCATGTCAACTACTGTATACTTTTGTCTAGTTATGCGAACAGCTCAGTAAAATTCAAGCCATTTAGACTGGATCTGCATATGTTTGGGAAGTCAAACTATCAAAATTTTGTTGTTAACACTTTGCTGAATATTAAGGTTAATTTGAATGATACATACTCCCAAGGGCACTGGCTACATCTTGGACTGGATGGTGAAGCCATCTAGGCATATGACAACACTGCTTTTTGAAACAGGAGAGAGAGATCTCTAAAGGTGCTGATCATCTGATATGAAAAAACAAGGACATTTAAAATCTGGAAATTGAATTGCACTTTTAGAAGCTTGTAATTGGTTTTCTCCATGTTTGTACTTGTGTGAAGTAAAATTCCACATATTTTTATTGCCTTTATTTCAGCTTAGGCTCTACTTGATCAAAGACAGCTTTGCTTTCATCCAAGTATGGATACTCTGAGGGAGACAAACCATGTTTGTTGTCCAGATTCTACTGACCCATGCAATATTCAGTAAAGCTCTTGTGAGCATATAACAGATAGAAATCAAGAAAGAGTCCTGATTTCAATGTTAAAAGCCCACGTCTGTCCCCCAAAGAAAGTAGGTAAAAAAAAGTGCTACTTCATAACTCTTCCCACAAGTTATTGTTGTACTAAACTAGCTTTAGCTGCTGGGAGCATTCATATTAAAAAATGGACATGTTTACAATATGGTAAGTAATAGTTTCATGGGGGTATGAAGAATATTTTAAATGAAGTGAGTAGTTACCTTCATTTTTGCACACTCTGGAAAGGATATATAAACTGTTTTGACATGTCCAGATGCTTGTTTTAGAATCACAGTCTTTCCAGACATTACTCAATCCACCTGACATTGGAGAAGTAGGATTTGTCACTAGCTCCTGACATAATGTGTTTTCATGCTGAATTCAGAAACTCTTAACTCTATTAATGTTGAGTCATTCATGCTAAAAATATATATTTTTTTCCACAGCCCAGTCTATTCCAGTAGACATTACTCAAGGGAGAATGTGCAACCTGATACAAATGGAAAAGGTTGGGAGTGGAGCCATTAAGGGATCCCTCCATCAGTAATTTTTAACCACTCTGCCTCGAGGAGAACCTTATTGTTTCAGACATTTACGCTTCTGTCATTGTTAAGAAGCAATTTTCCATGCTGGTTTATGGGAATTCATTAGAGGTTTTTAGTGAGTAAGGATTGTATTCTTGCTCTCCTTCAAAACTGCACATGTGTACTCTTTCAACAAATTATGTTTAAAGTGATTTAGGTCAGATCCATTTAGGGCAATTTTTGATTTCCAGGAAGTCTGATCTTGTCTTATTATGCAAAAGCTTTCCTTAGTTGTGTTACAAAGTCATGGAGAAGCTGAGGCTGTCCCTGTGCCAGAA
Organism: Corvus moneduloides; assembly: GCF_009650955.1. NCBI lineage: Eukaryota > Metazoa > Chordata > Aves > Passeriformes > Corvidae > Corvus > Corvus moneduloides. The sequence continues at coordinate 38,365,350 of NC_045511.1, forward strand.
GAGGGGGTTGGACAAGACAATTTTTTAAGTGATCAAACACTGGCACATGAGGATTATTGTCTGAGGACAAGAGGCTTCTTCCAGTTGACAAAAGAAGGTCTCATCTGCCTCTTCATTACCAAGTGGTTCACAGCCATCACCAGAATATTGTACACATTGGTTTATTGACTAATCCTAATTTATGAACTCTGCTGCTGACTGTGTGTCATCACCACTATCCCTTGTCATACCCTGTTTAAAGCTCTCTGCTCAAGGTTGGTCTGCCTGTATCGCATGACATCTCAATATTGATGTTGCAGTCATAGTTTTAACTACTGTTAAATTGGGTTGAGGTAAGCCCTGGATTTCATTTTAGCTCCTAACATGAAACTCTGCTCTGCTTTATATTTACACTCATTTGGGCCTCTTATGCCCATTTATTAATGAAGGTAGATGTAAAAATACATGATGTTCATTAAAAAACCCATTACTTCATCAACAAAAAATGTTGACCTCTGAGGTGAGTCAGTGGGACTGTTGATTTGAATGACCCTTTTGCTGTAAAATCCTAATGCTTGGGTGGATTTTGCATCAGTTCTGGTGGTTAGAGAGAACAATCTGTGAATGTATTGATACTGAAATTGGTCAGATAGAAACTTTCTAACAGAGTTTTGAGTATTAGAAAGCAGGCATTCTTTATTGCAGCATGCCGGTCACTTAGAGGATCCTTCCTCTAATCGAGTGTGCCAAGCATCAGGTAAACAGAGTTTTATCATACACACTGATTACATATTCAATCCCCACTTCCTTCACTTTATTTGACATAGTTGCACTCCTTGTTGGAAGTCCTTATATGGCTCTTTGGGGTCTGTCTTCAATGTCCACTGTCCTTTTTTAGGTGTCTGTTCCTGCTTTTGAGTAAGCTCAGTATCATTGTTGCATAACTTATGCTTTGTCAGCCTTGCAGAGCTGAGCTGGCATCCTTCTTGTTTTTTGCCTGACTTCTGTTTCCCTAAGTTACATCCTTTATTTGTTTCTCCAAGGCTGTGCTGTTCTGTTCTACTGTCCTTGATTCGAGTAAAATATTGTTCTGTTCTACTATCATTATCAAGTGAATAAAATGCTGTTCTGTTCTAGTGTTCTTATCAGTATGGGCATGTAGGAAGAGGTATAGGATTTCCCTCAAACAACTGTATCACTGTAGGAAGGATTTATCCTTCATTCAGTGTGAGGGTATTGGCTTATTCTGATGTAGGACTTTATGTAGTCGTTTTCTCTTCTTTATTTCTTCTTTTGTCCCCTGAATAAAGAGTCTTTAAAGTCACAAATGGTGAAATAAATTTATGCATGGAACTGACTTTCTTATCCTCTTCTCTCTGGAAAAAAGCATTGCAAAGGCATCCTTCAGTATTTCACCTTTTCATGGCTTGACATCCCCTCCAGTTTAATCTCCATAATCTTCATTCGATTTCACAACCACTTCCCGCTAAGGCAAAGAAAGTATCTTTTTCCTTCCTAACAAAGAAAATATTTCCTTTGGGTTTTTTGTTTTGTTTTGGTTTGGTTTGGTTTTGACAGGAAATGAAAATTACTGTACTCTTGTAGCTGCTCTGCTTAGCTTGGACTTGCTGTGTCTACTATGGACCATCTACTGTTCTGCCAGAGGAACGATGCCTGCGTGCTTCACACCAGGACAAGGATGAGCATAGAACCAACAACAGCAGCAACAAAAAAAGCAGAGAAACCTCGCGTGACAGGCTTCTGGAGATCACCACTTCTTTGTGGTGCGGGGGAATGTTGTATGGCTTGTTACAGGACATCTGCACGGTAGACTGGTAGCCGCTGCTCACCGTCTTTAATTTGAGTGCAGGTCTGGCTGGGGCACCCTGTCCTGAGCTGAGGTGTCACCCCCAAGCTTGGGAACTGAGAGGGACCTCTGCAAGCATGATGGAGAAAAAGAGCTGCTTGAAGTAGAGCCTCCTGTGAATGGCAAAACAGTTCCAAATGTGTGTGGGGGTGTTCGCTGTTGTTTTAATTTATTTTTTGTTACTGCAATTTCTTTACAGCTTTTCCACAGTCAGCATTGCAGCTGCCAGCAGTTTTTCATGTGAAATGTTTCTGATTATGGTCAGTGTCAGCAAACACAGTGTCTGCAGCCCGTCTGTAGAGTTTCCAAAAATGTGTTAGCTTGGATAGAGAACTAATGGGTCAAAAATGCTTCCTGAAGTTGTGATAGTCAGGAGAGCTACAGCTGGTGTATCGTGAGATGCTGAAATGAACCTTTCACTGAGTGGGGAGAAAAGGAGGTTCTGGTAAAGATGATATCAAGGAGAGTTCATGTTAGACAGCCACTGGGATTTTTTGCAGAGCTGAAACTGTCTCCAGCATTTTGCTCCCATGGTGCTTTTTGAATAGGCAGGTAGATGTGCCAGTCCCCGTCCCCTGCAGAGACCTGGGAATGGGGAAGGCAGAAAAGGGAGCACTGCTCCCTTCCCAGAGGGGTTAGGATCTAAATCCTTGCTCTCCCAAAGACATCTCTCCAGTGAGAGATCTCCATCAGTGATGGAGATCCTGAGAGTGATCCTAAGAGGACAGGTGGGAACAAATATAAACTTGCACAGTTACATTAGCTGCTGTTTAGCCATGGTTCAGGTTTCACACACAAAAAAGTAGGCTGTAATCCACTCACCTGGGTGTCTCAGGCCAGCACAACCAGACAGGCTGCAAGGGACAGAGCTGGCTGATGTAGGAGGGAGATGGGGCATTCAAGAGGAGCAGACATCAGTAAGCAGGAAGGAGATGGGAAGGGACACAGGACTAGGGGCATGATGGTCAAGAGGGGACAGGAGGTGTGGATCAGCCTCTGTGGGAGAAGGGGTGTAGGCCTGAACATGTGGGATGGCAGAGCACACAGCATGTGGATTCATCTGGGAGACCTGAACTGTTCTGAAGCCAGGCCCTGAGTTCCGCATCCTTGTACAATGCTACACTATACTATACACTGATTTCAATCCCTGTGTGGCTTTAACCTATGGATCTCAAAGCAAGCCCTTGAACAAGGTACAGAGGTCCAATTATCCAAAAAGGATGATGGGAGGCTAAACAGCTCACCTCCAGAGCAGAGCTAACTCCAGCCACCCACTGCCTGAGCCACATCTAGGCACAGCTCTGTGGCCATGGTCACTGAGGACCCCAGGAGCAGCCCTCACAGCTGTAACCACTTGATTCTTGTGCTTGTTTCTTGTTCCTCCCCTCCTCTGCTAGCATTTGCTCTTGGACAGAACTGGAGGCAGAGTGTTGGGCTAGTTTTGCACATAGATAGGAGCTCTGTCCTTGCGTCTTCATACTCAGAGTGATTTCAGTACTGTCATAGAGGAGACATATGCACAGCTGCCATCAGCTTAAGGAGGTCTGCTGCTTGCCATGTGTATCTCCCAAAGTCCTGCCCTAGTGAACTCCATGAGGTTGAGGGGTGCCAGGCACAAGGAATCTCACTCAGCATGTCCACCAGTGACACTGGGACAGTGGAACCTCTGTTTTCAGTGCAATCACCATCTCTGGGAAGATATTTGCCATGAAGTAACTGTTTCTTCCCATCTGTTAAAGGAACTTACCAGTCTTACCATCCAGGGGCATCTCTGGCAGTCACAGGACCACCACCACAGGCTGTCACCACTGAGATTGGAGCCCATTCAGAGCAGGCAGCTCCGGTGACCCAACAGGAGCCCCACATGGCTCCCTGCACACCCCGCTCTTACACAGTCACACCAGGTTTCCTTACCTGTTTGAGCCCATATTTCCCATGGCAGAGTCTCAGATGTCTCATTCCACAAAGCCATTTACTCACAGCGTGGAAACACAGAAACAGCTCAAGCTGGTGCCTCTGAGGACAACCCACAGAAACAGAACCCTGATCTTTTATACCCTCACAGTCCAAGCATGGGAAAGTGTCAACTCTTCCTCCTGAGTCTTCAGCTCCTGCTGTGTCTCTGTCTGGTCACCTGATGGGTGTCACGGGTCCCTGTGCCCTTGGATATACAAAGAGTCATCAGCAGTTCAGTGCTTTTGCCTCAGGCTCAACCTGCAGCTTTGGGCTGCAGCTGCACACAGATCTATCTCCACTGTATGTATTTCTCCACACCATCAAGGAAAACCAAGGTGTGAAGCAAAACATGGGAGCCTTCATCCCATTAACTGTCATGGGTAGGGCTTTCAGACACACATAAAAACCACCTCTAGTCCACCCACTACAGCTAGTTCAACATTATCACGTGCGTACACCTCTCTTCTATCACCTATCTAGTTGTATTTATCTTCGCCTGATGATATGCTGCTGTGTCTCCCAGCTGTGCTGGAAGCTGCAAACAATGCAAAAAAGAATGAGATTCAGTGAAGAGTTTTCCTCCTACCCATGAGCACTCTTTCTTTCTCCTTGGGTTCTCATATGGCTTCAAAAAAGCCCCTCCAGTGGTGGCTTCCTCCATCCTCTTTACCTTATAGAATTACTTCCTGGAAATTCAAAGAGACAAAGTGATGATTGCCAGCATAGGTCAGCACAAGGCAAGTAAGACTCACAGAAAGACTGCATATATTTCTATTAAGGGATAATAAAAATCCTAATCCACCTTGCAATTATTTGTCTCATTTCTATTAATGAAAATGTACATTAATATGTTTCACTATTCTCCTCTTCATCACGTACTCTTCTGTGATGGCCGATTGGCCTGTGGCACAAGGGACAGAGAGAGCTCTTCATAAGACAGTCTCTGGTGCCATTACAGTCACGGTGAGAGAAAGAGGCTTCTCCCAGGACGCTTGTTCTGTTATGTTAATCTGTCCCAGTTTGAATTCCCTGGTTGGCTGTCAGCCTCTACCCCTTGTCACTCCCCCAGAGTTCCCCATTGGTCCCTGTTCCCCTTTTCCCCGCCCCCGGATAAAACTGCGAGTTTCGGCATTGTGCTTTTATTCGCCTCTGCAACTTTTGACGGTGTAGCAGCAGTAGATGCTCCTGCCAGAACACACGCAAATGCTCTTCTCGACTCCTTGCTACCGACTGTAATACTGAACCCACCCGTGCTTCTGTGGGGGCACACGGGACCCTGCAGAGCCAGGACAGGGACAGTAATACTCTTCAGGTGCCTATGTAACACACTTTTGATCAGTGCCTTTTTGCCATCAGACTGGATAATGTTTCAACATCTATTAGAAGATGATTCTGTCCTGAAGGAGCTTGAACCACAAATGTATGAGAAGGTGGTGGGCAGCACCTTTGTTATCCTTTAGCTACAAATGAGAACCTGAGACACAGCAAGAGTCACCCAAGAAAGTGTTTTTACCTCATTGTCCTGAGGTCCTGTGTCAGCAGCTCCAAGGAAGGACTGCCCTATCTTCCCATGCCAGCTGTTGCCAGTCCTTTCCTGGGCTAGTGTTCCCTCCCGGTCTGTGGGCCATAAATATATGTTGGTCTTGCTGCCTGCGATAAGAGGAGCTCTGTGACTGCACTGAATTACAGTTCCTCAAAGAGAGACAACAGTCCCAGGACCATGAAAAAACACCATCCTGATGGCTTCACATCCTCATACACCTCCCTGCTTATGAGATTTGTGGTCTGGAACTCTATATGCATTACTCTCTGCTAGTCATCCCACTTCTCCCCTTCTTGTGGCTGCTCCCACCCAAGCAAAACTAATCTCCCCAGTAGCAGGAAGCTGAATGATTATCACTGTGAGGGCAGTTAAGACACTCAGTTGCCCTGGGTAGAGTAAACCCCTCAGAGACGTGTAAATAGAAGACAGCTACATGGCAGATGTTTATATATATGCACACACGCACATATACACACACTCTCTCTCTTTCTAATGTCTTGGCACGTGGAGAGCAGCTACATGTGCAGCACACTTTGTGTTGTACATCAACTTCAAACACAGCCCAAATCAACCGTGGAAATGGCAGCAATTACGGTAAGCTGAAACCAAACAAACTGCAGCAACCTAATAGTTTCAATGGCAGGAAAAAAAGTCCCTCATCGCCCAGCTATGGGGGCTGATAGGAAGACAAGCCTCAAGGCAGCTTATGGTTTCCTAGCTGTCATCAGCTATCAGCTTGGATACTTGATATAATGAATAATCAGTATTTGAACTGATGGAAGTGACCTTAAAACATACCGGGGAGGGGGAAATTTACACAGTATGCATTGGGCAGTGGCAATTGTGGTTGAGATACATTTACATGTATTCAAATGTTTGTACTATGGGGTGGAATTGAAACATAGTGAAAATAAAGGCTGTAGTCACTAAATGGCTGAAATACGGAAATATATGAAACCAGGGGGAGGGCTCTGTAGATGACAACAGCAGTTAAAACACATGTACCTGGCAAGCTGTCCTTCTTCTGAGGCCTGTATTTATTTAGAGATGGCAAAACAAGCTGGTGAGAAGCATGGGGGAAGGTCTTCAGTGGACAACTAAAAAATGGCATTGAAGTTGTCTGCTTAGCAGTCCTTTAACAACAGCACAGGGAGAAAGGCTCTGAAGGAAGAGCCTTCCTTCCTCCCACCCTGGAAGGGATGCCAGAGACCTGCCTGACATGGTGATGGCAGGAAGGAGCTAGGCAGCTCCAGTTGCCTCCACATTGGTGCTGCTCAGGGCTTCAGCAGGGAAGATGTGCATCTTTCACTGACCACTCTCAAGGCCTCCCATGGGGTGAGGGCTGTAGGTAGAAAGCCTGGGAAGAGCTCCAGGGGCTGAAAGGAGGGAGTTGGCTGGCTTTCCAGCCTACCCCTGCATCTGTTGCAGGCATCCAGCTTTGAGGAATCCGGCAGGAATGTGCTTACCTTTTTGCCAAGATTTCTGTGAAATTGTATTCCTGTGTTGCTTTGTCGTTTTTAGCTGGCCTGGTCACTTGCAAAAGTCAGGCTTTAGGGAAAAAAAAAATTAACCTAACTATGCAGATGTTACAGCCAAGACAATTAGCATGCAAGAGAGGCTTTTCTAGAATTGCAGATGCATAAAGTGGGAAAAAGAAATGAGGTACCAGCTTTGGGAAGGCCTTTCATCATGCATCTCTGCTCTCCTCTACAGCACTGCAGTCCTTTAATTGAAAAATGGCCTCTTTGGAAATTTGGAACATGGACAGATTTTTTGCTAAGAGACTGCCACTCATTCACCCCTCTTCTGGCTCTTTAATTTAGGTTAAATTTAAAGGAAATAACTTGAGGTTTGGAAGCAAATATCTCTAGGGAGCAGGTCAGTAGTATGGTATGAAATGAAGCCAATAGCTGTAGAGATCATCTAATTTGAATTTAGGTAAGTAAAGAAAAGACAGGGAAACTAAAGCAAACCAAACCTTTTCTATATGCATTGCTAGTGCTCCGTTTTTCTGCTGTGTTGTGTCTCACAGTGCAGTGTGCAGCCACATTGAAGAGGTCTAATATTAGCAGATAAATACAGCCAAGTTTTCAGGCTTATGAATACAGCTGCCTACTGAGTGCCCTCCTACCTGTTTAACCTCTCTGTGATTTGGGGTGTTTTACTCCTCAGGCAAAAAGGGATTGTGTTCCTCACATTTACCACGGGGCTGGCAAGTTGGTAAGCCTTTACTAAAGTACCATGGAGCGGCTGGCGCAGCATAAAGTTTGCACTTCTGCTTGCCTGAATATAGCTTTTTCATGTGCCTAGCTGCTGTGGCAAGAGCACCACTGTACAGAGACAAAAAGGTCTTCTTCCTCAGGGCTGGTAGGGATGGTGAAGATAACCATGGTTTGTACCAGTACTGAGAGATACTCTGTTTTGCATAGACACAAGGCTACAGCCTTTCTTTTTCCCTTTCTGCCCTCTCTCCACCATCATAAAATGTTTCCTATCCTTACCTAGTGGTAACATAAGAGTTTGTGATGTGGGGCAGGAAGGGTGAGAAATCAAAGTCCTCTTTAAATCCCCAAACCACAGCAGAAGGACCAGTGGAAAGCCACACTGCTCTTCTACTCCACTTCCCTCCTGACCAGTCTTGGTTGGGGTTAAATATACAGCCCAGATTTTGCATTACTCAGACACAGCCTCTTTTAAGCAGGAGTGTCTTCGCATTTCCAGCAGTGGTAGTGATTGATTTGATGAGGACCACAGACCCTTGGCAAAGGGCCTGCACCTGCACTTGCCAAACCTTCTTCTGTTGTATTAAGACGAAGTGAGGTTTTATGCTGTAGTCACAAAGGCACTGATTTACAGAGAGGCTCTGGAATGACCAGTCTGCAGAGCAGGTTTGCTTGGTAATTTTAAAGGACTAAAAGATATTTGAAACAGGAAATTAGGAATATGCACAACTGAAATTCCCTTCTGCTCCCTTGAGTTGCTTTAATGGCTCTGTTTTACCTCTGTATGACCACTCTTGGCTTTCTCTACAAGTGGTGTTATTCTGTCAGAAAAAAAGATGGCATGTTACCCCAGGCAACCACAAATGAAAAAGAAAACAGAATTCTGGTTTGGTTTTTTTTCACTTTCTTGAGCCCATCTGCTCAAACATGGCCATTCTCTGGTGTAAGGGAGTTCCATCATTCTGTATCTGGCAGGTAAAAGTCATAAAACATAGAAGTCCCCAGAGAATTCACATCCCCTATTACAGTGAAGAACAAACAAAGCAGAATGATACACAACTGTTTACAGCAGACACGTGTAAAGAGAGCAGCACCTCTCTTTGTCCCAGCCTTCTTATCCAGAGAAACAAGGCTTCAGATGCATTTACAGGGAAATGTGCCAGAGGAGGCAGGGAGTGATGCTGGGGAAGCTGAGTACTCGTTATCTTAATGATGCACCAAGCCTGGAACATTTAAAAAATAGATGTAATCTTTGGAAAAACCACAGAACAGACAAAAATACATATGCTTATCTTCCAATCTGGTCAAAAGAGACAAGTCATTCCAAGCACTTCTTTAAAAGTATTCTTTTTCTCTATAAAATAGAATGCTGCAATTCTGGTGAAAAGTCCCCATGAAAACCAACTGCTACCAGAATGCTATTTTTGTGAAAGAAAGCCTGTTGCTTACTTAACTAAAATCTCATGTTTTCACAGAATTTGTGGGCTTGGCAGGTCTTTCATGAAGTAAATATTTACCTTTCTTACCACAAAGTGTCAACACTGCTTTGGGCATAACTGTTACCTGGAATGTAGTTCATTTTTATTATCTCAATCAATTTCAAAAAGTAAGAAATGACCACAATTTCAAATTAAATTTGGTAATAAAAATGAATTAATGGACATATATGTCCAGGCAGCTCACACTAGTCTTCAACACTGAGTTACTTAGTACACTCATAAGTCTGTCATTAAGCCCCTAAGTGTAGGTATCACATCTAAATATTTCTTTAAATTCCAAAGCACAGGATAAGGCACTAATTTTTAGAGTCCAGATTTGTCAATGCAGACTTTATTGGACCATCAGTCAGATGAAGCGACCAACAGTAAAAGAAAAGTGTCTGGCAAACACTCCTGTGGATAAGCATGTGGTTACTGTGATTTGTGGTGACAGGGTTTATATTAGATGTAAAGAGATGGAAGCCACAAATATGCCTAGATCACCTACAAGTTTAGTGAATTTAAACAGGAATAACTATTATCCTCAAATTCCTATCAGCTGCAAATCACCTGGGCTTTGCTTCTTAATGCCTTTGATACTCATAATTCTCCTAGTAAAAACATTTAGGCAGCCAGTAAGAAGGCAGAAACGATAACATGTGATTTAGGTGACTGGCTGCCCCCATGAATAACAAAAAGAGAGCAAATTAAATTAACATTTCCAAATAGCTCGAAGCATGAACATAATTCTGCCAAGGTATTTGGTACATACTTGCAAATAATACATTTGGGGAAAGGCACATCTGGTTTCTAAGTAATTTGCTGAGGGAAAAAAAAGCATAAGCAACAAGTTTATAATGTAATTTAAGGGCTTAATGAAGCAGATAAGAATCTAGTGGGAGATTTATGCCTGTGTTCTTTTGAAAAATCAAAAAGGATGTCCAATTTACAACTTCAGGCTGCTAAATACTTTTAAGATTTGGTGTTTGTTTCAAAATAACTACATATTTGCAACAAAGGGCTTGACCTGGGTGAGAGTGTAGCTGCACACTTTTTGCCAGTCCATGCAGGTGCGGACTGCAATGTGACACACATTCTGCAGCAGATAGGTTCATATCCCTGCAGTTATAGAAAGACCACACTGAATGATTAATAATGGCTTGTCAGAAAAATATAAATCAATCCCTCCACAACAGCACAGGGGTTGTGAATTGCAGGAGGAGTCTGTAACCCTTTATGTTTTGCAATCTTGCATAGAGAAGACTTGAAATTACTATAGCAGGGCTATACTTTAGGGGGAAAAACAGGAAAAGGTTTTGTATTCTGTTTATATTTAAAAAGGAAAAAAGAAAAAAGAAGCGAGAGATATCTGGGTTTGCAGAAGAAAAATTAGGAGACAAATTATTCAGTAATATAGGCATGTTAAAAAACTGACGGGGTGCAAGAAGATTGTCACTAGAAGAGTAAATTATTTCCTTCAGTAGACAGAGCCTGATTTTGTCTTGGAAAGAAAGGAATCTTTCTTACAGCAAATTTATTCCAGTCTCTATTGTAGTGTTAAAAAATTTTCACAAAGAGAGGTACCTCAAGAACACAATTTCTACAGAAAATCCTACATAATTCTTAACAGGAGTTGACTCCACACAGAAACAGTTGTTTGGTGGTGCAGATCCTGATTATTTCAGCATTGCTTCAGCTAATCTTTGACATGCAGTTAAGGTTATCTGAACCATGCCATTTAAAATCAAAATGACTATCTATGCAGACTTTTATATCTCTGCTGAGTAAGCTATCATAAAGAAACAAACCAACAAAAAAAGATCCAAACATTTTCTTTAACAGTTAACCCTTTAATGGAAGTTTCTTTCAGAAAAGCTCTTATGTAAGAGAGAATTCATATAAGGGCACACATACTTTTCTAGCCTCGTGGGCTTTTTGCTGAGGGTTATTTTTTCTGGTGGTTTGTGGGTTTTTTGGGTGGGGGGGTTGGTGGTTTTTGTTTGTTTATTTATTTGCTTTTCTTTTGTTTTGGGTTTTGGTTTGGTTTGGTTTGGTTTTGATTTTGGATTGGCTCTAATTTTTATGATTAATTTTTTAATTAAAGAAACCTTTCTTCTGCAACAAAAATACACATTTTTCCCTACCCGTCTTCTCTGGAGAACTTGTCGTTTGATCAAGTGTACCAACAACCCTCTGGGCTGTTGACTGAGCCACCACTTCCTCCCGCTCGGTGCCAGTGTTGTCCAGTGTGATCAATAAGGGTTGGGCTGGAGGCTGGAGGCGCATTTGCAGCACACTAACATCTGGAAGTCATTCCCGGCTGGAGTGGACGGTGAACACACTAGGCGGACAGGATCCTTTAACGTCTCTCCTGTCTCAGCCTTAGCTGTCTCAGATGGCCAGATAATGAGAGCACTACTGTGAGTGAAAGTGTTTATGTGTTTATGTGACCACAGGTATGAGCTTTTTTTGCTGCTATTTCTTACATGCTCTGCAGACAGTGTGCAGGGACATCGTGGGGACAGGGCAGACCCTGAGCAGTGTGATGGGCTGGTGTAGTAACCACCAGCTCCAGGACCATGATGACTTCCTTTATTCCTCCTGCCTGTTGTAGCAACATGTTGCCTGTCATCATTAGGGCTTTCTTCCTGGGAAACAACTTTGACCTAGAGCATATTTACAAGAAGAAGGGTGTCAGCTAGCACCATCTAGCCAAGTGGAGTGATTTTTTAAAGGTTTTTCTTTTCCAGTTAGTTTTTGAATAAGAGTAGTATCTCTTGCGTTAACTCACCAAGCAGTTTGAAGTAATTGCACAAATTTGAAAGCCAAAAAAAACCTTGCCAAGGTTCACATATATATAAGCATTTGCCTGTCTGTGCTGTTCCACTGGACCAGAGCAGTGAACATGGGAAGTACATTCACCATGCAACAAGAATCCCACTGCATATGTGGTGGAGCTGCCTGAGGAGCCAGTGTAGTCCTCAAAAACAATCAGCAAAACACTTCTCTTGCCATTCCTCCAGGAAAGGAAGGAATATGAATCTGCCTTTTGGAAGAGATTACTGAACAGTGACAATCTTGAGAGCAGCACTGAAAAAATTATTACTGAGCAGGTTTTGAAGGCTGCAGTTTGGTGGCACACTGAGAAGTCCTTTTAGCTCATGATGAGTGTTCATGATGCTTGTGACCACAGCCACTGAATACATTACTGACTTCAGCACCTTTGTCCTCTCAAATATCCTTCAGGAGCCACTGTCACTACTCCTTCTGTTCCATGCAATGACCAAGCAGTTAGGCTGGTGTGTAAATGCAGCCCCAGAGCCAGGGGCAGGACCCATCACCTCATCGGCCCCTTGGACCATCTTAGCAGATATCTCCAGGGTGACCCCAGCATAGCCCAGGAGGAGCAATGGGAAGAGAAACCAGGTACCTCCTGCTATCTTAATCCGGACACTTGGCGCGAACAGATTAGGTGTCTTGTACCGGGAACCAGGAGCATACCTGGAGGCAGGAGTTCCAGCTCTGCTCTGGAGCTTGCACAACACCGTTGGTGCACTGCAAAATCACGTAGCCCAGCTGAAACGTAAAGCACTAGAGAAAAGTGGCCCCAAAGGCACAGAAAGGAATGAGAGGGACTAGTTGGAGTCACTGCAAGGAGCTCATCTTAGAAACTGACCTGACTTACTTTCACAGATTTTTAAAAATTTTAGTTATTAGAGAAATCTATATCCTAATTTTCCTGAAAATTAATATACATGTATTCTGCTAGCTTTTTAAATGATTACAGGGGTTTTTTCCCCACCCCACACAGCAAATGCTGACTACTTTTTGGTTAACTAGTTAACATTCTACTGATATTACCTAGAGATATGACTGGATTATAATGGGTTGAATGAAATTTGTTGATGGTTTGAAATAAAAGAGCTGAAACACAGATATACCTGCTAGCAGCTATGAGAGAATAAAATAAAATATTTTATGTTTGTGATCTAAATATCTACCTTTAAGCATTAGCTTACATACTTTTCCTTTTCTAATCAGAGAAAAATGGAAAGATATTCTTAGACTGAAACTACTCCAGAATCTGTTTTATCAGCAGTTAAACAGATCATTATTCCAGATTCATTATTTTCTATTCCAATTGAAGTTAGATTATACATAAAGAAGAGAAAAATAACTTTCTCCCTCCAAAACCACTCTGGCATGAAACTCTCATAAACATCCAAGAGTGTGCATGAACAATAAGAGATAGCAGATACTAAAAATATATATTTTAAATGTTTCATAAATTTTGCTAAACAATTTCATTGGCATTAGAATCAGGAAAATGCTTTTTAATGTTCTATTGTATCTAGTAATGCAAAAATCAAAGGGATAAATCAAAATTATATGTCTCATTATGATGTGTTGACATCTGCTGTTACTTTAGATATCTACTTCAGGCACTTTGCTTATTAGGATAAGTCTTTTACGACAGTTTTTGAACTGAATTCCCATAACCCTTAGTTTACTCATGTTAAGAGCTTAAATAAACCTTTCTAGTTATGGTTTAAAAGAGATATTTTGTTTCTTTTCTTCCAAAGAAAATGTTTGCTTCTTCCTCTTAAAGGAATGTCAGATTGATATAAGCTTTCATGTCTGATCTACAGACGTGTTTGTACTCCTGTTTTTAGATGATGATCAACAAGAGGCATTGGCTCACAAATATTTGTGTCTAAAACCACATGCTGAATTTACTTTATTTAAATAATTTTAGTAATTAAAAAAAGGCTTTTATACCATATGATGTAATGTTGTTGAACATTATAGGATTCTTAGGTCTAAGTTGTTAAATCAGTTGTTGAAGTGGTTCTCCAGGCTTTTATTCAAGATGGCCACAGGCTAGAAAATTCACTTCAGCATGTCAAGATTTCAGAGGACAGGAATATATTTATAGCCTAAAGCATGTTTATTTAAAGCCCATTGGAAATAAAGTCAGTAAAAATGTGCTAGAACTATGCACTTAATTCAAGCACTGCATCTTGGATCCAGCACAGAAACTGTGGCTTGGTACTTTGAAGATGCTCATGTAATGATCCTACTTTCTAAAAGGAGATTTTTTAACTTCAACTTATTTGGAAGAAAAGAATTATTATGGGAGTGTAGGTGAGAAAGAAAATGAATTTCAGGCATATAAACAGGCTACCCAGGGAAGTAATCAATCTCTAGAAATATTCAAAAGATGTATAGAAGTGGCACTTAGGGACATAGTTTAGTGGTGGACTTGGCAAGTTTAAGTTTGCAGTTGTACTCAATGATCTTAAAGGTCTTTTCCAACCTAAATGATTCTGTAATTCTACACTTCATAGGACTTTTCTAGAAAATCAGGATAAAAAAAAATGAGACAGTAAGAAAGTGGCATCAGAAAGTCAAATGAAAAGTTTTGTTTGTTAGCATTATGAAAATGTCTATATACATGGCTTTTTTTCTGTGGATTTTCTTGGATTCTCAGTGTTTTACAAACCAGCAGATTATTTGAACTAGGAATGAAAGAACATTACTTGTGCTCATTTGACCCGTATGGGAGACGACGCTTCTGAAAAATAGAATGGTATTATAATAGAATTGAAGAATTTATTACAGTGTGATAAGAGACATAAAGAATGAAACAATGCCACTCCCAAAGCTTCAATCCAGTGACCTCATTGCTTGAGGCATTCAGGGGACAGGCCCTATTGTCAAGTCCATCCATATTGTGCTGGTTTCAGCATCTGAAACCAGCACGCTTACCTTCCAGGTGGACATTTTAAGATCTCATTCACTTGCTATGCTCTGAGAAAGTGGTGGCTCCTGCAACTGTGTCTCATTGGGACTCACTGTCTGAAAGGTCAGAGAGAGCTACCACTGCAAAACATTCTTAAGTGTTCATTATTTCCTTTAGGCTCTGGGCCACAGTCTCTCTCCAAGGAACCTACCCACCATAGGAAAGGATGGGTAGCATCTGAAGAGATGTATTCCTTATATGGGACCACTACACACAAAAAGGCAAAAAGGGACTTGAAATTGGGGAGGGAGAGAGATGAAGTGCCTGTGACACTAAGTACGGTATTGTCATGAACAAGGAAGTAACTAAGAGAGGGGTCAGCTCAGCTTGGGCTGCAGTCCCAGTTCAGCCAACACAACTGAGCAAGAACAAGGACACAAGAGGGACTGTACCCTCAAGGCATTTTGGTACAGCTGATCTCTGAAAACAGCTTTGAGGCTTGCTTGTGTACCCATAAAACTGCTGCAAGGATCACACTGCATTTGAAACCATCTGGTTCTCTGCTGCATTTTTTTGCCTGGTGAAGATAAGCCCTTAAAAACTGACCTGCTGTCTCAAAATATTTTCAAAAACCAATTTTGCAGTTTGTTTGCTCTCATATGTTCTGCCTAATGTGCACACCAGCAGCTGATGAAAGAACAGGTAAGGGCAGAAACAAAGGCATAGTTTGTTGCATGAAGCCAAGCAACTATTAATGCTATTGTGGACGAGGGTGATGAGCTACCTGTGTTTAAAGAAGGCTTAAGGGAGTGTTAATGATAAACCTCTGGGCAAAAAGAGTTTGTTTGACAAAGATATTACCTCTAATACATTGAATAAGCAGAGATTTAATTGTAAAATAGTATTGACTGAGGTATTTGGTTTACAGAATGACATATTTTTGTTTTCATAATCCTTCTTTCAAGTTTAACAGCAACCACAAAATGGCATTATGGAATTAAAATTAGTTTTTACTTTTCAGACCTAATAAAAAGCCAACAAATTTCTCTTCTCTGCTTTTGAGTGGATGTAGATTATATTACACAGAAAATGCATTGGGCTTAAGGAAGTGTTGTAAATTCTTCATCCTCATGCTGAACTTTTGTTTTCTTGTCTTGTGTTATCTGAATCCTTTTTTCAACTTATTTCACACTGAAGTGAAAGCCATCATCAGAAGACAGGCTTTCAGATTCTTTAGTGAAACAGTGTGTGTATAGGATGGACCTATCTCTACGGTGATATAATCGCCGTATTATTGCACTGCACTGCACTCCTGTAACATATTGAGGCAGCAGTTGTAAGCTAAGCTAACTCCTAAGGATGGGCAAACATTTTAGCCATCTGAGCAAGTGGCTAAACCTTCCATATTTCTCTAGGTTTTGTTGTGCCAGCCTCAGAAGCTAGTCCTTCACCAGCATTTTCAACATGCTGGTTGAATATGGTGTGTGGCGGGTGATAAAAGTCCATGAAATGAACAACACAGGCAAGGGGAGAAAACTCCACCCTTAGAATAGAAGTCAGCTTGAAGATGATTAGCTGTTTAAAACTTTGTCTTTTTGTCTTTTTTGAGAATCTAGAGGAGTGCTTTTCTCCCTGTTCAGATTTGTGAATGTGTGAAGATATTGTAATTGCCTTGTCAAGGATAGTGAGAAGCATCGGAGCTACAGAAGGGTCACAAAACAAGGCTGTGCTATGTCACACAGTCCAGTTAAGGACGTGCTGGGTGCGGGGGGGTGGAAAGAGCGTCGCGTCCGTCCCGATCGCGTCCCGCCGGAGCAGCTCCGGGGGTGCTGTGCGAACGCACTCGGGCACCCCCTGACACACTCACACACAGCCACTCACACACACAGAGCCGGACAGCTCCTGCAGCGCCGCCGGGGACAGACAGACAAAGGGGCCCTTTGTGTGGAGTTCCGAGGGGTTTATTGAGGTCCCCGCCCGACGGAACCCCAGAACAAAGAACACCGAACGCTGAAGGGTCCGGGGTTTTATCCGCATCGGCACCAGGGGAGGGGCAGAACATCGGAACCTATCATTTGGAGGCCAGGGGGTGGAGAGGGCGTGGGATGACAGGACAGTGACCAGTGGGAAAGGCGAGGGGTGGAACAAAGGATCCGGGAACAGGTAGGGTATCAAGGAAAGGAGTACTATCTAGAACATGGACTTAAAAACGGTAAAAGGGGGTGGTCTTAGACCTCTGAGCCTGCCCACCAGCGGACCTCCACTGTTTCGGGGTTCTGTGGCTTCTTGGTCATTCCTGCGGTGGATTCAACCACTGCAACAAGTTAACGTGGGCGTTGTAATCTGGGTCGCTTCCTAAAGCAACTGAAATTTCTCACTGGGAATTGTATTATCTATGGTAATGTAAATTCTACGCAAATAATTTATGTGTTAGAATCTATATATTAAAAAAAAGGCTGTATCTTTTAAGACTTACTCTGATTCTCTGAAGTGTGTTGTCATTGCTATTGCAAAACTTTCCTGACCTCATGAAGAAGAGAAGGAGGAAATAGATCTGCTCAGTGGATGAGGACCCAAATGCTTCATATTCGTCAAGCACATAGTGCTCCATGACAACCATTGCAATTGCCATTCAGAACTGTTTTTGCAGATGGGATTTTCCCTGGCTTACAACACATTTTCTGTGTTGAATACTGCTAGGATCCCTGCTCCACCCTGTCAGCTGGCTGTCCCTACCCCTTTCAGTGCTAGTCTGCTTGCTTAAGCAGATTCAATTTTGCCAGCATTTTGCTTGTGGCAGCCCATGTTTGCTTGCAAAAGTTCAAACTTTTGCTAACAAGGCTGGAGCCTGTCCTGCGTTGCACTGATGGGAAATTTCCAGGCTGTGGATAGACCTTTACAGGCCCCAAACAGCTGCAGCTCATAACTGAACTGTATTTGCTGCTGGTCTGGCTTGTCACTGGCAAGGAGGAGGATATTAAAGTCCTATAAAGATACTATCAAATTAGAAAATACTGCACAGTGTGCTTTTGTTTCTTTTAAGGATGAAGAAACCAGATGAGAGAGGACTTAAGCTCCCTCTGTGCATATATGCAGAGCAGAAAGAAATTAGATTTAACTGACACCTTGATGATAGTACTTGATACTTGACTATATTTAATCACTTATAGAAAAGACAGTTGCACTTTTCAACAGCTGCTGTTGCTCTGAGCTTCAAGGGGCTAGCGAAAAGATTAGGTCTGGGAAGGGATTTAGTCCCTCTCTCTCCATCTCCCACAAAATCTGCATTTTTCATGACTTTTGGAGTTCCAGGGGGAAAATAAAACAAAACAAAACACGTTCTTTACTGTGTTCAAAACTTTACTGCTGTTTCAATTATGTCATAGCAGTATAGGGGGAAGCAGATGGCCAGGAAAGAAAGCAGGCCCAGCAGGTGTGAGAGCATACATCACCAGCTTTGGCATCCCCCATCAGTGGGGCTCATCTTTGCCCAGCCATGGAGGAAAGGCCTTGCTGACTTCCCAGGTTAGACTGAATAGCAGCATGGAGTTTCGGTCCAGTTTCAGGAAGACAACTGACCACAGTTGTCTGGTAAAGCTTTTAGCAGTCTCAGTGCACAGAGAGCAAGGTGGGATGATTAATGGACTGAACTCTCTCCGGCCCTAAAGGAGATTCTTTCTGAACGAGGTCACATCCTGATGTCAGGGAGCTCTGATCTGCCTAGATGTCCCAAAACTCAGGTGGGATGTTAGGGACGTGGTACATGTAAAGACTGCTTTTCCAACCTAAACATGTTAAGGGATGATTTCTGATTTTGACTTGAGTTTCTTTATATTCCTGATAATTTCTCTAAACATGTCCACTTCAGAATGTGACGAAGTGATTTAGAAATATAAAAGAAAATTTGTAACTTTACCAGAATATGTTTGATACTGCTATCAGTATTTTAATTAAAATTTAAATTAAATAATTACTTCTCTTGGTCCTATTTCACCAATAAGCTTCAATATGCATTACATAAAACCAAGGGCTACCATTTAAAAATTATTAAAATTTAAAACCAGTCTTCTGGAGGGGAAAAAGGTAGAATATTCCAGCAACCACCACAACACTTTACACATACGTAAAAACATCAATTTTAAATGTCCAGATTAGAAGATGTTGTATGACATGGCCCAATATTAGTGAAAATGCCCTTTTTTGAAAAGGTTATTGAAAGTATTAGGTATTTAAAAATCCAGCTTTATAAGGAAAAACAATTTGCACAAGCCCTAAACTGCAAATGCAAGGAATAAGGGAAGGTGTCTGGTTTCACTTGTTAGATGTGTGTGTCATCCATGTTAATGTTGACTGCAATTGTGCATGGGGAGTATCTTTTTTAATTTTAAGCTTCAAAATGCACAAAAGGAAGGAAGTAGCTCAAATTACTTTCCCACCATAATACTGAGAAGGCCCCATGGTCAGTGTAACGGAGCAGCCAGTGTGTCAGCCTTAGGGCTTCTAGGTAAAGCTACAGAGCATTCAGTTCTCACTGGAACTCACAAACTTGCTGTACTGCAAGCATTAAATCATCATTCCATTTGTTAAGCTAGTTAAATGCTCTTTTTTTAAATGATCACTGGGAATATTTGTCTACACACATGGGTTATTCAGAAACACATCACTTATTCTGATTACTACTGGGAGTTCTCATTGTGTAAAGGCACAGGCACGAACAGCTTTGCTTCTTTTGAAAATAAATTTTATTTAAATTGTGCTCATAACTTTGCATGTAAAACAAATGCACTTCCTCACTTCGCACACTTGTAGATACTGATGTGCAGCAAAATAACTTGGCATGAAACATATGGTCAAGAAACGTCCCAGTGATATTCCCATGCAAATATTTTTATGCATGTCTACATGTACTCACATACACACTGGGTTTTCGTCCCAGACTGTGTAATTATTTCTGTAATTAGGTATTTATGTAAACCACAACTCAACTCATTCTTTCACAAATGCACTTTAATTTTTACTTTTATAATTATGAGATCTTCATAATTATAAATAAAGTGCGGGGGCACTAGGAATAAAAGAACATTTAATGATCGTAAAGCAAAATGGCAAAATAGTATTGGTTCAAGAAATATCTTTTGACAGCAATGCATGATTCAGTTCTGGTGCTGATTATCACAGGAAGTTTCTGAGGCCAAGAGCATGCCAAGACCATTTTAAAAGATTGGATATTAATGCAAATAAAAACCACCCCAAATGGTCATTTTTGGTTATTGTCAAAATATTGGAAGACTGTTTGACTTCTTGTTACCCGGCTTTAAACAATCTCTCTTGTAAGAGCAAAAGGTGGGGCCTGTGTCTGGAAGATGCAGTCTAAAGACAAAATGTTTGCTTGCTTTCCACATCATCTGCTAGGAAAACATATTCTCCTATGAGCAGCTTCCCCAGGCCACCCCATAAGATTGATTTTCTTGCTGGTTTTCTTTCAGTAACAGAAATTCCACTCCTGAAGAAAAGAAAATCAGTAACAGATATTCTTATCTGTTTTATCAAATGCTCTAACACAGTGCATTACAGAGTAAAAGTTTGTTACAGTAGTACATGGGAAGCTTATTAAGCTTCTATTTATCCAAACCATAAATCAGTTATAAAAGTCAAGTTCATAGTAAAGTTTAGAGTTGAGCAGAAAGGTTTATTTTTTTGTTTGTTTGTTTGTTTTGTTTTGTTTGTTTTGGTTTTGTGCAGGTATTTAAAAAAATCTGCAGAGTTTTGAATAAACTGTAATAGATATGGACACCCCATATTTGGATCCAAATATTGGTTGCAGTCTGGGAAATTTTGGGAGGAAAGAGAAAACATTTGCAAGACTTCATTTTAGATCCCAAGCCTAGATATGTTGAAACTTAGCTTCCCTCTAAGGGTGGTGGGGAGAAGTGGGTGCTGTGAGCAGTTGGATGTCCAGGGCCTGGCTATATGCTTTGTGAGCTATCGGGTGCCACAGGCAGGTGGTGAATTCTCTCTTGCCTCACTGTGGCTGTCCTTGTGGCCCTCTCCCTAGAGAACCTTAGTGAAGTGTGAGGACTGTTCATGCTTCCCATCTTGAGCATTGGGGCTGCTTGTTTCACAGTTTAGTTAACTCATAATTCATCCAAGTTATGCATAAACCATATGAAGTTATACAAATCTCCTACCAAATTGTACTAGACATACCATTTTGGTGGCAATTTGATGGTAAATGGAAGTACTATACAAAATAAAGACAGGTACAATCGTTTGGTGAGTGATTTCTTTTGTGGTGAATGACTGTATACGTTGAATAATGCTTTCACTGAAAAATGTGCAGCAAGATTTACAATTTTTAATGATTGATCTTTGCTGCCATGCTAATGGTAATTTTCCATATTTTTCCTGTTCATTTTACATTTTTTTCCTGTCCTCTTCATCACACAAAATTTTTCTTATGAGCAAAAATATGATGGATGTGCTCTGACTGGGAATATGCAAAAGGCAAAAAGGTAACCACAATTCAGCAGAATTTGATATAAGAAAAAGCTTACTGAAGTTCAAAGAATTTAGTTAAGATCTAATTGCCATTCCTAAAATTTACTTTATTTTTGTCACCTGCTCTTTCACATTGTTGCTAGCCATTTTAGATCAGTATGTGGTGAACAGAAATTCCTGGCACTAGCAGCTCTGTCTTTATTGGAATTCTTAACTTTATACATTCACAAATGAGATGTAGTCTTGGTTTCAGAAACTGACTGTTTCACTAGTATTTATGTGTCTGAACCAGAACACAGAGAAACAAAAAGTCAAGCATAGATTTTATGGTTTTCACCTTCAGTTTTGTTCCTGGAAGGCTTCAGTTGTTGTCTCAGGCTATTCCTGTGATGATCTAAAACAGCCTAAGTAGATATGAGCCCATGGGAACATATTGCACACTGAGGGCTATGTGATCACAGCTTAGTGTAAGCACAGCGTGGGGGAAAAGTGGAAGTGCCACTGTCTGAGATGCCCTCTCCCTGACATTTCTTGTTTACAAGAAGCAAGCTTCTCTGATCTGCTGTTTCACAGGAGTACAGTGCTAGAGGACAGACCCTTTGTGCAGCTGAGTGCCTTGGATGCTTACAGAAAGCTTCAAAAAGCACCAGAATTTATTCAACTTTTGTACAGAAGACTTCAGCCTCAGACCAGAACACATTACATGGTGGAGGATGTAATGCTTCCTACATCTGCATCAGCTGTGCCATGTGAGTTGCTTTGGCTGACAAATGAGGCTTTTGAGTAATTTTATTGCTCCTGCTTCCCACCTCAGGTATCAGCATGTGGCCTGAGGACCTCCTTTCTCACTACTTTGAGAAAGGTTGCAAAGCTGTGCTAGGATCACTAGAAAAAACACAGTGTCATTATAGAACAAGACATGACACTAAAATATGAGGCTGTGACAGCCTGTCATTTGCAAGGCTGTAATATGTGCTAACGTAGTGAAAGAGAGAGCAGCTTAGATGGCGTGGTGGTAATGTGCACTTACCGTATTTCTCTGGTCTGGAAAGAGACCACAACTCTTTATTTTGACAAGGGATAATATGCATCTTTGAGAGTGACTATGAAAGAAAATTTAGCTTGAGATGTCAAGCAGTCCAACATGCAACAGAAAGCTGCTGACATCTGCTGAGGTATTATGTTTTCTTGTGTGAAAATTGCATCTCAGATGTAGCAGCAATCTTTGCAAGAGTTGCGCTATTTCAGAAGAAAAACACCAGCTAAGGTAGAACATGGTCTGTTTATTTAAAACAAAATCAGGAACCAACAATGTATTATTCACAGTCTTCAGTGTATCCTGAGAACCTTGTGTGTTCCTTTAACTGCTATAAATACAGATTCAGCTTGCCACACACAGAGCACTTCATCTGAATCTCGTCAAATGAGTACATTATTTACATTTCATCCCATCTTAAAATGTGGCTTTCTTTTTTGAGCTTGTAAGTGTGGTAGGAATGCCACACCAACACAAGCATGTGTTACTTCATTGTGGACCATATCCTTTCCTGACTACAGTGGTGTCAAATGGGAAAGCCTTTCTTCATATCAAGCGGTATTTGGACCTTCCTTCCTCAAAACAAAAACCAGGATAAATTTTTTTATATTAAAAAAAAAAAAATCAGGATGTCAACCTGGATCAATTAACCAAGTTTCCTCACTTCTCTTCTCTTGCCCTTTCTCCTTTTCTGCATGAGTAACCTAAAATCATACATGTAATTACCTGACAGTTATTTCAATAATACAAAAATAATTTTAGTAATCCTTCCCCCTTTTTATGACTGGAACCTTGTCCCAAGTCTATGGCTCCTTCTCTGGTGTGGAGCATATATATTGTTATCATTTTTAGCTAGACTCAGTGGCTTTTATTTTTTTTCACAGATACACAAAATGCAGAAGTCTGTTTGTTTCCATCTCTCTCTATTTTTTTTCCAAGTGTAAACTAAACAACTGCTTATACATCTCTTGCTGGTTAGCAGGCAATGTAAATGCTTATGCTAGGACAACAAGCCCATTTCCTGCCGTTAAGGCTTTTTTGTTTATCCTAGAGCTACTCACTGCCACTGCCTGCCCCTGACAGACTATTAACCCCTGTTTCTAGCAGGAATACCAGATGTGGGTTTCTTAAGCAAATTATTGGTTATTTCACCACATGTCGTTTTTACATTTAAGTGTTTCCAGCCTCTCAGAGCATTCCACAGAAACAACATCACATTTTCCTTGAACCTGTTAATTAGCATAATTATTTATCAGCCTGAAACCACAGCCAGAGTTTGTTAAGCAGCAGTCAGATACGCACTGGATAGTGGCCCAAGAGACTAGAAAGAGTGATGAGAGAAGGGAGGCTGTGGGAAGGCATGCTGTTTGCATTTGTCTCCACAACCTTCCCTGAAGACCTCTCCAGCTGATAAGACACATCCCTCTTTCATTCTGCAGGCAGAGGAGGTTTCAGGGTTACTTGTTTGCCAAGTCCTACCCAGCTGTAACAGGGAGATCTGGCTCCAGATGATTACCCGTAAGAGGTGATACGAGAAATATGCACCCTCCCCTATCCCTGGCAAATTGTCCAGTCCTCCCCTTGGCTTGATATGTTCCTTGTGTATTTATCTAATCTCCCTCACTGAAAGGAATGATAAGATTGCAACATCTATAAAACCTCTAGGATGTAGTTCCTTCAGTCAGCACGTGGGATAACCAAGAGGGTCATTGTCCAGCCTTGTGCAAGCAACATTCATCCCTAGGCCAAAAAATATGCCTTGCAGAATAGTACCTTGGAAGCAGCAGGTCCAAACTACTCATTAGATCGATCCAATGATAGATGAAATATAAAATTGGTTGACGCACTTAACCATCTCCGGTAACTCTGTTTTTTTCAACCTGCAAATGCAGATGCAGAAGGTCTGCATCTGGGCAAACTAAGCCTCGCTTGCCCCGGGCCCCCTATGAGTCTAGCACTAGAAGAGTTTCCGTAGGTTCCTCTATGGGGTGGATTGCACTCAGCTTTTGAAAGGTTAGGCACGGTAATTTTCTACCTGAATGTGTCTAGGCTGCTTTTATAGCTCCAGCAAGTCCTGTACTTCTGCCAGCAGCTGTACTGTGGTTTGTGTATACCTGGTAATTGACAGGGTTTAATGTAAAAATTATTAATAGTAGTATGGAATAGTTATGTACAAGTTTCTAAGTAGCTACACTTGGCTATGAGCTGCAATGGATTTTTTTTTTTCAGTCAGACTTCAGAAAAATATTACTTGGACAAATGAACTAGAATGTCCTGTGACCACAGTTCAAACATGCTGGTTTTCCTAAAAATGTTCAGGACATCCACTTATATTCCCAAGCCTTCTAGTTCATTTGCAAGACTAGAGATGTAGTAGAAAGCATCCAAGACTAGATTTCTCTGATCATATGCTTCCATAAAGTGATCTGTAAACTCAATTGACCTGGGCTGTCAGCAGAATTTCTCACAGTGTTTTCCAGCCTTTTTTCCATAGTGACCTCTTCCTAGATATTTCATTATATCTTTTATTTTATCTTGTATTTTTGTATGTGCCTGAAAAAGACTTGAAGGGTTTTTTTCCATAGAAAAAACTACAGCTCTGATATTATTACTGATGACGGGTACAAAGCTGTCTAGGCTTATGTTTTAACATACTTAAATAAAGCAATAAAATGTTAATAATATTTGTTATTCAAGATTAGTTAAGTGAATGCTGGTATTCACTGCAATATTTCAGCTAAGAGGGACAAATTCACTTTAATTTTCTTCCTCTTTATTTTCTCCACACCAACAAAAGATTTAAAAATTTTTTTAAAGTTACAATCCTATTCCAGAAATCTCTTCTCTAAAACCTTTCAGAACTGGCAGAAAAATATCTACTATGATTTTAAGTCCTCCCACTCAGATGCCATTTTTTTGAGGAGGTGGGGGGTTTTTGTAGGCTTTAGAAAGTTGAAAGCCAAAGCAATTTAGAATAGAAACTCAATAAAACAGAAGCTGGTGGCAAGCCCTAAATATCCCTCAACTCTTATTGTTCCAGAGAGATGTTTGACTAGTAAGAAGGGTTGGAAAGTTTGAAGGAGGCACTGCGTTACTTGATACAGTACAAATTACCATCCTAATTAATACTCCTATTTTTTTGTGAAAGCTCCTAAAATGTAGTTCATAATATTTAACTCTTGTTTCTCTCTAAGAAATCAGACAGGTGGCCTGAGTGGCCTTGAGCATACTGGGGGAGCTGTCTTCAATGTCCAGTGTCCTTTTAGATGGCTGTTCCTTGACCCCCACTTTTGAGTAAGTGCAATATTGTTGTTTTGCATAACTTCTGCTTTGTCAGCCTTGCAGAGCTGGGCTGGCACCCTGCTTATGTTTTGCCTGACTTCTGCTTGCCTAAGTTACCTCCTTTATCTGTTTCTCCAAGGTTGTGCTGTTCTGTTCTACTGTCCTTGATACGAGTAAAATATTGTTCTGTTCTACTATCTTTATCAAGTGAATAAAATGCTGTTCTATTCTGCTGTCCTTTTCACCTCAAAGCTATTTAAATTTCAGAGTTTGTGCGTGTGCTCTTAATTTATTATAGCCCCAATCTCTGCTGGAATGTCAGAGAACAACATTGCTGCAGCAGCTGTAATGAAGGACAGTGGTGGCACATGCAGATTTGGTGCTGGTGCAGGCACTCAAGCCCTGTGCCCTGGCCACTCTGCCAGCTCTGGCACCCTCCCCATCCGTCCCTTTGCTGCATGTATCAGGGATTCTGCTTCATGGCCAGTTATGAGGCCAGGTGCTTTCCAGGTGGTTTTGCAGCTGAAGTAAGGGCTTTGCTCTTGAGAAACCTGAACTGATGCTTGGTTAAAGACACCTGCAATTGTCAAAATGGTATTTATATGTAAGATCTCAAGTGAGGTATTGCTTCTTATATTCTTTTGCATGTCTTTCTGCAGCACTTTGCCAGCAGAGGAGAGCACACAGGCAAGGCTGGGAGTGCTACATGTCCTGGTTATCCGTGTGCCAGAATCCTAATGGCATACAGACAACATAATGACAATCCTAATGGCCAGCTTTTCATTTGTGAGCCCACAAGAGACCTGATTTTAACATTGCACAACACCTTCCAGTTTATCCAGGAAAGCAGTGAATGAATTGTATGAATATTTAATTTATCACTGCTTTAAAATTCATATCTACAGAGGCTTAAAGAAATAAAGAAAACAGACTGTTTTGAACATGGTTGTATATCTGGTTGGCCAGGCAGGACAGATCGACAAAGGGAGAGCAGTGGATGTTGTCTGCCTTGACTTCAGCAAGGCTTTTGACACTGTCTGCCATAACAACATTAACTTGCAGGTAAGCTCAGGCAATGGGGGTTAGAGGAATGGACAGCGAGGTGGATCAGGAACTGGCTGAATGGCAGAGCTCAGAGGGTCGTGATCAGCAGAGCAGAATCCGGCTGGAGGCGTGCAGCCAGTTCTCCAGGGATCAGTACTGGGACCAGTGTTGTTCAGCTTGTTTATCAATGGCCTGGAGGAAGGGATAGGATGCACCCTCAGCAAGTGTGCTGGTGGCACTAAACTGGGGGAGTGGCTGATCCACCTGAAGGTTCTGCTGCCATTCCATGGAACCCTGATAGGCTGGAGAGTTGGGCAGAGAGAAACTTAATGAGTTCAACGCGGGCAGGTGTCGGGTCCTGCACCTGGGGAGGAACAGCCCCAAGTGCCAGCACAGGCCAGGTGTTGCTCCTACAGAGCAGCTCTGTGGAGAAGGACCTGGGACTCTTGGTGGATCACAAGCTGTCCATGAGCTGGCAGTGCCCTTGTGGCCAGGAGGGCCAATGGTATCCTGGGGTGCATTGGGAAGAGTGTGGCCAGCAGGTCAAGATGGGTGATCCTGCCCCTCTACTCATCCCTGCTGAGGCCACATCTGGAGTGCTGTGTCCAGTTCTGGGCTGCTCAGCAAAAGAGAGACGAGGAGCTCCTGGAGAGGGTCCAGCAGAGGGTCACAAAGATGATTTGGAGTTTGGAGCCTTTGTCTTATGAGAGGAGACTGCAGGAGCTGGGCCTGTTTAGTCTGGAGATGAGAAGGCTGAGAGGGGATCTCCTCAACACATAGAAATATTTCAAAGGCCGGTGCCAAGAGGATGGTGCCAGACTCTTTTCAGGGGTGCCCAGCAACAGGACAAGGAGCAGTGGCCATAAACTAAAACACAAGAAGTTGCACCATAACATGAGGAAGAATTTCTTTACACCAATGGTAGCAGAGCACTGGAACAGGCTGCCTGGGAATTTGTGGAGTCTCCCTCTCTGGAGACCAAAACCCACTTGGATCAGTTCCTCTGTAACCTGCTCTAGGTGACCCTGCCTGGGCAGGGGGTTGGACAGGATGATCTCCAGAGGTCCATTTCAACTCTAGCAATTATGTGATTCTGTGTTTCTGTGATCTAATGCTTTTATGATCATTTGACATTTGCAAATTCTGCACTACTCAGCAACCACCAGAGTCTAAGAGAGTGTGAAAAAATAAAAATTTCCTTCTGTGATACTCACCATCACAGATATGTGCCAAAATAACAGTGTCCGTTTGGGTACAGGAAGGTGTGATGTCAGGGTACAAGCTCTGACTGGCAGCACTTTTCTGTTGAAAACCCTTAGGGGAAGATGTGCTTTATGCCAGCAAATTGATGCGTCTGCCAGAACTGTTCCTTTACTCAAAATAAAAACTCACTTCTTTGCAAGCACAGTAATTGTCTCTGTATTGGACATGATTTAGTATACTTCCACCCATGAAGGTAATGAATTCTTAAAGTCATTTTCCATGGTACTGCATCCAGTATTTGCTGTAGACCTGTGGAGTTACAGTAGTGAGTGCTCAGAGTGACACATGAGAGTTGGGCCTTCTTACATGTAATATTGTTTAGTTATGTTTTTATTATATTGCAATCTATTATGCTATATTTTCTTTTCTGGACAGAGTCAGGGAGTATAGCTCAGACACAGGATAAAAAGCTATTTAGGTGGAGAAGCATGGCTTTGCTATAAAACATTGGAGCATAAAAACATTTTGCATAAAAATGTCTCCATTTTGTAACCCTACTTAGAATAATTGAATGACCCAAAAATGCTACAACATTTCACCTTATCACCCATAGTGGTGTGACATGAAGCATAAAGGCATTTTGTATTATTGGGAAATATTTCGAAATCATATTTTTATGACCCATGTGAAGAAAAATTAGGTTCCCATAGTTAACAATGAGTTAAAAGTCAGAAGTTTTCACACCTTCGCTGTAACTAATTTTAGCCAGTAGTATTCATGAAAAGACCGTATACTTAAAGAGGAACTGATGGAAAATCTCATCTGAGTTTTGTTAGCCCTCTTAACCTTCTTCACAGCACTTCAGAAGCTTTGTTGCTAGCCAAATCCAGAGAGTACAGAACAAAAGGATATAACAAGTAAGTTCACTATAGCCAGTTTCAGTGCCATCACTGATTCTGGCATTGGATCAGGGCTGCTTCTTATTTTTTTCCGAATAGCTCAAGAGTTCACAGGAAATTTGACCCTATTCTACAGAGATGCAAGAACAAAATCAGTTTCCCATGCAAAAAGAAATTTAGTGGCATATCCATCCAGAATCCTAAGGAAAGTAGAAGCTTGTTGGCCAAAGACAAGACATGAGAGATTTCTGCCAGAAAAAATGTAACAATAAAACTTTTTTCAATTCAATCACAACTTTGAAGTCATCTGGGGTTTAGAAATCTTTTAGAAAATTGGTCATGTATCTGGGCAAGCCAGAAAAATGTTAAAACAGATTTTAGGATACGATAAAAAGGCTTTGTGGATTTAAAGGAATGGTATAAATATCTTTGTTATCTTTTTTACAGTATAGTAATACTTTCTAGGATAAGCATGTGTGTCATGCTTAATTGCATTTTCTTACAAACATAAAACTGACCAGATTATGCTTCACTGGGGGAAATTCAGAGTGAAGCCTGTAAACTCAATAGAACAGCCTATAAATTCAGCTGAATTGATTCAGATTTGCCTACCAGTAATTTAGAATAGAGGCTGAGTACAGTTGAATCCAACCTATGTAAAGGGAAACATGGGAAACCAAAGTCTCACCAAATCAGTAGAGTGACTCAGAAAACATTGCCATTGAATTATGATTCTCTAAGCAGGCTACTCACTGCAAAAGAAATTCTCTCTAGCCTTGCGTTGATACAGAAACAGTGTTTTTACTTGAGTTCTTCTTGCAATGACCTCAATGTTAAAACAGGTTTCTGAGGTAGAAACCCAGGATATTTCTTGAGGTCCCTTTTTTTTTCTGTAGGACTTGTACAACCTTTCCTTTGTGTATATACCTTTTTTTTTTTTTAACTTTCATGTATTTTCAGGAAGTGATATCATATGAACATGCTGGTAAAATTAGCCTGAGGCTTTCACTACATTTATATACAACAAAAGAAATCTTTGTCAGTAATTACTCGCAAACTTATTATTGGTCCCTTGTAATTGTGTAGCCAATGATTATGGCAGAAAAACAATAATTTTATGTAGTTATGACTAAATACCAGTACAACCCTCATATTATCAATGATCAGTGTAATAAAGCTGGCTTATTGTTCTAGCATTAAAATGTCCCAGTATACACTTGGAGCTTTTGTTAGCTGGAGCTGTGTTTCAGCTTAATATCATTTCTGGTAATACTGAGATAATAAAAAATTACTGGCTTTCATATGATGCACATATGCCAGAATGGACAGTCTCTGGTTTTCAGGCTGTCTCATTAGTAAAGCTGGCTTCTTCAAAAAGGACTCGGATTTCAATAAATCTCAGTGCCTGTGTGTATTTTTTTCTCCAGAGAACTTTTAAAACATATCTGGCACATACAGTGTATCACCATTTTTTTTTCCCAATCGAGTGCAATGGGATTTTATTTAATGAACTGTATAAAAGAGGCAGCTTTGAAACATATATATGCCATATATGAGACAATGATGTTGGTTAAAGGAAAGTTTGATTGTTTGTGGAATTTCAGAATCTGAGATTGAATTTTATGCTCATGTATTTCTTTTTCTGCAATGTAAGGATATTTTCCAGCAGTGGGTAACACCCAATTTCGATAAATTTAGCCCTACATTGAAAGTTTTTCCAAATTCCCAGGGCAAATCTAGATTTATTTGGGGGGGAGGCGGGGGAATGTTAACAGATGATTTAATTTTCACTTGCCATGCTTTGCAATGCTCAAAGAGGACTGATGGTGACTACGGTAGCACAGACCAGCTTTTCCAGAGAGACCAGCCCCTGAGCACACCTGCCCTGGTGCATGAGCAATGCATGAGCACTGTGGCAGCTCCCTGGGCTTTCCAAGCATAAAAGCTGCTGAGAGTTGGGCAGTCCTCACCAGCGGTGCCCACAGAAGGTTGGCCACAGAGGGGACAGGGAGCTCCTGTTAATGGACATGAGCCCATGCAGCCTGTGCAGCTTGTCTTTACTAAGTCTCTGCCAGTTCCCAAAAGAAATGACACTGTCTAATGGTTTGGGCACAAGCCCACCACCACTCTACTCCTGCTTAATTCAAACTTTTCTTCTACCACCACATTGGTGTTCAGCTGTGATATTAGCCTCTGCCTGTTCTTCCACAGGTGAAGTAGGCAGGAGGTTTCAGTACTTTCATTTAGGTCCCCTCCAAAACATTCTCAACCCCTAAAAGCCACTGCTGCCTTTTATATTCTATAACAGAATGAAAAGAAGCAATGAGGAAGGCATGTAAGAATGTGCTTGCAGTTAATAACTCTACACACATGCTGAAAATTAAATGTACACTTCACGTTTTCCTGGATGTGGGCCAGAGAAGGCAGCTCACAGGACGAAGTCACTAATGATTATAGTCTACAGCTCACAGCACACTGCAGGGATCTTTTTCTCCTCTGCTGTCTAGCAGCTTTAAAGGAAAAGACTGGAGTCTTCCTTCAGTGCACTAGTGTTTTGCACAAAAGGAAGGCATGATCTTTAAAGGGATTTTATGTCATGAGTCTTGAAAAGAGTCATGTGGACACTGATAAGAGCAGTAAATTAACCTGCCCTGATCTCATGGGCAAACACAGGTAACACCTACATCCTGTGTAGAAACAGAGCAAATGGAGGTCCAGCTATGCTTTTCAACACTCTACTGTTTTTCAGGGTTTCTGCATTTCTTGGTTTTGTTGTGTAAGTAAAATGACACACAAATTGTCAATCACAACAACTTGTGCCCTTTCCTGTACTCTCATCATACTTCATTGGGCAATTAAAGTAGAGAAAATTGTCCTACCCTTTCCAGAAACATTGTAAACAATTAACAAGGAAATGTGGGCATGTCTTGCTCAAAATAGAAACCTAGTCAATTTGGAGGTTCCTTCTGGTTGATAAGAAAAAGTAAAATAATTTTGTTCATTTAATTTGTCCTTTCCCCAGGATAAAAAAAAACAACCAAAAACCAAAACAAACACAAAAAAAAAAAACCCCAAAAAAAACCCAAAAAAACAAACAGAAAAACCCCCTCCAAAACAAAAAAACCCCAACCAAAACCACACAGTATTTTTACTTTTGATTTAATTTCTTTCCCTGGATTACTATTTCAATGCATTATGGATTATGAGAAGCGTGAGAATTTGAGTACTTGTGTTTATGAGAAGAGGCCAGGATTGATCTTGCTCAGTGCTTCTTTGGGTTATTCCTTTGTGCACAGTCTTTCTCATTTACCACAGACTGTAGGCCCACAGAACATGCATGGTAAGAAGCATGGAGATCTTGTGCACAATGCTTTTGTGCAAAGGAAGAAAACAGCATGTAAAATAAATGTGTGAGATTTATGTTACCTTTTGGACCCATCCCTGGACTTCAGATGCATTAACCAGTACAACCAAATCCTAACAAGGATCAAGCAGTGGGAAGGACACAATGAGCAGCTGCAGAGCTGAAGTTAGACTCAAGTTCAGGCAGCTGTGTAATGCGCAGCAAATACAATGCACAAAAGTAAGATCAATGGGAAAACAGGAAGGGAGAGGTAGCATGCCTGTGATTTGTAATTTAAGCAAATAGAAGTTGGCCGTGTCCCCTACAGCAAACAATCATGTCCACTTCTATTTACAGTGCCTGTGTGGAAATTGCCTCTGAAAAAAACAGTCCCAGAAGCAGAGGAGCAGCCATGATACAGGACAAAACCCTTAAGACAAAAAAACACAAAGTGGTGCCCTGCAGGCTTGACAAGCACAAAGGACTACCCTTCCCTGTCTTTGTTCCACCCCAATGCCCTATCACCCCCCTCAAGGAAAACTATCTCTGTCTGTACACCCCTACTTTCTTCTCCTGTAATCCTACGGATTCAGAGAAGCAAGTGGTACTCTTACATAAAACAAAGGCATTCAGACTACAATCAATTTTTAAAAATGAAAAGTACGCCAAGGACACTGTCCGTGATTAACAGGAAGAGGCTGCAGGGCAAGTGATTTCTAGTTTTTCCCTTAGTCTGATCTATCAGACTGAGAATCAGCATAATTACATACTAATAAAGCATCTCAGCCTATAGCTGCAAGGCCAGGGCAATGCACTTCTACTGTCTGAATACTCCTTGTTACATCATTTTCCCACCCTTCCCCATCCAATTGCTCAAGTGTGCTGGTGCTCATTTTAAAATAGGCCTGCACAGGTTTGTTTTCTTAAAATCCTGTGCTTCAATTCACAGGTTCTTTATTCTCATCCCCTGCTATGCCATTTGTATCAGGGACTGGTGTGGGGACAGTGACCAACTCTGGTGGTTAAGAGCCTCTCTCTGGCTTTGAGGCTGCTGACTCAGGTGCCCAGCACAGACCAACAGCAGCCTTGGCACTGTCCTCTGGATGAGGTGGGAAAGTACTTTAACTTCAGAAACTTTGTTTCCTTTCCAAAAGCTCAAGATAAGACAGAGGAAGAAACTAAATGCAAAGGAATAAAATAGTGAAGGAAAATAGCAAGGAAAATAGGTTTGGGTATTTCTGTTTGACAGTGTTTAGATGGTGGATCTGGGAGTGGAAATATCTGTCATTTTCTGGACAAAGAAAAGTTTGGCTTGCTTTGTAGTGTTGCCTGTTGCAGGACTGTAGTGTAGCTGCAGCTACAGAATGGGTCAAACTTTGTCCTTTGCCTTTGACATTTCTACAGCTTTGTTACTGGCTCTTCTTTCTTCTGTCTACAGTGAGTTTCAAAATGCAAGCAGCAGTTCACATTTTCTTACCTGTCCTTCAGCCCTGCACAAGCCCCTGGCTGTCAAGTGGCACTGAAGAAGAAGCTTTTTAACAAGTGTTTAAAATTATCCATTAATATCTTTGTTTTCTTGTATTTTGATGGCAGGCTAGCTGTTTCCCATGACCGGACAGAATTGCATGAAGGACATGCTACAGTGATGATGTAACTGCTGAGGGAGGGCAGACAGAAGGGGAAGGCTTAATTCTCTAATCTTCCCCTTGCATGTGGCTTTCACCATGTTTAATTTTTCAATCTATTTTTTTCTGGCTTTAAATATTTTAAAACCATAAAGAAATAAAGATTAGAAAAGTCAAACAGTCTGCATCTGCCTCTGTGTTAGCATAATGGATACTTTCATAATATATAAGTTTATTTCTAAATAAGGCAAAGATGAGTTCTGACCACATAAGCTGGAGCAATAAAAAGAAAAAAAAATCGTTGCTGCTGTTGTCACTGTTATGTTCTAAGGAACTTTATCACCATCTAGCAGGGGTTTGAGGCAAGGGACAGTTTCTGAGACATGGAAGTGATATAGGTCAGCAGAATAATGCTAGGCCCCCATGAACTGTCATTGTGAAAATGAGTTAAAGTGCTTCTTCCCAAGTCAGGCAGAAGTACACGCTTCCCTCTGGATATGCTCATGGTCAACTTGAAACTGATGCCCATGAACTCAAAATTTAATAGCTGGTCCCCTTTTTAGTCCTCCTTTTGTCCTTTTTTGACTAATCCTTTTTCTTAAGAGCTTTTGCCATATATCTTGTGTCACCACACTTGCTGTTTCCTGGGGCAAGTGGGAAGATCCTGTTCAATGCAATTCAGACTGAGTTCAAATCATATTGTCCACCTGGATCAGTCAGAGATATACATATGGCAGAGTGGTTCTTTGTGGCCCATGGAAGGTCTGCAACCATCTTCCATTTCTCTGTATCCAACACATCACCATCTCTAGGTATTCCTTTGTCATCCCTCTCTTTAAGAGAAAGAACAACCTCTCTTTAAGATTCGTCCAAGGCCTTCTGAGGAACACAGATCTCACCTTCATGATAAAATTCTTGTGGCAAATAGCAGTTACTAGATGAAAAAAACCCAAAACAATGGCATTCTTCTCTGTGGTACTTACACAGCAGTGTGCAGAACCAAAATACTCCTTATACTGTTCTGCATACCCTGGCACCATTTTTCACAAACATAACGGAAACATTTTCCATTAATATTCTTTGGCAAAGCATTGTTGCTTTGATTATATGAGAAAATTTTTCCACAGATGGTAGATGAAGAAAGAGGAAACCAGATCCTGTTTTGCAAATCACACAGCCCTGAACCTGCAGGGGGATGGAGCTGTGGCATTTGTCACGGCTGTGGGAGACTGTCTGTGGAGATCCCTTGTATAAATGTCGGCAACATATTATTGATTAGCACCTGCTCCCCACGTTCAAGTGGGACATTGTGAGTTTGTAGATCATAATGTTTCCTCAGGTGCAAGGACTGGGGGGGTGTGTTTGCACAGTTATTGTTAAGCTGGGAGTGAAATTAATTCAAATGACTTGTCTCCAAGGGAGGCAGGAAATGGGAAGTACCAATTTGCATGAGGTAGAGTACACTTGGTCAAAATGGGTTCTTGGTTACACCTCAAACTTTTTTATCAGTTCCAGGACCCTACAGAGATGGGAGTGGAGTCAGGATCTGTCCCAGAGTCTATTTGCCTCAGCTTGTGTCTCAGTATAAAATGTCTTTTGCTTTCCTTGCTTTTCTCCCCCTGCAAATTTTCTCTTCTTCTGTTTTAATTCCAGCTAACTTATTTTTGGCCTGTGTACAGTGGGAAGCTATCCAAACTTTTTCCACAGACTTTATTCTCCACACCGGCAATCACAGCTGTCATGACTTCATAACTATGAAACAGTACTGCAGGTGGGGGTAACAGGCCCTGAATTGTATTCGTCTGGCAGGAGATATAAAGTGGCAAATGCAACCTGTGTAATTCTTGACCACATGCTGTGTTATTGCAGAAAAACACTTTTATCATGCACACAAATCACTTCACTTCTTTTTTTTTTTTTCTTTTCCTTATTTCATTTTCCTTTAGCTCAAAAGGTCAGTATTTTCAACACACTCTAACCACTAAAGAAAAAATATGCTCAAAATAAAATCCATAAATAAGAATTTGTTGTACTGACTCGGGCTGAATACATGTAATAACGAGCTGGTCCTCTAAAGGCCATGGCAAAGCTCCCACTGACTTTATTTGGGCCAAGAGTTCACTCCTAACCTTCATTTTCTCTATATTAAATGCGATACTGGTACTGTACTTTGATGAAGGACACATGAAGATCTACTTACACAGTAGTATCATTATATTTTTCTCTTTTTAGGGAAACTGTCAGAAAAGAATAATTTGAAGAAATTACAGTTAAATGTACTGCTGATTTTTTTCCTATAATTTCCTGGACATAACCTATGATCAAAGTCGTGATAACCAATAATGGCAAAAGCATCAGAAGTACTCCACCCACAGTAATTGACTGTACCACCACAAGGGGCAAACTTAGCACTGAAATGCTTTTCATTTGTTGACATGCTACAGCTCTGAGTTAAACAAGAATGAGCAGTTTTCAAATTATTAAAGGGAATGTATCAATCAAAAATAAGTATTTTTGCTTTTTCATTTGTATAGCTACAGTTAGTCAGCCAAAAAAACTCCACTTAAAGTAATTTTACTGCTGCAGTGACACAAGTGAACATCTGTAGACAAAAGTCCTTCATAATATTTCTTTTAGATATTTATTTTAGATTACAACTCCCTTGACTGAGGAAACATTTTGCAGCTATAATGTGCTGATTGTACAGTTGCTGAAGAACACACATAACAGCAAGGTTGAGGTTTTACAGGCTCCACAATAATGTCCAAGCTATTAAACATCAAGCAACAGCAGGCTTTTTTTTTTTCTAACCTGAGAGCTCTCCAGGGAGAAGCCATAAAATACAGCCCTGCACAACATGTCATCCACAGGGGCTATACTGAGTTTGTGGATTACGCTCTACATGATTAACACTGATGTTTAATATCTGCTAACAGTGTTAGTGCAAATGTAACCAGTGTTAGAAAAGAACAAGAGGCCATCCAGAGGCACCTGGGGAAGCTCGAGAAGTGGGGCCATTGTCACGATCCGCTAATACAAGCAAGGGTCGTGATGGTTCGTTTATCGATCTCAGAGTGTAAAAGGACACAAGAGATTTCAGTTTTAATCAGAATAGTGCACCTTTATTAAGTGCCCACAACACATGATGCGATAGAGGAGAGAAAGAGAGAGAGATAAAGAAAAACAAAGTAAAAGAGTAGAGAGGAAGAAAGAGGGGGGGAGTAGCTACCAACCGATGAGACGAAGTCCTCGTGGTCTTCTGCCAATAGATTCGTCTTCTTTCTGTGGGGAGATCTCATCGCAGTTATTTCAGAAAGTCCCTTTATAGTCCTTTTCAGAAGCAAGGGGCAACCGGCCAAGAGGTTGGGAAATCTACAGCCATTGTTATGGGGCCTATCGCTTTGGGAAAACTGTACAAGACAGGTGTACAGGACAGGTCGTACAGGACAGGTGTACAGGACAGGTCATTCCTTTTTTGCTTCAGCGCAGTCCTTCCTGCTTTGGCAACAAGAATGGCGCAGTCCATTGCGACCTGCACTAATTTCCTCAGGAATGCGTACCAGTTCCCAGTGGGCACACCTGCAGGCAACACTTGGCAGACATCCCACCTCAGCCAGGCCAGGACTGCTGTGTTCAGTCTCTGTCCTCAGCGATGATCGTGAGGCAGATGAGGGATCTTCGGACCATCTCTTACAGCCATTGGGAATCTCATGAGGTTTAACAAGACCAAATGCAAGGGCTGCGCCTGGATCAAGGCAACTCCTGGTATCAGCACAGGCTGGGGGCTGATGGAGAGCAGCCCTGGGGAGAAGGACTTGGGGGTGCTGGTGGGTGAGAGGCTGGACATGACCCAGCCATGTGTACTCACAGCCCAGAGAGCCAAACGTGTCCTGGGCTGCATCCAAAGCAGCGTGGGCAGCAGGGGAGGGAGGGGATTCTGCCCCTCTGCTCTGCCCTGGTGAGACCGCACCTGCAGTGCTGCATCCAGCTCTGGGGTCCCCTGCACGGGAAAGACATGGATCCATTGGAGTGGGTCCAGAGGAGGGTCACTAAGATGATTAGAGGGATGGAGCACCTCTCCTACAAGGAAAGACTAAGAGAATTGGGATTGTCCAGCCTGGAAAGAGAAGCCTGGAAGAGATGGGTGGCCTAATTTTGATCTTCCAGTACTTGAAGGGAGCCTACAAGAAGGATGAAGAGAGACTTTTTACAAGAGCATGTAGTGACAGGACAAGGGAAAATGACTTCAGACTAAAGACAGTAGGCCTAGATTAGATGTTAGGAAGAAATTCTTAACAGTGAGGATGGTAGATACTGGAACGGGTTGCTCAGAGAAGTTGTGGATGACCCATTCCTAGCAGCATTCAAGGCCAGGTTGGATGGGCCTTGAGCAACCACTGGACTTGTCACTTGTCCAGTGATAAGTGTTTCTGCTCATGGCAGGGGAGATTTGAAACTAGATGATCCCTTCCAACTATAAGATCTCTTCCAACCCAAGCCATTTTATGGTGCCATGTCAACCCTGTGCGCTCTACAACATACCCTGACTCTTGATGAAGATGTCATCTATCTAGACTTCTGTAAACCCTTTGATACAGTCTCCCCCCAACGTTCTTGCTGCTTAATTGGAGAGATATGAATTTGACAAGTGGATTGTTAATGAATAAGGAACTGTCTGTATGACTGTCAAAAGAGCCATAGACAATGGCTCAGTGTCCGAGTGGAAATGTGTGGTGTCCCTGAAGGGTCTGTACTGAGCTCAAACCACTTAATGTTTATGTCAGTAACAGAGATAGTGGGATCAGGCACCTTGCTGAAGGTGCCTTTGGCAAGATTGTGGATGACACTCGATTCACTGTAGGGAGAGATATCATCCAGAGGGACACTGACAGATGTATGGAGTGGGCCTGTGTAAACATCATGAAGTTCAGCAAGGTCAAATTCAATCTTCTGCTTGGTCAGGGCATTCCCCAGCATCAATACACACTGGGGGATGAAGGGATTGAGAGCAGCCCTGCAGAGAAGAACTTGGGGATAGTGGTAAACAAAAACTGAATGTTTGCAATGTACATTTGCAGCCCACAAAGCCAACAGCATCCTGGGCTGCCTCAAAAAGTATGTGAGAAGCAGGTCAAGGAAGATGATTCTGCCACCGTACTCTGCTCTCATAAGACCCCACCTGGAGTGCTGTATCCAGTTCTGGGGCCCACAATACAGGAAAGACAGGGACCTGTTGGAGAAGATCCAGAGGAGTGCCACAAAAATGATTAGACATATGGAACACCTCTCCAATGAGCTAACATGCATTTAAAGTTAAAAGTAGGACTATGGCAAAATCAGTCCAAAGTTCCTAATGAATTAAATGCCAGCTCCAACAATTGGACAACCCTCCCTGCATTTATTCTCATTTAGGTAGCCATGCTATAGTTAATATGCCTGAGTTTGATCCCATTCAATTTTATTTATTATGGATATATAGTTCCATACCACTGTAAGAAATCATCATTTTCGTGCTGTGTCTTCTTGCTCCATAACACATAATGTTGCAATCTGGATCATCAAAGATTGCATAAGAGAGTGAGAGAGACAGATTGTCAGAAAGGACAACCCAACAGATAGACTGCATTCAAAGCGTAATGAAGAAAGAGTTTATTCTTTTAGCAAATGGCAGTGATGGCCTTTTTCTGGCTGTGGATGGGGTAAAATTTCCTCATTTGTGTATTTTTAAATTCTTTTTATATAGAATATAAAAGCCGTCCCTTTGCTTTTTTACAGCAGAATGTCAAAGAAATTAGATGTGGAAAAATGTCTTCCTCACCTTCTCAAGCACCTGACTATTCCTAAATCTCCTTGCCCCTTGTCTGCAATCTAGGTTTTATTCCAGCCTTTTACACTTAATGCATTTTCTATA
The DNA here is from genome assembly GCF_009650955.1 of Corvus moneduloides. Classification (NCBI taxonomy): domain Eukaryota; kingdom Metazoa; phylum Chordata; class Aves; order Passeriformes; family Corvidae; genus Corvus; species Corvus moneduloides. The sequence continues at coordinate 38,404,979 of NC_045511.1, forward strand.
TTAAGTCAAAAACCAGAGGTCACCAGTCTCCAGTTTATTTCCTCCTCCTAATGTTGCAGTTGATTGCTGGTAGTTAAAATCTCCCATTACTGCCACTTGGTCTCTTTTACATGCTTTTTTCATTTGTACAGTCGTTTCACAGAAGATAAATCACAAATTAGTAAACCCACGGCACTGATAGTACAGTGTTCTTTACTGGATCATCAGCATGAGAAATGGGATATATAATCTGTAGGTCTGTCCCTGTGCTGCTTCTGCAGCCTTACTAGCTGGAAGGATAAAGCAGTGGGAGGAAGCCTTTCAAAATTCTGCCTAAATGTGTTATGTATTTAGTATTACTTTGCATTTACTGGCACGTAGCTTTAAAGGTATGATAGGTACAGCCCCCTCCACTTTTAATAGGTTTTCATATATTTTTGGTTGCATTTTGTTGGATGCCTGTTTCCAGGCATTGACTTCTGAAAAGACAACTTTTATTATAAACACAATTGGCATTCCTATGAGGAAAGGCTGCGAGAGTTGCAGTTGTTCAGCCTGGAAGAGTGAAGGCTCCAGGGAGACCTGGTTGTGGCTTTTCAGTAATGGAAGGGGTTTTATGAGAAAGACAGGGACATGCTTTTTAGCAGGGCCTGGAGCAATACAACAAGGGATGATGGTTTTAAACTGACACAGGGTAGATTTGGACTACACGGAAGAAGTTCTTTACAATAAGGTGAGCCTTTTAATTTGATACAGTACCATCAAGGATAATGTGTAAAAATAAGTTAAAACCAATGAATAAACAAAACTGTGTGTTCTGCCAAGTAGAATTGTCTGGTATTTGTAATGTATAGCCCTGTGCTATAATACAAGACAGCTTCCCAACAACATTAAAGCTTTCAGAAAAACTGCTCATTATCAAGTTTCCCTTCATTTAATTTTGTTTCAAAGTTCTCATTTGTTGAGCCACTTGGTTTTTGCTATCTCTCCTACCAGCTTCCAGAGAACCCAAACCTATAACAAGGTGCTGTTGCCTTAAACTCAGCTGCTTTCTCTGCTGATCAAGAGCATTCTGTAAGAGATACTGATAAAGTTGAAAGCCCAATGATTCCACTTGGTGAAGAGTTTGGTAGGTATTGTGGGAGTGTCAGTCTGACAGTATTCCATAGAGGTATGTACATGACTGCAGTCCTCATGAGGGAGCCCAGACATATGGGAAAGCCTCCCTACATACGTGGGCTTGCTCTAATTCAAATGTGGCTTTTCTGGATGTAATTTCATATATCGCACCAGCCTCAGAGAAACAAAAAAAAGCCCTGAATCAAACAATATCATCTTTGCAAAGAAAGCAAAATGGCCCATTACCACTCAATGGGAAGTATACAGGGTTCCTGGGATGGCATAGTACAAAAATAATTTAGGGAAAATAGGATGTTTTTGAAAGGATCACAATTATATTTTCTTCAGATATCCAATTATTTCTCAACTCTTGATATGTCTTAATATTAGGGCCTGGAAAGATACAAAAGATTAAATTGCAAGCCCCAAAATTTCTGTGGTTTTAGTCCTGCAGAGCTTCTGCAAATACCGAGATGGGAGAAGGCACTATGTGTGCCCACCGTCTTTTATTCACTAAATATTTCCTTCGGGAGGCAGGAGGCATTACTGATTACTAGCATGAATATTTGTTCTGTAATAACACTACAAAAAAATTACTTGCTAGATGCTGCACAAGAAAATGGATTGACTTTGTCTACATACACCCATCTTGAATTTAGGCTAGGCTGGGTGGAGAACATGAGAGAGACCAGACAGGGAAGCAGGCATTATGAAAAGAAAAGCCCTTGTATTTAGCACTGCCATATATATGTTCACCGTTTTGTGTCACTAAATATTGAGAATCAGGTGGCATTAACTTTTGGAGGTGGAGAACATGATCTCTGGGGAACATAATCGCTGGGCTTTACGTACGAAGTCTGTATTGCTGTGTTGATCTGATGTTGCTATCTGTGGAACTGGGAAAGTTGCACGGGTCTTAAAGTGGATGAGGTGCTACTGGACACCAACACTTTTGTGTCTGGGGTATCACCACAAGCACAGGGCTTCCATTTCTCCAGCCTGCTTCGTAAATTCAGAGCAACACACAGCATACAGAGCACAGCCAGAAGGACTTTGGTGGTCATTTCATCTCAGGGTGCAGAAAATTTGCAAACAGATAAGTGATTGCTAGGTACCTGAAATTCCCATTGAACTAATCTATCTACCAATAAAAATATATTTCTTATGCCCTGATGCGTAATGTAAGAGCCACATGATATTCTACCCATGGATAAAAAGCATCTGCTTCCTCTCCAAGGCTGATGTCCTGGCTTGCTCTAAAAGATCTGATCAGGAATGTGGTATGGTAACATGGGGATATAATAGGTCCTCTCTGAGGCAGCCCTCAAATATTTTTCTTAAAAGCTAATCTCAGCATGGTTACATTCACCTAATAATGACATAAATAATTAAATAAATAAACACATACTACTTCAAGAACATAGAGTATGCTCTATGGTCTTTGCTTCAGGAGGGACACCTTCCTTAATGGAGCTATTTTGTAACCAGATATCCAAAAGAAAAAGAAATTATTATCCACAACCATAGGGTGCATAACTTGCTAATGTAACAGTTTTGTTTTCATTTAAAACTGCTCTAAGTAGGAGAAAGGTTTCACGAATAAGTAGGAAAGACATGCCTCAGTGGGAGAGTTGGAACTGTTTTGAGCTCTAAAGTATTTTCCAAACCTAGATTCTTTTCCACAGTATCATTTTGACTTCTTTTATTTTCCAAGAGCACATTAAAAGAATGACAATTTTACAGTCAGAATATAAAATCATGAGCAAATTCTCAGTGGGAATCTGTGGATTGACTCTAACCTGGGAAAGAAAACATTTATATCCTGGTACAAACAGGTTTAATCCCCAAAGGTTCTTTCCTCTCAGCAGTACTGTTTGATGTTCAGTTACATACACACTGTGTACACCCTGCACAAATGTGGTTTTATTATGACTTCATACGTCTATAGGGCATACAATATAGTGCATAAGTACACAGTGGATTGCATAGTATCTGTGCACTTCAGTGTGCTCCATAAGTAGCTGAGTGTTGGCTGGCTAAGCACAGATATGTGTGGGTGTATGGAGACTGAGTTTGGTCTTAATAACTTAAAAGTGACAAGCCAATTTCATGTAGGAATGATGGGTGTAGCTCTACCTTGTGATTCCTGATATTATATAAATTAAAAATATTTTAAACCCTGCCACCTGCCAATCCTCACAAATTCCTATCACTTGCAACCCCCTCCCTGAGCTAGCCCATTTCACTGTGTAAAGATACACAGAGATCATGGATAATAGTTCAGGTAATAAGAATGGTGAAGAGCAATGTCACACTGAGCTGTTTCTGTCTGTTCTTTCTGACCTAGACCAGCCACCTCTCCACCAGCACTGTGATTTGCCCTGTTGTCACCAAAAAACTGCCACCCAGATGGACTGCACATGCGTAGGTCAGGACACAGAAAGCTCTGCTGCTCTTCTCATTTCATGGCCAAGCACCTCCAATGTCCCTGCTGTGCCCTAGGCTCTGCCTCTCTACCATGCCCTGCTAGCCTTGTTGCTGCCATATCTGTGCTCTTGGTTACCTTCTCGAGGTTGCTATGCCTCCTCCTCCAGCTTCTGCTCATCCTCAAGACAGTTGCTTCTTTCTTTGCAGCTGTACTTCTCAGAGCCAGTGCTGGTCCTTGCTTGTATGCTTGGAGGAGTTTGGGTGGCTGGAGAGCAGGGCTGGTGCTGGATTACGGGTGCTTGAGCTCAGATGTCAGCATGAGACTGTCTCTCCATGACTGACCTCTCTCTCAAGTTGGGGCTCTTCAGCCTGGAGAAGAGAAGGTTGTGTGGAGACCTTTGGAACAATCCATTCAAGGTGTGCCAATGAATTTCTCTGACCCTATGGTAGACAATGTGGACACTTAAGCAGTTCTAGTTTCCTGGTGTTTGGTGAAAACAGTAGCAGGATGAGTCATGCAGTGACCTTAGTGGTTCAACTCACTTAATTCAACTCAACAGGTTCAACTGAAAATGTCAGCTTGGCTGCCTACTTTCAAATTTCAGACTAAGCTGGCAGAAAATTAGAATCACACGCATTGTGTGCATATAGGAAGGAACATTGTCTGGTACCTAACCTGCACTACTCCATGATTTTGTGCTTTGATAACAATATTTTTTTTAAAATTCTGTAGAAATTTTCTTAATTTTTACTGATTTTTGCTGTTTGCATTTTTCAGATCAGCCTTTTTCTTCCCTCCAGGACTATTCCAATGTAAAGACAACAAAAAATCAAGACCTCGGCAGTAACAGTTGCTTGACATATAAGAGCACACTGGAGGGAGGGCAGTGATCTGAAATGAACCTCAAAGCAAGGCAATCTTCAGGAAGGCAACTGATAGCCCTGCTAATTGCTCAGAGCAAAATTCATCCCCCTTGAGAAACTCATTCCATTACAGGACATGTGCCACAGCATGGGTTGAGCTGTAAAACCCATAAAACCTAGCATAACCAGATTTAAGGGCAGGGGCTTGCACCAGGGACAGGAACTTGTCCACCAACATGTAAAATGGAGACAGACAGTACTTACAGATATCCAAGATTCTTGTGGTTCCACACAGCCTGATGTTCTCCTCCTGTCTCTTCCTCTACATGCAAACCTTTTGACCCTATGGTGCTGAAGGTTTGAGTCACATTTCAACAGGGTTTGCTCTAAGTGTTAAAAGTAGGAAAACCAAGATTTTTGAGTGCAATTCTAAGGACATAATGCATCAGGCTTTAGTCTTCCCTCCCACCTGTTCTCCCTGGATGCAATTCACTCATGCTACCCATGTGCTTCCACCTGGCCTTTCAGCAACTGATTAAATTGAACATAATTAAAATACGGCATCTTATCTTACTGCAGCTGTGTTCCAGCTGCAAATATTTTCTGTGTCCTTTCCTGTATGTGTCACTTTAAACTCAGAGAAGAATGGTGTCTAACACGGCAAACTACAAGCAGGTTCCTTGGAGAAAATTACTGCCTGAACCCTGCTGTGAAAAACCATTTGGTTGCTAGAAGTAGTCAGGATGTTGTCACTAAGGAGGCTGTTGGTTGAGATGAAATGATTTGCCAGCCTTTGGTAAACAAAAGGTCTCTGTGTCTTTCTGACTCATTGCGGAAATGTCCTTTACAGCCAAGGAATGTATGTTTTGAGGATGAAAATCCTCTCTTAAATCTGACTTATCAGATGGCTGCACAATAACTTGCCATACATTGTAAAAATTGAAAACACCAAATATATATGCAGACTTTGGACAGAACTCAGCTGTCATCATGTGTGTGGGTAGCAGCCTGACACCTGGGAAATCCCATTCATTAGGATAAAGAAGAAGCCAAAACAGGCAGGACCCCTGATTTTGGACTTTTACTGCAGGCCGTTTAAAGAAACATTTATTTCGGATGGACACAACAGCAGCACCAGCATCTGGGTGCAAGTCTGGCTCACACAGAAGCCCCAAAGGCTCATTTTAGTTCATTAAAGAAAACTACTTTTTAAAAAAGGAAAAAAAAATCTACATACGCACAGAAATAGGGAAGTTTATGGATATGTAATTAAATCAATAGATCATTGTACATGCTTACTGAAGCATTCTTTAGCTACCCATACGTGTTAGGGTTGTACTCCTTGCTGCAGCTATTTGCAGTGCTGTTGATGTGACTCTGTACCGGGTGCTGTGCGTAGAGACAGCAAGTCCTTGTAGCATCATATGCAAGGGCTGGCTGCATAAATCACATTTCTCTGAGGAACCGACCCAAAGCATCTGGCATACACAACATGTAACACTATTCTTGGGGATGATTCCACTAACATGGCTTGAAAAATACAAGAAATGGCAAATTACTTTGGAAATTGCTGATATCATTCTTCCCTCTCTCCCCCCCACCAGTTGTCAAAAGCTAACAGAGACACTCCAAAATCCCTTACAACAGCAGTTCCTCAGTTTTATTACTTTCCAGTTCCAGTTGCTTAGTGGAAACAAGAGAATTGGAAATTGATTCACAAACCAGAACTAATTTGAAAATTATTTTACTTTTTTTCCCTACGGTTTTTATGTTTTGTGCAATTGCATATACTCTGGAATTTAATACTGAATTGTTTCAAATTGCACAGACAGCACTGCATAGCCTTGGTTTTGTGCCCTTGGAATGTTATGTCTGAATTTTTCCAAACTGTTTTGTAGGTGGTTTTGATCTGGCTTCTACAACTGTACTCTTCATTTTTCTTGCCCACAAATTTATGTGCTGTTTCTTGTGGGCTCAGATGTGTGCATGCTGGCTGTATTAGCACATATCCACATGATCCAGCAGACGTGCTCTCAAAACATTTAATTCCAGCACAAATGCAGTCTGAAGATACAAACCGAAAACTGGTTGCAAAACTCCTGTGATTAAATTTTTACCACAAAATTGAAACATTGTAAAAGTGTCAAAATGGTTTAAGAACTTTTATGTTTAGTACACTGACCATAGTGCCCTCACTGATAAGTACTTATTTGAGAGGTACATACACACTGTTAGCTATAATATAAATGAAGGCTATCCACAAAAGATTACGATGACAGTGTTACATTCAACTTTAAGCTTTAGAAAAAATATACACCCAGTTTTCACACCATGCAAGCCTATTTTAAGAATTTTAGAGAAGCTTAAGCATTGTCTACATTTTCTGCAGAAGAGAACAGTTCTTTTTTAGGAAATGTGCTTTAAAATACACTGTTCTGGAATGGTGTCATTGATTAAAAATTTCAGCAGAGTATTTAAATGGTGAAGTGCAAAGCAACAAATGTTTGATTAAGAAGTAAAAAAAGAGAATTTGATACCATATTTCTCAAGACTTGCAGTCTCTCAGACTGCGCTAATTTGAGAGGAGAATGACAAATGAAAATTAATATTTCACTTGAGAAAAGAGTGCAGAAGATGTCCTGAAATGAACCATTTGAAAGGCTTTCTTTCAATTACGCATGGATTGGAAACTAATCTCAGAAACTGTTTTCCTTACATTCAGTAATTAAAGCCAAGTTCTTGTTCTTCAGAGAGCGTTACATCTCCATGTGAAATGTCAGGCATTTTCCAGACACATTTGTGGTTGTGATCTTTGAAATATTATAAAATTTTCTTTTCTTCTTCCTTAGCTTCTTGTGTGGTAAGTAGCACTGATGCCTCTTACTTCCAAAATGGAGAAGATCCAAGAACATTCATGTATCAGTTTGGCATATTTTCAAGAATTTTTTTTTTTTTTTGTCTACAAGCTGTAGGTTCCCCTGGAAAAAAAGCATATTGTTTAGAACCCAGTATTCAGTAGCATAATGTTGGAGCATTATATATTGTTTTTCAAGAAAATTTATGATGGATGAGAACCGTAAAGGGAGTATCCCTCAAAGCCACATGGACATGTGCATCCTTCCACATATGATTCCTTTCCAAACTAAGCAAGGATTAGCTAAAGATGTTTTGGAACCACAAAATGTTATTTTTAAAAGGTAGCTCATGACTGAGATAGATTAAGACTAAACATGGCTGGGATCAGCCAAAACCACGAAGAGCCTAATTTGTTCACATATTTATGTCTGGACAAGAATTTGAGGGCCTTCAGCAATGAAGGTCCTGAAATCCTCCAGCATATTTTGCAGTAGAATGATAGGCTGGTGGTTTTGCTTTGCTTTGTTGTTTTTTTAATGGACTTGTCCTTTGTAAAACTTGTGCCTGCCTCCCTCCCACACACAGAAGCAGAACAGTTCAAACCATGTCCCTGCAGGTCACTGAGTCCCAAAGCATTGCCCAATACTTTTTGAAAAGTATGAATGATTCAGCTGAGAGATGCTCCACAGCCTTGTGACTCAAGTCACATTTACCAAGTGGCTCCTCTCCCACCCTGCCTCTTGTTGCCAGGGGCAGAGAGCACTAGAGCAGTCTTTCCATGGCCATGTATTAGCACGACTGAGGAAGGGAGGTGCAAATGAGAATCGGTATATATATCTGTGGATATGTGTCAATGATGAGCTTTATGGGAACAGAGGATGATTATTTCGTAAGGCAAGAGTTTCTCCGTTTATCCCAGTGGGAGCCACTGTTTATTTATTTGCATTTCTTTCCAGTTGTGTATATTTTAAGTGTGATATTGTGACCTTTTCACATTAAAAGCAACAATGCCAACTCCAAGACCCAAAGATGTTTATTTCTTTTACCTCCACCATGTGCTGAATCAAGGACATTTATCATTCTATTGACAGATCTGAAAAAATTAGCAATATGACTGTAAATTAATGAAATAATCAAACACAATTTTTTTCAAAAATATAAAATGTCTGGCAGTATAAGGCTGCATATATTTCAAGAAGTCTTCCTACTGTTGGTCTGGTTTCACTTCAATGGGACAAGCTTGATTAACCTGGGCTGTCATCATGGTAGCACATATCACTCAATATGCCTGACATTACTGTCCCCTTTCAAAAATGTGTTTAAAAATTGTGACTCTGATTTGCTCTGTAGTGTTCAAATTACTTAAAAAGCTGAAAACAAACCATCCATATGCATATGTATATGCATACATGTGTGTATACATATGCATACACCCATATACATGGGGAGAGAAGAGAGAGAGGGAGTGAGAAAGTGTGAGTGTGTGTGAGAGACAGAACGAGAGTCAGTAATACCTTGCTGTGCTAAAACCTTGCCTTTGCTAGCTAAAACAAAGGGATGTAACTCTCAGGACTTAATCAATGATTGAGAACGAGACCTAGATCCAGCTTCAATGGCAAAAGCAGTAATTTAAAAAAAAAAAAAATCTGCGGACATTTTATTTGGCCAGTGGTTTTAAAGGGTTAATGTCTTTATAAAAGCAAGGACAACATATCATACAAGAAATATTTATATATTCTCTAACCACAATACTGGAGTTGCTTTGGATTCAGCTTTCCTTACTTTTTGTTCTTGAATGCTGACTGCATGTTATGATAGCTGTGAGGAGGTTTCTCAGAAGATGGGACAGCTTCCAGCATGGCGCATTCTGCTGATGTGGTATCATTTTGCCAATAATGAGGCAGAAAATACATGCTGTAAGTGCAGCCAATTCAATTAATCTCCAAGGACACTAACAGAAAAATTTAATTATAGCAAGTGAAATTTTAAGAGAAATATCTGAAAACTGAAGATTCTTTTCCCTCCACTAATGGAAAGAGAGAGTGTTACTAACTATCCATGATTAATATGGGGGAAGGTGAGGTACGCAATTTTTCATACATCTTGCAAGAAAGAAACATGTGAGATCAAATGTCCTGTGAAAGGTTAGATTCTTCCAACAAAGGCGGAAAAAGTAAAAGGGAAATAAGAAGCTATTGATTTCATTCCTGAGTCTCACTATGCACCAGTGGGTAGAACAGGCCTGGTGTGGGATAGGGCATCCACGTTCTTATTCAAGGGATCCCCTCAGCTTACTTCACTCAAGTTCAGCAGACTGGCACCAGACCTTTGGTTCATGAAGACTGAGAGAATGGCAATCAGAGTTCATAAAAAATGGTCTTGGAGAGAAAAATAAGATTAGAAACTTACTTGGATTAGGAAATGAGCTGCTGAGTTGTATCCTCTGCACACAGGTAGGAAACTGTCATTAGGAGGGATTTCGGTATAATGCATCCCGTGTCCCATATAGTACATGAAATAAATGTTACATGTTGTGTGCAATAACCTTTGTCCTTTGAGGGAATATGGTTTGACAGTTTATCTATTTCCACAAGTGGTCACAAAAGAATATGGTCTAGGGCAGAATTCCATCAATGGTGCCTCCTCCTCCCTGGGGTCGACACCATATCAATTCCCTTGTAACCTGCACAGGCTCCATACCACAACCCTGTGGCCGTCCTTTGCTTTCCGTCAGAAGATTGCTCCAGAGCCTTGTGTCACCAGGGTGAGAAACCTCCATCTAACTTCTGGCTTAGATATATCCATACTTAGTATTTCCCCATGAATCCTTTTGTTGGCATTATTCTATACCTTAAACTACTCTTTGAATGTCATATGCAGAGGTTTTCAAGCATATTTTTATGACCCCATGTGCCACTCAGCCTTCTCATGCCTCGTCATCCCAGATTTCCTTTGTGAGGCCACAGACTCAGTCTTCTCACTTGGGACTGATCTGCCACTACCCCATCCTGTTGCTAGTTCTCTCTTGTCTCAGGTGCCATCTGAATTCATCTGTCTTGATCTGGTGTGGATGTAAGTTGTGCTGGTTTGGACAAATTTGGAAATATATACTCTGAGAGAAGGCAGATTACAACCACTCCTCCCCCACCAGGTTTGGGGAAAAAAAAAAAGAATTTTTTTCCTTGAAGGAAAGTGAAAGAGATAAAAACTATTTATTTAACAAACACACTGGAAGAGGATAATAATGCTAAATAATAAAACCTTTCACTGTGGAGAGAAAACCTGGGAAAATTTCAGAGTCCTTCCGTAGGTAGCCTCTCTTCTCCTCCTTGGAGCTGGGATGGGGTGGGCCCTCCTCCAGGGCCTCCACCTCGGTGGAAGAAGTCCCGATATGTTCTGATGTTGAAACAGTTCAAAAAAGAAGAAGGGAAAAAATGAAGTCCCAGGAAAATGAAAGTTCAACTCTCCATCTCCCTCTGGAGAAAAAAAGCCGAAAGCTGGCTGGAAAGCAAGCAGTGCGCTTCCTCCTCTCTCTACCACAGAAAGCAGAATGCAGAGGAGTGTCTGTCTCTGTGTCCTTGAAAACAAACTGCAAACTGCTTTGAAAGTTTTGCTGGATTTTTCTCTCCCCCCTCTCAGGCTCAGTTTAAAGGCACAGAAAAGGCACAAAATTAATTTCTGGGCATAGAGGAGCGATAGGAGATACAACATCATAAAGTCACCCCAAGACACCAGCTCTACTGGATACCTATCTTTGAGTGGTCCTAGCCCACTAAAATCTAGGCCCATATGTGCTTTTCTTGTGTTTTGTGTCTAATTATGTCTGACAGGCAGTGAAGCTTTCCTCTTCCAAGTATTTTTTCCATCGACCATTAAAGTAGCTTTGTTCCAGCTAACATATCTATTATGCGTGTCAACCTTTCCTCAGGCCAGGCACTGCCCATGGTCATGCTTTAAAAAACAACAAATTTACTTTGGCATGAAACAAAGGTATTAATAATGGTGTATAAATTCAGATGCACTGATTAGTTTGTGAGTAACGCATTCCCTCACCAGTGCATGAGCTGAAGGAACACAGCCAGGAAAATCAGATTACAGTCACAAGGAGGAGGCTCAATTATTCTAGTCTTAGCATGTGTAACTGTAACACCATTAAACACAGTATTATCCAACTCTTTTTAAAAAGTCTGTGGAAAAGTTGAAGAAAACTGAAAGTACCTCAACACACAGAAGAAAAATAACAATCATTTCAGGTCAATCACGTGAAGTTCTTGGGAGTTACTGAATTTCTCAAAGGCCTTCTCCACTCACTTGATCTTAACAAGATGCCTTTCCTGGGATGCCAAAACTGCATGTACCAACCATGAGGGAAAGCAACCTTTTTGTTATATTTTGCTAAATCTTTGCAGTACGTCTGGAGAAGTAATTGACATTTAGCCAGTGTCCTAAATACTCCAGTAATAAATGCCTTGGCAATACCACAGCTAGACAAACATTAAAATAATGAGTGATACAGAGACAGCTGTGCAAGACTTTTTCCCATTAAAAAATATTGCTTTCAGTTGCTTATCACTTTGCCAAACAATTCAAGTTGAAATGTTGAGTGTCTGCTATGAGGTTGATTTTTTCTGGGAAAAATTCTGCTAGAATGGAAGCATTTATGAGAATGAAATTGCAAGATGGGAGAGGGAGGGAGAATCAGCTGCTTGCCCATGTTAAAAAAACCTCAAACATTTCACAGAGTTGTTTCTGCACTCTGGAACTGGGATTTATAATCATGCCAAAATAGAATTACTTGATACTAAAGGTGTTTAACGTGGAATTCAAAGATCATGCCTTTAGAATAAATCCAGAGCAATAATCCCCATCTGATGCCTTGGTCAGATGATTAAATACTTCAGAAGGGATTTGGAAGAACCTGAAGTTTTGAGACAATAACTACTTTGAGATTACATCTGTGACAATAGTCACTTCCATGAAACCTGAATTTCAGTCTCAACTTGTTCTCAGATGTGAACTTGGCCAAAATCATTCATGAAAGAATACAAATCTGAACAACGTCTTTCACATTTGTGTTTAGTCAAAATGGAGCCGACTTAGCTCAAGAAAATTTTATTACTGAGAACAAAGATAAAATGTGGTATTTACTTCGACTGGAAATAAAAGATCTATTGCCCTCCAGCCAAAAGATCCAGAATGATACTCTTCTGGTAGTGACAGATACAGCTATCAACACAGCACCTTGGGAAGAAAATCTAGTCCTTCTCAAGCAACGTAGAATGCAGGATTTTGTCCCAATGGTCTCAAAATTCATCATGCACAGCATTCCAAAACATTCAAATGAAAGCCACAGAATGACAGGGGAAACTGAGAAGCTCTGGGCTCCCTGCAGACACCAAGTCTGCTCTGCTGCAGCACATCATGCTGATCATTACGGTGTGTTCATCTTTGACTCTTTCTGATCCTTCCCGAGCCAATCAGCTTGAATGCCAAGCCATTTTTTGTTTTTCCTTTCTTTCATGATCAGGAGATCAAGAGTCCCCTGAAATTGTTATTCACCAGGTATTGAAAATTTTAGTCACATTGCATTATTATTAGTAGTAGTAGTAATAGTACTTATTCTGACAGTGATACCCATGGCCTGATATGAGCTGTCAGATCCACTGTGCCAGGCAGCAGAGATGATTGCAAGCGCTTACACTATTATGTGCTGTGCCATGCCAGGTCCTTGGGGTGCCAACATAACCCCACTCTTGTTGGGCTGGGATGCAAAACACGGGCAAGCAGGGACAGGCCACAGCACAGCACCCAGGGCTTTAGGAAATGCCAAGACACATCCAGGAAGAGTGGAAGTGGGTGACAACAGAGAGCTATGGAGGTAACCAGGCAAAACCACACCGCAAAAATACAACCTCTGCCCCGGAAAGCTGAGTGTACAGTGTCTGACAGGAAGGGAAGGTCATTCCACAGTGGATAGAGGAAGTTATGCAAGTGGCTTAAGGCCCACAGAACACACAGAAATGGGATCAACATCTTCCACATACCAGCCAATTCCCAACTTTTTTCCCCTCCCCACCCATGCTCAGGTGTCTTTCTGCTGCTGGTTTCCTCCCTGACTCTTTTCAAACTTCCACTGAACTCAGCCTTTCCCCGTGAGCCCCTGCTAATCCCCACATGGGATCCTGAGGGACAAGCACCATTTTGTGGCATTTGGATTTTTTCCACTGAGGCCATTGAGGGGCTGGTACATCCCTCCCCAGTTATGGCCAGGGCTCAACTAGAGCAGGTGGGGCCCAGGTACAGTGCTGGGCAGCTGGGGATGCACCAATGGGAAGCAAGGGAATGTGGCTGCCAGTGGGGATGAATATCTGCTTTGTTTTCAGGAGCTGCTGGAGGCAGGAAATAGGAGTGTCTGTTAGTAATGTCTGCCTTCAGGTTTTAAGTTGAATTTTTGTTTCTTGTTAAAGTTCCAGGCCAATGTCCATATGTTTTCTCAGCAGAAATCAAACAACTGAGCTGGCTATTTTCCTGTAAGGTGAATGGGGAGTAACTTTTGGTTTTCTACTTGTTTTCATTAATCCTTCATTGGAAAAATGATAAAAATTAACTCCTCTCATGGCTGCCAGCTAAAAAGTGAAATATCTTATCTCTCTCCAGAAGTCTTTTGGTTTATCCAGAAGGCTGTTTAGCTTTCCCTAGGGTAATGTAGTTTTGGAGGTTTCAATTTTGTGGCAAAATTTGTCATTTTTGTCCTACAACAAGAGTTTTAGTAATATTTAATAGAAGTTGAGTGTGCTAAATAGATCTTGAGCCTCTAATGAAAGGTAGGAAGAAAAGTAAGGCAGAGGTACTTAACGCATTCTTTGCCTCTGTCTTCCACACAGATGACAGACCAAGGGGGTCTCAGTGCCCTCAGCTGGAGGACCATGACTGAGAGAATGATCGACACCCAGTTAAACCCAAAATTGTGCAGGATGTCCTGCTCCAACTGGATCTCTACAAATATATGTGACCTGATGGGATTCTTCTGAGAGTCCTCAAAAAGCTGTCTTATGTCATTACAAAACCTCTCTCATTGAATTTTGGGTGGTCTTGGGAATCCAGCGGGGTCCCAGATGACTGGAATCTGGCAAATGTCCCAATTTTTGAGACAGGCAAGAAGGAGGATGCTGGAAACTACAGGCCTGTCAGTCTCACTCCAGTGCCTGGTAAAGTTATGGAGAAGATTATTCTGGGGGTACTAAAAAACCACCTGAATAAATGTATCATGTGATGGGTGAGCAACTGGCTCACAGGTCAGGCACAAAGGGTTACAGTGAATGGGGTGACATCAGACTGGGGACCTGTCACTGCTGGGGTTCCACAGGGCCCCATCCTCCACCCTCTGCTCTTTGACATCTTCACAAATGACTTGGACACAGGACTGGAAGGGATACTGAGCCAGTCTGCAGATGATACAAAACTGGGAGGAACTGTTTACTCCCTTGAAGGCAGAGAGGGCCTGCAGAGAGACCTCAATAAATCAGGGGTCTGGGCAATCACCAGCCATGTGAAGTTCAACAAGGGAAAGTGCTGGATTCTGTACCTGGGATGGGACAACCCTGGATGTATGGACAGACTGGGAATGAGACGCTAGAAAGCAGTGCCATGGAAAGGGACCTGGGGGTCCTGGCAAGTTGAACATGAGTCAGCAGTACCCAAAAAGCTGCAGGCACAGAGAAACACATATAAGCTTCTTGTATAGTGCAGCACTGAATTATGTGAAAATAAAAAAAAAAGGAAAATTTAAGTGGTAAGAAAGTATATGTAATAGGGATGCATGGAGACAATCAGAGAGAGGATGAAAAAGGAAAAATGGTTAATGAAAGAAACAGAGAAAAACAAGAGACAATGATACATAATGTCAGAAGTTATATATAAATGGATAAACGGTATAATTCTTATTTTTAAATAAAATAGGCTGATAAATTGTATCCATTAATATATACACATACACAGACATATACATACCCTGCCTTAACATGCAATGAACATAGGGCTTAACAGAGTTTTATTCATACCAGGAAGTAAGACAAAATACACATACTAAGCACATAACCAAGCAGCATCTGCTAATTCTTAAAGATGTCTGAAAGGCAGAAGAGAATGCTCTTCTTTTTCTGTATCTCATGAAGATCTTGGGGAATATTACCATATGAATTTAATAAAAAGTTGCTGCCATTGGCATTTTTATAAATAAGATAGAGGCTTTGTTATCTAGGCAGGAGGTGTTTTTCTCCTATCCTGATTCAGCCAGGCTCTAGTTAAGTGAAGCCTGAAACTATAGACTTCAGTTTTTCCAATTTAGCACATGCATAGCACTCGATGTATGCTGTGATGAAGTATGGCTTGCTGAGTTGTAATCTTGAAAATCATGCCTACAGTATTTACTCATGAGGATAATCCTTTTTGCTTATCTATTTTGCCTGATAAACAGATTTAAACTTGAAAGCATGTCATTCAGTCCTGTTTTGCTTGAGGAAACAAACCTTGCATGCAACAATAATAATTGCATGGAGAGTTCCTTAAAGTAAAAAGAAAACAGCTGCTCTCTAGAGTGTGCAGAACACTTCCAGCTCCCTGTTCCACAGAATCCATTGTCCCTGTTATCCCTTATAGGTAGCTTAAGTTCTGCTAGATCCAGAAACTGGAGGGCACACTAAGTGAAATATACTGTGAAGAACTGTAAGTTCTCATATTTGACCCAAACTGTCCAAGTATGTTTCATATGGCACCCAAATATCTTACCTAGAAAGCTGGTTAAACTTAGATAGCCTGATGTTTCCCAAACTAGCCGTGTGGGGAGGAGACACTTGGGAATGTCCTGATGTTAATTACGATGCTGAATGACAAGCAACTGCCCCCAGAAAAAAAAATAAGCTGAGGCTATTTTGGGCTTTATTTTATGCACAGTGGCCATTTTTATTAGCAGTGGTGCACTATATTGTTTTTACACATGGGCTTCTGGTACTCTTTGACATATAAAGGATATCTTGCTGTGGACCCTGTTGCCCCAATTCTCCCATGCAGGTAGATCCATATATGCATCATAAGCCATGGTGATGCCTCAGCAGGCTGGTCTCTCACCAACAAAAGAGTTTTGTCTCCAGCCATCTCTTCTTTCTACCTTTCAAGTCAGCTATTTCCTTGAAAAAGGCCATGTCACAGATGACCAAGGCCAGCTGCTGGGCTTGGGCTGTTCTCTCAAGTTTGATCCCACAGCCTCTCAGTGGATGAAGTCTGACTAGAGGAGGAGCTCAAAGCCTGGGTAAACGAGGTCCAGTCAATAGGCATATTTCCTCCCCACTGATTAGGAATCTTCAATCCAAGACCTGGTAATTTATTTTGAATATATATCTTATGCCCCTCCAGAAATTTCCATTGATGTGAACGCCAGGATACAAAGTCTGGAAATGGACCAGCAGCCACAGTCTTTTGGACTAATATCAGCTACATTATCTATTACTAGGGAGAAAATCAGCTCCTATGCTTGGATACAAAAACCAAGGAAATTATTGAAATGCAGTGGCAGAAGTTGTGTATTAGGCATATATTTTAATTGTCCTTATGAAAGCTGTGAACACTGATTCTTATGTAGCAGCTCTCTCGGGCTAATCCTTATATAATCTGTGAAATTATTAATTTAACTATGTGGTTACTTTCTGATGTTCAACTGCTTTTGTCTTCTGATTGCTGTCAGGCCCCTGCCCTCCAGCTTCAGCACCCCACTGCTGCTTCTGTCCTCTGCTTTTGCATTGCCTTTTCTCCCAGGTGGCAGAGGTCTGCCACAGTGTTGTCCTTGCATGGGAGGAGGACTGTGTGGCCATTCAGTGCTTGCTTGTTTGCTCTTCAACCAACACAAGCCATTTTGACCGTGATGTCTTTAGATAGTGTGTTGGGTTTTAAGCCACCACAGGGATGTCTGTGCTACTACACTTGGGAGCTGAGGTCTGTGTCACTGACAAAACTTCTGAAGCCAATATATCAGCAAGAAGCATACTGTGGCTTGGTCAGTAAGCATTTTATGTGTAGTATTTCTACAGTAATTTCATAACACAGCTAGGAAGGGACACAAAATGTTAGGGTAAAGAAACCAAACAGATACTCCTCTGGCTGTTATTTTTAGGCAACTGTGTCAGATCTCTAAAAGGTCAACCAATCCTCTCCAGCAAAAAATCCTCAAATTTGCCTGCATGAAATGGATAATCATTCTTGCTCTGTCTACTTCCCAGCAGTATTTGGGCAAGATAAAAGGAATTAGGATCCAGCTAGTTCCACCCCTCTCTAACTTTCACCAGTCCCAGGAAACAAAGGCATTTTTCACTTTTAAGAAGTCCTACTTCACCCCAAGTCACTTGTACTCTATCACTGTCTAATTGTGGAATTACTTGTAACCCATGGACACTTTCTTCCCAGTCAGCATGGCTTTTTCTTACACTCCCTTTCAGTCATTCCCTTAATAGTTATTGTACATATATTCCTCCTTCACTCTTTATTTCTACTTTTTATTTTGGTTTTAATCTCCAAGAAGCAGACTCTTCTTCCTATTCTGTCTTTGCAAGATGTCTAGCACAATGACACAGTGTATTCCATGGGCCTAAGCATCTCTGGCTGCTGTAAGCATGCAGTAAATTTAATTCACTCCAGGGGTATGTTGGATTTATAGCTGCAAAAACTTCAGCATAGACTCCTCACTATCTGGAAATCTGGACATGGACTGCAGCACATGCTCTACCATAATAATAATTTGTAGCACAATGATGGTGCTTTCCTTTCCCAAAGGCAACAGAGAGGGGTTCACTCTGTGTCTTCATGCTGAAGAGATGATAGCATCATGTTTTTAACTGAAAGAAAATATTTTTTAAACTGTCAAAAGTGTGTTCCTGACCTATATTTTACTTTCTTTTGGGGTTCCTTCCCTTCAAATATGGAAATAAAAGTGGGTTGATTTTGCAAAGTATAGCACAATTCAAAAACTAAGAAATTTCTTTTCCCCTGCATCTACTTGCCAGCCCTGTGTGGTTAATTATTATCACAGTGCAAAAACATGAGCTGGTAACAATACAGTCATATCCAAATTGCACTGTAAGAACAAGCAAATAATGACCAGATTTTAAAATACAATTCTTCGCAGGCCACAAAGAATGCCTTGATCTGCCTTGTTTGCACAATTATCCAAAGTTTGTCCATGCAAATTCAGATTGGTTTTCCCACCTACAGCTCTAAATACAGTTTCAACGTCCACTTTTTAAAAATGAGCATAGAAGTGATTAATTTCTATTGAATTCTGTGACCCAAAGAAATGTTATTTTAGATTCAAATGCTGGAAATAATTACTTGTTACTTAGAGTAAAAAAAATGGCCTGCTTCTTGAGCTACCTTTCCCACAGTTTCCCTTTTAAGCGAAAGAAAATGCATTATCTCTTACAGACAACAGGTGTTCCTTTGCTAAAACAGTTCTGTTTTAAAAAAAAAGCACCACCAAATCTTCTTGGTGACATCTGAAGACAACGCCAAGAAGGTGAGATTTGAAAGATGCAGACTGGCTTTGAGAAAGAAAAAGTAACAAGAATAGTTTCAGTTTCTACTGGAGAGCAGAGCTGTGCACATCTAGATTTAACATGAATTAAATGTTTGAATTTTGCCACATCTTTTTTTCTTTTTTTTTAAGTGAGCTTTCTCTAGCGATCATATTATGGTCCCTTGCTTGGCACATAGTTGGATTTTCCTCCTCATCAGGGCTTGAAGGGCAGTGGGAAGGCTGGAAGGCATCTTTGAGGTGTATGGCTCAGCTGGATCTAGGTTGGGAGCAGAATCCTCTTGTCTGTGTCTACACTAAGACTTTCTAAGAAAGGAGATGAAGGCCGAAGAAAGTACAAAAATTAGTAACTCAGTTACTGCCTCTTGTCTTCCACTCTCTCAGCTCATTCCTCTTGCAAAACCAAACAGTTACCTTTGACAGCAGCCTGAAATACAGACTCACAGAGCCTATATCTTGTCTGTCACCAGGATTTAAATATTTCAGGCCTTGGCAGCACAGCTGGTTCCTCACTGATTAGAGCCTGATGAGTCTGGTTTGCTAACAGGGACAGATTTTATTCATGGCCCTTCAGGTTCTCCGTTTCCCATGTTTAGCCCTTTATTTGCTCTGGGTAATAGCTGACTTTTTAAACTGCCCTGAGAAGGAGTGCAAGAAGACTCCCATTGTGCACAATGAATGGAGCTCTGGTCTCTCCCCCTCCCTGTCTGTTATGGGAAGGGAAGCCTCTTTAGTCCTTACACAGACAACAGGGACATTATCTTTCTTTTAAATTATTACTACTTGAAAAGATTATCTCAGAGCTGTGCAAGCCCCTCTTTGCTGGTTTCATGTATGAAAACCTGCTCTTTGTGTAACTTATGCCCCGTCCATCAGCGGACAAAGACATAAAGACTGCAAAAAAAATTTGCAATCTGCTGGGAAGAAATCCTTTGGGTAGTGGGATTTATTATTTCACTGAATACTTTGGCACTTGAAGGGTCAGTAAATAACTCAGATGCAAAACTGCTAATAATGGATCAACAGGTAAAAATATACAGGAAGGCAAATAGACCAAAAAAAGTTGTACTTTTTCTGTATGGGTGTCTTCCAGTGGATGCTTTCTACCAGGAATATACTTTCTGGAAAACATCATGTGGCAGTAAAGGTACACATGCCTTATAGACAGCCCCTCAAACTAGAGTGGACCTGTTAGTTGTCAAAGGAAATGAAATCTTTCTAGCTGGATCATTTGGCCCATTTTTCATGATCAAAGTGAGAATTTAAACCCTGTTGACTGATATCACTGGGTGATTCAAAAATCAGAAAAAGGCCAATTCCTTGCCCCACCATTTTGGAGCTGGGTTGATGGAGCGAGACTGTAATTCTGAGGTACTCAGGACTCCTCATGCCTGGAGGCGATGGCTTCTCAGAGGATATAAATCTCATCCCCCAGCCATGCTCAAGCAAGTATGAGCCATGGTACTGACCAGCAGTGAACTTGCCATATAGGATCACAATAAATCCTGAGCCTCTTCTATCTTCCCATAGGTAGGGGAGGCAAGGGAAAGGAAGGGCCCCTGCAAGACCGATGCACTCAGGACTTTGGGATACTAACAAGGCTGATCATCAAGATGATAAGCAGTGATAAATGCAAGCCTTTACTGCATTTGCTGCATTCTGAGCTGTCTTCAGTTTCTGAAACAATATATAGGTAGAGCACAACCCTAGAACATCCATATAAAAGTGGTCTATTCATAACATGACACATAGCGCAGCTGGTGAATATGCACAGTATGTCTGTATTCAGTGGTGCACTAACCAGTCTTAATAAACATTGCCTGGCTTATCTCTTGGAAATTAAAAAAGTGATTGATGTGCTTGTGAACTAGCATTTCATTTGAGACAAAGTTTTCACTGACTGATAAATACACCAGACTTGCTGTGGCATTCCAGCTTATCTCAGCTCCACAGGAATAATGCTGGAGAAATGTCTCCTCAGCCTTTAGGAGAAAAAGGAGGAAGATAGTTTTGAGGCTTATCAGCCCACACTAGAGTCTGTGCAGCCCATAAGTCTTACTGTTAATCTTCAGTAAAAACAGATGCATTGCTAATGTTTTTAAGGTTAACTGCACATGCTTTTCAGCACAGCATCCTAATTTCAGCAAAAGCATCCTAATTTCCTTTTTTCAGAGCGCTTGTCCTTCCCTTGGGTTTCCTCAAATCCTCTCCTATAATCCAGTGCAGGGGCTGGGCAACAGAGAGGGGAAATCCAGGGAGATTAAACCAGTTCAGGGACCTATAGTGCAGGACTGAACTGAAAGGTGATCTTATTTTTCCCAAATGAAGTTTCTAATTGTCTCATCATACAGCTATAACCTTAGTCAGTGCTTTGATATTTTTTTCTGGATCTGTTTCACAAGAATTTAAAATGCTAAGAATAGCACATAGAGGTAATTTATAAAAGGGTTAAATGTGGTAGACCCTGCTTGAGGGTTTTAATATTATATTCTTTACCCAAGGCAATAGACAGCTTCTTCAGAGTCATTCCATTCTAATGTGTAAATGCTGAAAGTAATTAGACTGAGTCCTGTGTGTATTAAAGTATTTAGGAGAAAAAACTTTGGAAAAAGTGACTTTTCATGAGCAGCTGCCAAATATTTTCTAAAAGTTAGAATTACTAATAAGGAGCTTTATTTTTTAAAAGCAAAGGCTAGTTTAAAACATATAATTGCAGAAAAGTATTTAGGTGTGCTAAACTTTTTTTAACATTTAACATAACTGCAACATCATCGGTGGCAATGTCTATTGGCTGGGAAACGATGTTAAGTAGAAGTTAGAAGTCTGCATGAGAAGAGTTTACATTTTTGTTAAAAAATGAAAACTATTATGTTCGGAAGAACTGGAACACCCTTTCTATTTTTAAAACAATAGCCTGAAGTGCTCTGAAGAATTGCTTAGCTGTCATTGTTACTTCGAGGAGAAAATACTTCTTCAGCTCTGAATATCAAATGTTTTGTTAGAGATGTGCGGTGCACTGGATTGCACATTTTTCTCTTCCTTCTTAAAAGGCAATAACGATAAAGAGACAGCATTTCTCTGTTTCTTCATCCTTTGTTGCTGTGTAAATGTACAGACTATTTAATGCTCTTTTATTTACAGATTTCAAATCCCTCCAAAAGGATCACATGCCCTCTGATGCCTGCAGTAAGCCCACTGGCTGTTTATGGCTGGAAAGTTAGCATTCAGTTAGAGACTAGGCATAAATGAGAACCAGACCCTACATGACTTCAATCACTGGAGGAGGGTGTCTAAATTAAATGTGTGCTATAAAAAGATTTCAGCATTATTCATGTCTGCCTGATGAAATAAGGCCATGTCTGCTTAATTACATATTATCAATTCTCTTAAAATATTCTGCCACCTAATGAAGCCAGTTACCACTTGAACTGTTTATATATTTGACTTCTCTGGCTTTTGATCCTCTCCATGACACATATGCTGTCACTGAAAGGCAGAAGGCAGAGCCGAGGGTGCTCATGGAGGAAGCTAGCTTTCTCAATCATCACCTGCCAATTTTATCAAAGTTAGTATTAAGCATGATGTCAAAAGGCTAGTAACAAGGATATCAGTCTCCTTCTAATACCTCCATTTTCACTACACAAAAAAGGAAACATGAAACAAGAAAATCGGGTACTCTCTTAAATCATAGAGTGCTTTGTCTTGCATCTCTGTCTTGTTAATAGTTGAGGTAGTGCATAAACATCTCTCTGTCTAATGTAAGAGCTGCCAAATTACCACAGGATATTAATTATAGGAAGAAGTTATTGTTCAGATTAAAAAAAAAAGAAGAAGTTAAGAGGATGTAAATATTGTCATTGTATTTAGTCATATGGGGAAAACAGGGATCATCTGCCAGAAGCACACAGCTTCTCTTGAGTTCATGGTAGGGGTCACAACTTCTCTGTGGTTTGGGCCATTTTTGACCACTGGAATGTTCACTTTTACACATTTGCATTTACACACAAATCTTGGACCGCTCTCTCTGCTTTTCAGCAGAACTGTGGTTTTCTGCACTGAAAAAAAGCCCAAGGGAAAAGAACTCCTAGAAAACTCTGCTAGTGTGCAGATATCCAGAAGGCAGATTATACAAATAGGCAAAGGGATTTAGGGACACAGAGGTCCATCCTTTGGTGCCTGGGGTACAAAATGACTGCAGTGTCTCCCAGGAATGTGCAGTCTATGGGGAATATTTGAACCTGGAATGTTTTGCTTTTACATATATATAATAAAATCCATTGAAGTGATTGTTTGAACAAAATTGGGCAGGAACGGAGCTGAAATGTAGAGACCAATCCAATATGTCTGAGAAAGTTAGCTGAGAAACTTTAAAATCCCAGGTTGGTTGGGATTTTAAAACTTACAAGACAAACAGACAAAATTTCCAACATGGCAGTTAATTCTGATCTTCATTTTTCTCTATGCTCACAGATAGTTTGCTGGCCAGGTCACCATATTTTCTAGCTACATCCTGCAAAAGCATGCTGCTTGTGCATACATGCAGATGAGGTTGGGAAGGGAGAGCAGCCCAGGTGATTTTGGATGTTCTTTCAGAAAGGCAAAACTTCCAGAGAAAAGTTAAATGTAAGAAATGCATATTCATCTGAGGGCAAAACTGAATCCTAAAGATATTTGAACTCATTGTGTGGTGCTACAGCAATGCTTGGATTTTTCTCAGTTTGAGTGGGAAGTTGCTTTCCTCCCTTCTTTTTTGATATTTCTTGGTCACAGACTGGGACTGTGGAGGGTTATTAACACACATGCTCATACCTTTTTACCAGCCAAGCCCAATAGCAATGATACTTTAACTGCTAATCTTAGAATGTCTTATGTACTCTGAGAACATCTGTACATTTATCGTAGTAGTATAGTGTTTACATAAACCTTGTCAATGTACTATACACATACATTACACGTGTAGTCATTATATTTAAAATTGTGCTTGCTTGACTATAAATATCAATGCAAAATGTAATATTTTATATAAACACATATTTTACTGTTGTATATATTGTGTGTATACAGAATTTGTTAGGAGACAGATACCAAATGCATTTTTAAAGATGGTCTTACTTGGTAAGATAAGAGCTCACTTGACATTCTGAATGGCTTAGCGATCTAGTAATGGGATACAAATATTTACAACTCCATACCACAACTTCAGATCCAGTCAAAGGCAGAAGTGATCAAAAATTATCACTGTCCTGACAGTTGGATGATGAGAAAGATTGAGATTTTTTGCCTTCGTCCCTATGGCTGTGTGTCTCTCAGAGCTCAGCGCCTCTGGCACTCAGCAGAAAGAAATGCACAAAAACCAGCATAAGCTTCCCTCAGGTGTCCCTGACAGGGAAGGCGTTGTGCCCCATGGGCCTCCAGTGATGGCTAAGACAGACGTTATTTAGATTTTGTGGTTTTGGTTGAATATTTTTAATTGATACATGAGTTTTATTGTCATTCATTATCATCTCTCCATCTTTGGACCTGACAGAGCTGCTGCTGATGTGCCTGAATTAACTGGGTGAGAAGTACTTGCTCAAGAAACTTGGTTTACAGTGCTGGCTGGATTGGTGTAGGACACTTACAAAGAGATTGAAGGTGACTGCAGTGTTGTCAGGTTGACTGAGGCAATACATACCTCCATATGGGAAAGTCAGAGGAAGAAAAACACCCTCTAGCAAAAAGAAAAAGGGTTGCACCTTGCCCTCATTTGGATGGGTGAAAACCTCAAGATCACTCACTGACCTTCTTTTCCTTCCTCTGTTATACACCCCCTCAAGAATAAAGAGGCATTTTGATATTTATCACACTTAACTTTAATAGCTATAATGCACAGAAAACACGCACAGTGTGACCTCTGAGGTGGTATGTAGGAGAATGGGATATTCTGGCAATACCAAGTAAGCAACATACAAATGGCCTCCTGGCAAAACATCACCCGAAGTAGCATGAGTGAAGGTGAGGAGAGGATACACACAGGTTTTCCCTGATGTATGTGACAAGCTGTCTGGACCCACATATGCCACAGTACCAAGCCTGTCCCAAAGTGACACTGGACTTGGACATGCAAGGGGTGATGGTGAGGCAATGCAGAGTCAGTGCACTGTAAGCCTTACTGCTTCTAAAAATGCAGGTATCCATACCCTGCTGGGTATGGATACAGCCATCCTATAGATGAAGCCATGGTGGGGCTGCATCCTTTCCTTTCATTCAATTACCAGAAAGAAGTCTTGTTCTTATTTCTGCATTGTCTGCATATTTATTCATCTCTGCGGCATCTGACTGCTTTACCTATGTTGAGACATCCAAACTCTTAATTAGACAGATCAAACAATTACATTATACCTGCTGCCTGAAGGTTTAGCTGTTAGCTCCAAGATCAAGATTTAATCAGTGAGAATATCTGAACAAAGAGCTATCATGTTGCTTCTGCTGATTGTTATAGTTGTATGAGCAATCTACAAAAACTGGCAAAATCCTGTTCTATACAGACTTGGCTTTCATAAGCACTTGCTTTCCCATGACCCTCTTTCCTTCCCAATTGCCAGTCTCTGTCTTAATTCAACAAGGTTTATTTAATCTTTTTTTTTTATGTTTTACATTAATATAATTTCATCACATTAATCTAATTTCATCACCCGTTTCCAAAGGGCTACTCCTAAAAAAGAAGTTTAATATAGCTGAATTTTCAGGTGTTATTGTCATTATTGTTCTAATTCTGCCTGTGCATGGACTGCATGAAAGCAAATCAGCTGGATGTTATCATGAACAAAATGATCTGCTTATCTTGAGATTTTGTCACTTGCTGACAGCTTTCCCAGCTGCCTACAAACAAGACAGGTAATTAAATACTCATGTAATATTAAAATATTATTATATTAATTAGTCCAGGATTGCTTTTAGAATACTCCAACCCGATAAAACATGAGCAGCGCCCTGCTGTTCTCGCTGATGTATGGCACTTGGTGGAGTCAATGTGTTTGGGCCTACTCTTGTTTATATGTCAGCAGTTCAGGGCAACTATTTTGCCTCCTACCCCACAATAATGTAAAAAGGGTCTGATGTTTATTGGAATATAGATTGATACTGTTTAGAATGAGTATTGCCATAGAAGTCGATTGCTTTTGCTAGTATTGCTATCAGATGATTAGTTCAGTTCTTGGAGGTGTGGATGTGGATATCGGCTTTTTATTTACTCCTCCTATGTTTCTGTTAGATGACACAGCCAAGGCATTATCCAGTACAGTTATCTCTGTGCAAGGGACTGCAGTATACTTACAAATACCCAGGCCAGGTCATGCTTAAATAAATTCAGGAATGTCACCTTCTTCAGTGGCCAGAAGTAGCATTAGAGATGGGACCAGTATAAGAATGTGAATGGCCCCAAACTTGGGGATAGGAAATCCCTTTCATTCAAGTACTCCAGCATAAGGAATATAAATCAAGGTTCCTCATTTTCAAAAAATGAGGTGTAATCTACTGACTTCTCCGCTTTTAAAATCCTGGTCATTTTCATCTGTGATTGGCTTCCAGACCAGAAGTCTTATTTTTGATTTTTTGAAAATGTTTCGTTAAATAAGAGTGCATATAACTGAAATACCTGAGGATGACTACACTGTGTATCAGAACACATTGATCTCCCATTATTTCATTTGCATGGACAGCCTTCTGGAGGCACATCACCTTCTGAGAAGTGTTCAATTTAATACTTTAGCACAAAATTATGGGATCTGACTCTGATATTTGCCTTTCTCACCTGAGGCTTCAAGATAAACAAATTCAACAACATCATCTATCCTGTCTTCTCTTCATTGATATTCAGTTAAGAGGTTTATTTAAGCAGACCAGCATTTGACCTCCCCAGCCACACTTCTCTCTTTCATGACGCTCTATTGCTGCCCACCTGCTGCACGGCAAGACTGTATTCAGTCGTGATCCCTGGCACAAACTGTGTGCTTGTAGTTGATGGCTTGCTTGAAGGAGAACAGACCACTAATAAATTGCGCAGTCATTACCCTTTATGCATACTTGTTCTAATAGGTGTCGCAGATTCCTGCCTCCTAATAAGGAAAGGAAGTAGAAAAACACATAAATTCTCCCAAGGGAGTCAGACAGCCTGAAGCCACGTTCGACAGCTGTTACTGTTACCATGATCACCAAGAGCAAAACAAGGATTAGAAGGGGAAAAAAAAAAAAAAAGCATTGAGAGGGATTTTGGCAAGATTTTCTTGGATATGGAATGTGTTTTGCACTGCCCCACTATATAAAAGCTCAGCACTCCTGTGGCACATGATGGAATTTGGAGATTAAACCAACTTTGCAATTAATTAGCCTATAAATGAGTAATTTAATTTATCAGAAGTTTTTACTTCTGTATCTTGTTGGGTTTTAAACTGCCACCTTAATCTCCAGCAAAAAGATTTTTGCATTCGATGTGAGCTTGGATGTTACACTGTTATTAAATCTAATTCACAAGAGGTTTCAGAAAATGTTTTCACAGGGTTTACCTTTCATCTTCTACCCTTAGCTCTGGTCTTTCTCCTGGGGGGCAGCTAATAGGAATCGGGTGCTTCCTTGGCTGCCCTGGAGCTGTGCTGCGTTACACCAGCTAAGCCTCTGTCCCTCAGTATTATAGCTGAGAAATCCAAAGGGGAGACTCATGTCCTCTGTTAAGAGGTGTATTTAGTCTACCCCGCAGAGATGGTTTATGGCTTTGGCAGGGAAACTGTTGACAGTGCATACTGTAAATATAGTTCAAAGTGAATCTGAAGTCTTGGAGCTGCAGCTCTCCCCATGCTTACATTAATTTGTTAAAGGTGCTTAGTGTAGGTATGTATGTACATAAAGATTAACACCATCAATTAAGCACACTCACTTGATATTCTACCAAAAGTGGCAATGGGGCACACCACAGACTACTGCTCTGTTTTTGAGCATGGCACAAAACAAGGCCAAAACATTGCTGGGCATAATGGCCTTCATGGAATATGTCACAAGCCTGCTGCTCTTAGCATCCTAGCCAAATTCTGGTTTCTGCAATTGCTATCCATCTACTTAAAAGGTGTTTCAAGCAGAGACAGTGTTTCTTGCTCTTGACTTAAACAATGGAGGGTCAATAGGTTGCTGTATTGAATGTATGGTGCTTTTAATTCTCATGCTTTTAATTCTCATGCAACTTCAGGTGCACACAAAGTGACTTTTACTTTTCAGGCCAAAAATCACATCTGCTTTTATTGGAGACGAAAGTTACAACAGATCCCAAAAGTAGGAATAAATGAGGGTGAGAGTGCAGACTCTCACATAACAATCTGCTGGAAGGGCATCTCATGATTTCTACGTTTTATCAATATGTCACCACTTTTCCCTTCCCCCTTTGCCTTGAAGCCCTCCTTGAACACGAACAAGGGTGGTGGACTGCTTATGGATGCTGAAAAGTCCTCCATCTCATTCAGAGACATATTTACAACCCACTTCAGGATCTGGTCTTCTATACACAGCAAAAAATCTTGCATGCTCAGTTAACAAAACACTTCATCTGAGGTCCACTCTGATGGAAATATCAGGCCAAGATATGATAGTAGAGTGAAGTAAAGTAGTGAGTAGCTTAAACAAGTATTATTGCTCACTAAAGCTTAAAAAGACTATGTAGTAATTCCTATCTGAATTACGGTTTAAAAAAATCCACAACAAACTTTTTGATAATAATTACCAAAACATTTCTGATAGTATTTGTGATATATGAGAGTAACTATTAATATTGCTTAATAATATAAACCAGTGTAAGTTCCCATCCCATATCAGTCTTAACACAAACTAAAAATATGCTACTTATTGAGTTGGAAGAAGGTTTTGATTTACAATTATGCCTTGATGGATTACCTGAAAGCACAAGCTTCAGGCAAACTGTGATTAAGTTGACCAAAGACATCTGGGAGAGCCATCTATGGTCTAAAATTATGACCTTGGTATTCTGGGCTGAAACTAGACACCATTTAAATTGCAGTGCTGAAAAACTGTTCTAGAGAGGTCCTTGTTTAGGAAGCCATCAGGTTTTTTAGCTTCAGCAGTTCAGCAGAAACACCTCCTGTGAAGTTACAGGGGGGAAAGAAAGTACTTCCTATTTTTTTGCAGCCATTACTTTAAAAACAAAACTGCAAACACTCCTAGCTTGTATGAGTCAAGAAGCAAAAACAATTAATAACCTAATGATTAGCAAATGCTGTAGACATAGGTTTGGATTTCACTTACCAAGATTTATGGTGTTAAATATAAAAGTATGACTTTTGAAAGCCATGTGCTCATAATTAGCTCAAGTTTTACCCCTGGATACTGTAAAATCACAACATGCTGTCAGAACCCATTTTCTGATCCTGTTATCAGCATGGAATAAAGTTTTCCATTAAATGCAAAACAGATTTACAGGTGCTAAAACAGCTTTTTTATCAGTGGGAAACAGGCTACCTTTTGTTCTCTGAAAAGGCATTTCATGATTTTACATTGGTCAATCGATCGTACAACAAAGGGAAAAATAACAATTTTGGTCATCTACTGAAACTGAAGAAGATAAAATGTGAAAATAAACACAAGAAAAGTGATTGCCTCTCTAACTGTAGAATATACACTCTTCCATATTATCACCTACTGTAATATAAAATAAAAAAATAATTAGATCAAAGCAAAGCCATTTCCTTACTATTGCTGAGTGTACTACATAAATCCTCATAGAAATCCTGCATTCCTACAGACAAACTCAAAGGATAACTGCATTCCAGACAGCTGTGGACACTGGAAATTAAATGATTCCATTAAAAAGAAGCCCTGCAAAGATAGAAGTCCTTTTAGTGTAATAATTCCTGCCCTGAGCTGTCATGTGTAGGGAGTCTTCTTGGAAGAGGCCCAAAAGGGAAGAGTTTTTTGTACCCCTGCTGTTGCATTCCCATCCCACACACCCCAGGCCACAGAGACAAGTGCTCTTCCTGTCAGAAGGAGCTGGCATTACCCTGTCCTCCAGCAGCCAAAGTGGAGATGAACAGCTTTTCAGCCTTGCTCTCAGGCTGGCACCCGACACGGGGCAGAGAGCCTCTGAGGAGTGGTCTGAGTGCTTCAGACTAGCTGGGCTGAACCACTTTTGGCAACAGCTTCTTCAGAGTTTGACAATGGTGGAGCAACCATCTGCTCAAGAAAAAGCAACATGTCTTGCCTTTCTGCAATATGGATGGTTTAACAGGGTAGTCGACGTATTTTAGTGCCTGTGTCTGAATGCTAGGCCCAGACATGGATGAGCCTGGACTTGGGAGCCCTTTGATAAGCAGACCAAGTCTTCAGATTACAAGAAATGTTTCATAACTACTTCTAACTTCTAAACATTTAGATGGAGGTTTTGAAGGCACTTTAGGGGATTCAATGCATTTTTTTCTCTGAAACATCCCAGGCACCTTAAGAAATTATAACCCATCTTTGTACCCAAGACAAAAAGCATGAAAGTACTGAAGGCAGGGGCCTCATGCAGAAAGAATACAAAGCATGATGTAAACATTCAGAGTTGCTTAACAGTCCTGACAAAACCAGCTGTTTTACAGAGCAGAACAATGATGTTGAGCCACAGGGAGGCTTCATCTGACACACTTGCTAATCACTCAGGTTTCTACAAAGAAGAACCTGTGGAAACAAGGTGATCCTTTCTCTGCCATAGTCTCAAAGCTTCCCAGTGAGAGGGTAGCTTTATGAACTGGAGATGGTTCAGTAGCCACCAGTTCCTCTATCCTCTGTTTATCATTTTAACTCAGCTGGTTGAGTCTGCATTGTTCAAAAAAAGCCCTCTTATGTTATTGAAGCCTGCTGTGTGGCAATTCCTCTAGATCCTCCGTAGTTCTATTATTGTGAACAAGGCTCTACAGGCATTTTCTTTTTTCCTCCATCTTTATTGAAGGAAGGAGGAATAAAAATATAAGGCAAAGGGCCTGGTAGTATTTCCTTGAGCAGAAGATAGGATTTTTCACTCTTGCCAGGTCTCTGTCAGAGGACAAGGGCAGCTTCTAAACAGGGACTTCTGTAAAAGGCTTCAGAGATCTTTAAGAATATTACTGATGCTATCTGAGATGGTTTACAAGTAGGTGTGCAAGATGGTACTTTCCTGGTCAAATGGAGGGTAATGTAATGAACAGAGTACACTGTTCCCACATGGTCTTCCAGATGTGAGAACAAACTTTTATTAACAGCACTTGTATGAATACCATCCTGTGGGGATGTCTGTCAGGACCCTTGCTCCAAAACATCAAATCACAGGAAGTAAAAAGGGGAAAAGCCATATATTTAACATGGCTCCAGCACAGCTAGGAGAAACTTCTATCAAATCATTGGCACAGACCTTATTTGCAGATGAACTCACAGGTTTGCATACATAAGTGAAGGGAGCCTGTGAGATCCTGAGATCTCTGAAAAAGCTACAGGGTGCAATGTTATGAGAAAAATCAGCTTTCAGAACCTTTGTATTCTTGAGGGAGCCAGACAACAGGAGCCAAATTCTTTGTCCTGGATGACAAAATGAAGATACTTGGAATTTACATTTTGCAGAAACACAAGGCATGTAACAGACAGCAGACACATAAGACCTCATGGTCTGGTGAAATCTTGCGTCTCCCTGTATTTAACGCCATATCATTCTTCCTTTAGGTTGACCCAAAATCACCAGAACCTTGGTCTCTCTGCTCCTCCCAATCCAAGAAACAATTTCTGAAGAATGACCTTCAAAGTGCTTGGCCATTTGTCAGAAACTATCACAAAACTACAAAGAAAGAACCCAACAGTAAATCAAAAATCTGGGAGAGAAACCTCTTGCAAGGACTACAAAGGAAGAAAAAAAAACAAATGGCATGGAGAGTTGATTATAACACCAGCAGTTTGCCACAGCAAAGGAGAAACTGATACCAGATGCTGCTGGGAGCTCTTTCATTACCTTGTACAAGACCTGCAGAGCCTCTAAGGGGCCCCTTGCAGCACTACCTCTCTGTCTGGGATAAATGTGCGGCACTTGGGCACAGTGATTCATGCTCAAAAGAGATCTACAGAGCCAGTTATTATTTTATTTGAATGATGAATTTGGAAGTTGACTCCCTGTAAATTTGATGCATCCTTTCATCATCTCCCAGCAAGTCTTTTGAAGTTAGCCTCTCTTGAAAAATTACACTGTTATGTCAGTGTTTTTTAATGTCAGCAGCATTGCCATTTAAACAAGTGAAAGTAACAGATGAAAAATTAATCAAAATATGTTTAATATTGGGTGCAAGGGTTGCCAGACCTTTTGATCTTTGACACATAGTTTCTTGCTTTCTAAATCCTTAGACATCTCTGTCTGGTTCTTTAAAACTTATTTTTCATTTGACTAGCTATTCAGTAATTTGTAAATAACAGCAAATAATACAGCTATTTTCTCCCACTCTTCCAAAGAGGGTCAGCTAGTAACTGCCTGGTTTATGTTTATGCAGTACTTTCTGCAATGTTACTCACTGACTCAGATGAAGAAAATGCGCAGTGCACTAAGGGACGCAGGGATTTTTATTCTGTTCTGATTTTTTTGATTAGTGTAATTACTCAGCATCAGCTCAAAGCTCTAAGTATACTGCACATCAAAACTGTGTGGGAGGACTGGAAAAAACTTGCCATGTTATTGTTTTAACAGTAGTAAGTTTGTTTGTTTATTTCTTTCTTTGTTTGTTTTATTAAGTCCCTTTTTAGTCACCTTGTGGTTTCTGAGCTTTTCAGGTTCACTTGCTTTTTTTTTTCATACTTTATCTGCAAACATGAGGGATACAAATGCTCTTTTCCTAACAAGTGAAAGCAGAGATATATGGACTCACTAGACTGTGGCAGTTGAGGGAGCTCATCAAATATAACAGCTGTTGTAATGAAACTGCTAAACCTGCCAATACTGAGGCTAAGAATCCAGGAAAGGACAAATATGCAAAGAGACAGCAGCCGTGAGCTGCAGCAAGCCAGTGGATGGGAGGTGGGGACATTATAAGCAAAACCGGTAACCTGAGAAGGTAAATGTTATCAGTGTTACTGATTTGTATAATTTTGGGAGATACTTGGCAACCTTTGTGAAAATAAGGTTACAGCAGCTTACTGGAGGACATGAGCAGGTTTCCTCCCCTGAATAAGTACCTCACGTGTGGTGGTCTTCCAAAAAATTAACACACTAGAGGCTGCTGAACATTTAAAAAAAAATGCCTGATCATCGTGCTATTGACTTCCTGAGTGAAAGGGATAAAGATAAGAAAGCGTCAATGATGCTGGTGCCTCTGTGCCCTGGGAATTCTTTAACCATTGCCAAACTCATTAGCAGGTTCAGTTTCACTGAGTGGCTGAAGGTGGTACGGTACCATCATTTAACTATGATTAAAAAATTCCAACGCTCTATGGGAAGGAGAGATTACCCTATCTTTTGGAAAGAGGCGTATCAACTTGCCCTGCATCAAGAAAACCGGGTCAAAGCAGTAGAAATCTGTGGAGTTTACTATTGAGTGACCCTTCATATTGGAGTGAGAAAAAGAGAAAAATTGAAAGCAGTATCGCCATAGTTGCTGCACTATGTTGGTCATTGTTTTTCAGTAATAACTTCTTGGGAAAGGAATTGCGTCACTGCAATGCTGGGCATGTCATATATAATACTATCAACATAAAGTATGGGGGATGCTTACTGTTTCTAAATTAAGTTATATTTCTTCTCATATTCATACTCATTAAATACATAGAAACAAAAAGAACATTCCCACTTTGCCACTACAGTTGC
Organism: Corvus moneduloides; assembly: GCF_009650955.1. Taxonomy (NCBI): domain Eukaryota; kingdom Metazoa; phylum Chordata; class Aves; order Passeriformes; family Corvidae; genus Corvus; species Corvus moneduloides. The sequence goes on from NC_045511.1 coordinate 38,438,629, forward strand.
AAAGCCATTTTCCTGTCCTTTCATACATATTGTGAGAGTTGTCTCAATATACCTTTAGATCAAGTGACACAGATCAAGCCAGAAAGGTTTATAAATAGTGCTATAAATGTAACCAAAAGCCAGAAGAATGAAATGGAACACTCAGGGCTTCTAAAGTACTTAAGGAAGTGTATTCCGATTCCCTTTGATCAAGGAAATGCTTCTTACTGCTCTTTGTACAGTACCTAACACTTGGTGCTTGTGCTTCATACCTAGTCTTAGCTGTACTTTGCATGCCCCCTCCCCAGCACAAATGATGAATAAAAATTAGCTTTTGTGGCTGCTTTTCTCAGTGAGAAGCATGTAAAAACAGATCAAAAATCTCGCAAATAGCTAGAAGAATTTTTTCTTTTGGTGAAAGCAGGAAGCAAAGCCCAAGCAAATATTAGCTTTCTATTACATTTTTCTGCCACTTAATGGTAAAACTAAAGCTATAGAAAAATGCTTTTAATTTTTCTTCTGGTTTATAATACTGAGGAAAGGCAATGTGGTTTTTACTGCAGCCTCCTTCTGAGCCTTCCATTACTTAAGCAAGGATCTCGGTCCAGATAACTTCATATATTTGTAGCTGAATTAGCTGCATAGTGTTACATGGAACACTGGTAGTAAAGCTCAAAGAATTTGTCTGGATTTGTGTTGGTGAGATTGACAGCATAATTTGCTCTTTCTGATGACATCTCTGCAAAACTAGAAAACACACAAACTGTATAACTGTGAATGATAAAAGGTCTCATAACCCTTTTTTTAAAGGAAGGAAGAAAAATAGTAAAAATACGGTAGCAATATTAGAGTGGAAATTTTCTCCCATTCTGGGTGATATTGGGGAAAATTCTGTTGGTTTTTACAATGTGGAATAATATCACCTGAGTACTGAAGAAAATGGGGGGCTGATTCCCTTAGGGCAAGTTTGCTGCCAGTGATAAGAAGAAAATTTTGATCAAAGAATGAGTAAAAGGATATCTCAGTTCCAAAGCTCGACATTTCCATTACATCTGACAGCAACCTCCATGTACCTGTCATATCACTCTCCAAACTCACTGAAAACCTTTGGCTTCTATATCACTCTGTGGAAATGAGTTTAATAAATACGAGTTGTCTGAGAGACAATTGACTTCCTTCAGTTCATTCCAAAGGTCCTGTCTGAAAATTTAATTTACTTTTCCCACAGTGAACGTTAAAAATAAGCATATTATTTTATTCCTCTTTGGTCTTTGTGAATTTTTAAAAATCTCCACAGTGTCTCCCCTTCATGCAAATCAATTTTTTCTCTTTTCTTATGGAACTTGTCTGTTACATCCTTCAACCACTTTTGCCTTTGAAAAAGGGGCAATTTTTTTAAAGTGGGGAATCAGAAGTGAAGGTGACCCTCAAGAGGTAGGTATACTAAGCCTATGTTCATTGACATATTATCCGGATTGCTGCCTATTCTTTTCCTTCTAGTCCTTATTATCTTCCCTACTGCTTTAGACCCAATATGGACGCACGATCCTGTCTTCTACTTTTTGACATCCCATCTAAGGGCAAACCTGAGTCAGCATTATGGGAAAACACCAACTGAATTATTCAGCTTCAGCCATTAATAACTGAGAGTCAATGTTTTACAGCCTGATTTTCAAAAACTCAAATGATGAAAGAGTGGTATGAAAGAATACTGTAAGCAATCTCAAGAATATTTACAGTTCAACGATAAAAGATACGCTATAGTGAAAATATTTTCCTTCAAATATGGTGCTCACTGTATTTTACCACTAATCCACAGATAAGACTTTCAATGACATCTGAATGTAATATTAATGTAAAAAAGTAGAGAGCAAGAAAAGAATGTAAACAAAATATAGATGTTTGGGGAAAACATTCAAAAATCTGCAGAAACACTTGAGACAGCCAGGTAGTTTGAAGGCAATATCTATTGCATACATACCTAAATATACTAAAAAATATCCAGAGCTGAACAGATTAAAAAGAAAAAGGAAGGCAGAAATTAAATACTGGGATTAAAAAAAAAAAAAAAGAAGCAGGTTTTTGCAGCAAGCCCACTAGAAAAATACCACTAGAACAGGACATTCTATTTAAGAAATTAAAGTAATCCATATGCAGGGGAAAATGTGTTTGTTGAGGAAACTTGGGCATGGTTTTTGGAGTATTGATGGAGTTTTGGGTGCTCCAGACTAGGCAGTGCCATCCCTGACAGGCTGGGAAACAGGAATTTCCATTGCATCTGTAACAGCTAATACTGTGTACCTTGGAAACCTAAAATGTGCTATTGGACATATTTTTGTTAGATTGTGAAGGAGATACAAGGATTCAGACATGCTTCATCTCAAACGGAAATTATACTGCTTTGCCACCACAGATATGGGAATTATGTCTCATTCTTTATGTAAAGACCTACATGAGATCAGGAATTTTATTTGTTTGTCCTGGGCTCCAGGTTTTCACCTACTAGATGGGGTGAGGTTTCTTCCCTCTTAGGTGTAGGCATTTATGGTGGCAAGCAGTGTACTGTAGCTGTTCTGGTAATTGTAATGGAAGGTTCTTCAGTCCAAATTTTACACCTATTCAAAGTGGCTGTGACTCTTCTACTGCCTGGTAAATATAAAATGTAGGCAGAAGACTAAAACAAAATCAGTCCAAAGGCAAGAAGCCAAATAACCACTTGGCTGTACACCAAAAGTTAGAGCATGCCTAATGTCCCCAGATTTTCACAACAATTATCCATTCTTTCCTAGAAGCAGTTGGCTAGTGAATTCAAGAAAATAAAAATCTGAGCTTTAACAGAAAGCCATCAAGAACAAAGCAACACTATGTAAGAAAAGTGAAGAAAACCAAAGAAAATCTAAAAACAATGGGAAAAAAACTCCCTTCTGTCAATGAAATGGTGAGAGAACCAAACATAAGCTTTTTATACTCAAAAGTCAAAGCAAAACAAGCTTGGCAAAATGAGTTTTCCAGAAAAAGTCAGATACTGTGGCAACATATAACGTTGAATTCTCTTCTTGCATAGGTGTCCCTAATACATCTTCTTCAGCACAGGCTGTGGAACTGAAAGCGCCTGAGTGCAGAAAGTTTCACTACCAATCCACTAACCAAGCTACAAAGCTGTTGCTTCTTCTCTTTGTAGTCCAAACTGTTTCAAAGTAAGTTTTCTGAAAAATGGAAGAACTGAGGTAACCTCCTTCAATGTACACATTGAAACACTCTCCTCATAATGCTATCTCCTGAACTGTTTCACAGTTGCTTAGTTCTGATTTAATCAGAGCACAGCTATATCTGAAGGCAGTTTTGTCTTTTCTTTTTCATATAAACTGTAGGTAAGGACTGCTAAAACACCTTTGGAATTCAAGAGACAAAGCTTCCCCCAGATTAAAAGATTAAAAGTAGGCAAACGTGAGAACTTGTTACCTGAATCATCTCAGCTTCTCAGGGGAATCTTTGCAGTCAGACAAAAATGAGACAGAAGGTTGCCTGATGTTAGTGCAGAATCTTTCCACAGTGCTCAAAAATAAAGGTAAGCTGAAAAACAAGTTACTAACCCTGTTAGGGCAAATGGAATTGTAATGAAGATGTCACAGCAGAGGTAACTTGAGACCAAGATGAAATTTTTATCCCTTACAACAGTCCAAGCTCACAGAAGATGACATTTGTAGCAGGAGCGTGAAGAAGCAACACAAGGTCTGAAGACACAGTAAGGTCATCAGGCAAGCGATGCACAGGGCAAACCCATACAGTGCTCTTCAGCATATTGTCAGTACAGAGGTCAGCAAGTCTGATTGCTGCAATGAAGACCAGGACATATGAAGGCATGTTTTATCATCGGTTAATGCAGCTCCACTATTTTCTGAGTTACAAAGAGGCGCCTACGCAAAGACAGGATGGGAGAGGACTGGCCAAAGGGATGTAGAGCAGAAAAGAAGATGAGGGTGACAGGGGAACTGTGTCAGGACAGACATGAAGCTCTGAAGAGAGGATTTTGCAGTCCAGGCATGGCGAAGATCACTAAGAGAGAGTCTGAGGGATAATGACCAGGAGTCAAGAAAGTACTGACTACAAAGGAAGAGTGGAGCAAGAAGGAGTGTTAACTAACTCTAAAGAAGAGCTGGCTACACTGGTTACTCTATTCTTAAAATATGTAAAAGGTAATTATAATTTTTTTTGCATGTCCACTGAGCCTAAGTTGAACCAAGGGAGTATTAAGTCGTTTGGAGAAAATACTTTCTAGTAGTAAGACTGTAAAGCGCTGCAATAGTATGTACTATCGTATCTGGAAATACCATTATTGCAGGTTTCTAAAAAAAAAAGGTTGAACAAGAATCTGGCTGCAGTGACAGTGTTCACTTCTGGCAGACTAGATGACCCCTCAAGATTCCTCCACAGAAATCCCTTCTCTGATATTTTTTAAAGGAGGACCAATTTTTTCCCCATTTATTTTCTTTTTTAGTCTAAATGAAATGAGTTTGTTTCACAGGAGCCTTCTCTACTCTTGAAGTGAATCAAGGTAGAAGGGGTAGAACTGCCCATGAAATATCATTTTAACAGCTGCTACAGTGAGGATACCAAGGACACAAGCAAAACAAGGTGCAGGTGGCGATAACCCCAAAGACAGAGGTGAATAAAGAGAGTGCCTGACTATAGACATCTTGGGCATGCATGGCAACAGCCTGAGCCCAGATTTCGGGGTGAAACTATACCAACTCTCTTATTGCACAGCAGACTTCATTCATGAGTATCTTTGCTAAGGAAATTTTCCTTGAGCTTTGATTGGAGTCCAGTCCTCAGTTGGTGTATGTAAGTGCTATTCCCTGGGCCTAAAAAGAGGCAGATTTATAAATGCAGTCTTCAGGTTTGGCTCTGTACTTTTATCTCAGCAACTTTGAAAACTGTTTTACTTGGTCTGTCAAAGGCATTTGGTGAATTACGGTTGGTAAATAGGCATTAGTTTTGAAAGTGGGTGTGTTAATGAGGCAGGAAAGCCTCCGGAGATGAGGAAACACCAACACCATGAGCTGTTCCTAGTTCTTAATGACTCACTGATGCTTCACCTGAAAACCTGGCCTGAAAATACCTTGTTCCAGTACTGAGTAATGCAGGCTACTTCTGAAGGAGCTGAAGTAAATGTTCCAGGGCTTCAAGGACAAGTAGGGAAAAAACATCATCATTTCAAGGAAAATCTCAGCAAAACAAGCATTAATTTTCTGGAGTTATTTTAATCACCTTTTTAAAATATATAAATCTTGGAGAAATAAGCCTGTTTTATGAGCTTCTTTCGCCCTACCAGAGCATCATTTATTGCTTTTGGGGCTCTTCGTCCCTCTTTTTTTCAGGCATACTTATTTGCCTGCCAATAAAGGGGGAATATTATACCCTGGAATCTTCCTGTGTACATTAAAACAGTGCTTGGCAAAATGGTACTGGAATAATAAGTAACAGCTTTCTTAAGATAGGGTCAATCGATTCCAGGGGAGGCTATTTACTGGATTGTATACAGTCCTCTTGGAAGAAGAAAATCTCTCAAGTGCTCTCAGTTTGACAACCACTTTTTCCATCATCTGGTTGGAATTTCTGTGCCAGTTAGCTTGCAGCCCTGCTATTTCCTCTGCATGTGTTCTGCAAACTGTGGAGAGGATACACTCGTTATTTTGAAGGAGTCAGGAGTGAGATGCAATTATGGGGGCCTAAGCACACAAGAGATAAAATCTCCTTCCTGCCAGCCAGCATAGAGGGCAGTCTGTTTGAGCTCAGAGGCAGCTGATCAGATCTGAGCCTGAGTATTCGAAAAAAGTCTTAGCAGCCTATGAGCCCCATTTGTTTATTTAAAAAGAAACCATTGTATCATTTGGTTACTCTGACCAGGCAAGCAGATCAAGTGCTGGCTTTGATATGATGCATTTCAAAAACATCCAGCCTGTGTTCAAGTGAAGTGGTTTCATATTGTGCTGCCTCTTGACGCATACCAAGCTGCTCAAGCTTGCCAAGATTTTTCAAATGTACTTCTGACATTTCAGTGCAGCGTATACCTAGATTCAAATGAAAGGTATGTTTGAATGAGGGCAATTTTTTGTAATTTGCCTGAATTCTACATTTGTGCTTCCTTTGGCCTAATCTGTTTTAATTGAGATCTGTTCCTTGGCTGGCTGCCAGTATTAGCAGAACATGTGGATAGCATATTGGTTTACCTATGTACTACCGTAAGACTATTTCTTTCACAGTCTTAGAGGTGGACTTGCATATGAAGCTAGAATTGGTTCAACAAAATGTCCCCAAAACTGAGTGTTTACCATTAGCCTCTCAATATGTTTCATTTTTCAACATGTAAATGTGGCAGATAACTTTTAAAATCGTTTATTCAGTAAAGCCTATGTCAGTGTCTGACTTCAAACATTACTTTGTTTCTATCCTTAAGACCAACAAAATGACAGTGACCTTTTCTCTTACTGAAGTACTGAAGAGTTAAACATGCAGCGAGAGAACTGAGGGGCCCTCAAGCATCTTAATTAACAAAGTCACACCAGCTAAAAGTTTTCAACGAATTTAAACTCTGGCAAGTTTGGAGAACTGTAAAATTCTTTTCTTATCATTCTGAATGCTGAATATCTTAAAGGATTTACTTTACAACTAATTTTAAAATCTAAGCTAAATTATTTACTCTGAATCTCTGAGGTGATTTTGTGAACATGGAGGCATCCATTTGGGAACAAAGATGTTGACTTCATCCCATCTGACAAGGGCATTTGAATGCTGTCAGCATGGAACTTAGACCATGGGAGACACCTCACATTCATTCAAAAGCTTCTGAAATCAGCTGGTCCCCAGAACATCTCTCACACATGCTCTTGAGATAAACAGATGCTGTTGGAAAGGAAGATGGTGGAAATTCATTTTTGACCCTGACACGCTTGCAGCGGCTCAGCTCCTGCCGACCCTTCTCAGGCAGCTTCCTCAAGCCCCCTGCCCTCCCTAATGTGACTGCTCAATGCCTCCCAATATTGCACATTGCTTACCCAGGTATTGGTAATAATAATAGAGGCACCGTTTGGCTTGCAAACTTAGCCTTGAAAAAAACAGCCTGTCTGAAAACAGAAAGAGAACCTAACCTCACCACCTCATGAGGCCTACAAACCTCTGCTGGGTGATATGCAAACAGCAACACTATGCTTTTTAGAGGACTTGGTATTAATTTGCTCTAACCTCTGTAGGAACAGAAATTCTGTAATAATCCATTCTCAATTATTTGGAAAGACGGAAAATCCAGCGGCCTAATGAAGAAACAGAATCTTTGCTAAGTGCTGAAAGAATTCATACTGTGCATATTTCCATCTCCTTGCTAATATACAAGCACTTATACAGTGCTAGGGTGGGACAAACTAGTTCTAATTTAGAACTACCAGGGGACCAGTTCACTTAGGACTACAAGGACTACAAGCTCCTTCTCACCCATCCCACTGCTGCCTCATACTCCTGCAAGCTGAGCTGGACCCACGTACCTGTGACTCTAGAAATACTGAGCTAACATCTGCCTGCCAGCTTTCCCAGCAGGAACTGCTCCCACTCCTAGTTCACCTTTGGCTGCAAAGGTTTCAGCAAGCCTCTGGAAAGAGTGACATCACTGGAAGTCTTAAGCCCCCTTCTGACCTAAGGCTGGACATTCAAAGTTGGCTGCAGTGAAAATCTGAAAGAAAGTGGCAGATGATTGCTGCTGCTGGGATCACGGGGCATTGCCTTCTCTTTTTATGGGAAATACAGATTTATCTCTATGGCATTGGGTCCCAAGCTGAAAAACGACATGTTTCATTACTAATGTGCAGGATTTCTTAAAACAAATTCCTTCTTCAAATTCAAATGGGTCTACAGGTAATGTATGTCATCAGGAACTTCTGCAAATTAAGCCATGGTACAAATTAAGACAATGTCACTTTCCGATCATATCCCTCTAATAAAAAATTTTTTCAGCCTGGAAAGACTGCTTCCAACAACAGTAATGACCCAGAGTAATTTCTATCACTGTAAAGTGGATACCAAATGTTTTGCCAAAAGTTCAAGAGTTTTTCATTCCAAGTGCTTAGATATTTCAACTAGCCTTTGGGAGACTACATATTTAATGGGAAAATGCTATAAACTGGGATTTCAATAACTAAATCAGGAACAGGAATAAAGAATACATAGTTCTGAGAAGAGTGAGAGAGCCAAAACTTTTGATGGGCTTGATAAATGTGGCTCCTTGAAAGGCTTATGGGACCTCTTGCTCTGAATTAATTAAACACATCCATAAATCAGAGCAATCTGATGAGGCTACTAATATTCAAGCAGCAGTTGAAAAGGTGTTGAGGTTGTCAAAGCTAGGGTTAGCAGCAAAGGAGGCTGGCATCCCAGCAGAATTGTCTGAGAGCAAGGAGGTCAGGCAGAATGACAGACAGATGGCTTTGTAGACTTGAGTACAGAGAAATGGAAAAAGGACCAAGGCTAGACTCTGTCTGAGAGACAACTAAATACAGAAATTCATTTTAAAATCCTGGTTTATATTTTGTTTCACAATTGGAACCATACAGGGTTAAAAGGAGAAATATGACTTTGAGCTCCAAGGAAAATAAGAGTAAAAAAATTTAAATTCTGCACTTTACATGGCTCATGAGCACTTCAAACAGAATTGCAGGGCAAATGTGCCACACACTGGAAATAAATCCTGCTGTGTTGTACTCCTGATGATTTTCTCTGTGAGTAGAGCACAAATTTGCTTGCAGATTTTATTTTGCAAACTGTAGACTTTTTTTGAACATGGATCCTTTCCCTTGCTCTGCTTTCCATAGTGTATCTGTCCATTAGCACCATCTTATGTGTGTTATTTGTCTGTAAATAATCTCTCAAGCTTGTATAAATACACCTTCTTGTGCAGTGTGCTGGAACAGAGATGTGCATGTTATAACAGCTGGCATTCGACTGTCTAATGAGTAAACATTATGTCCAGGGGTTAAAGTGGAGTGGACTGGAACAGTTCCAATTTACGTCTGTTAGAAAGCTACTAGGTTAAATATTTGGTTC